>NC_135975.1:34042839-34380220 GCF_053455715.1 Rhinoraja longicauda
TTTACTCGGCATCCCTCCTTCCCTCCCTCCCTCCCACCACCCGCCTTTGCCATCGCGACCAACAAAAAGGCGGAGACTTCTCCCCAGCCCTGACCTTCACCTCGAAACATTCATGGAAACACCTCGCCTTAAAGGGAGGCAGGAAACGGTGGCGGCTGGAAGCCTCGCAACGAGAGGGGCGGGGGGGAGAGAGAGAGGAAGAGAGGGAGGAGACGGGGAGGGAGGGAGAGAGAGAGAGAGGAGGGGGAGAGAGAGGGGGAGGGGGAGAAAGAGAGAGGGAGCAGGAGGGAGAGGGGGGAGGGAGAGAGAGAGAGAAAGAGAGAGAGGCGAGAGGGAGGGGGGAGTGAGAGAGGGGGGGGAGGAGAGGGGGGGGGAGAGAGAGGGAGGGGAGAGAGAGGGGGGAGGAGAGGGGGGGGAGAGAGAGGGAGGGGAGAGAAGAGGGAGGGGGGGGGGAGGGGGGGGAGGGGAGAGAGGAGAAGAGAGACAGAGAGAGAGAGGGACGCGGCGCCGCACCTGCTTTAAGGCTGGATGTCGGCCAGCCTCGTCACGGGACCCAGTTCTTGGAAAGTTCCCTGGAAAGCCGCTGGTGCTTTGCAGTGGAAGCGAGGAAGGGGGGGGGGGAGAGGAGAGGGGGAGGAGAGGAGACGGAGGGGAGGGAGGGGGAGGAGAGGAGGGGAGAGGAGAGGGGGGAGGAGAGGAGAAGAGAAGAGGGGAAGGGAGGGGAGAGGAGAGGAGAGGAGAGAATCCTCCCGCAATCCCCGCACCAAGGCTGGAGTAGAGCGGGCAGAGTGCCTGACCTCATTGCCGCTTGCTCTCTCTAACCCTCCCCTCGTCAACCAACTCCCTCCCCTCCATACACAACCCTCTCTCCCCCCTCCCTCTCTCTCCTCTCCCCCCCCTCTCTCTCTCTCTCCCTCCCTCCCTCCTCTCTCCCTCCATCTCTCCCCCCCCTCTCTCTCTCTCTCTCTCTCTCTCTCTCTCTATCTCCTCTCTCACCCCCCCTCTCTCTCTCTCTCTCTCTCTCTCTCCCTCGCTCCCCCCCCCTCTCTCTCTCTCCCCCCCCCCTCCCTCCCCGCACCACCGTCACGCCGACGTTGTTGTTGCCAACCCCCCAGTGAATGGCGTTTCCTTTTCGTGGGGACCGCCACTGTTTCGAGGTCAAATATCCCGGGTCAGAGAAATATGTGAAAGCAGGGAGCGTCCGTTTAGAGGCGAGAGGGGAACCTCAGGCAGTTGTGGGGCTGGAGAGCCCTCCGTTTGGTCCCTCTGCAGGGCTCGGCTCTCAGCAAACTCGCTCGTTAATGGGCGTAAAGTCTGAACCGCCGCCCATTCCTTCTGTCCAGAGATGCTGCCTGTCCGCTGAGTTACTCCAGCACTTTGTGTCTGTCTGCGATTATCGATCATGCTGAGCTTGGAGAGAAAGACAAATCATAAAGCCGTCTCTCCAGTAAACTAACTGGAACTAGTGTCTCGCTGCTCCAAACGTGGGCACACTCTCTCTGACACACTCACCGCACATCCTCGGGGTGTCACACACGCAGGGGGTTTATGTAACTCAACCCACCGACAACCCCGACTGCAAACCCCGGCCGGGGAAGGGTCTCGACCCCGAAACGCCATCAGGAGATGCTGCCTGAGCCGCTGAGTTGCCCCAGCATTCTGTGTCTGTCTCCGCCGGGCTGGAGCGAGTAGCAATCTCATTATTCCGGTTCATATCCGGAGCACATGAACTCTGGCAATGTCCCCTCACTCACATCAACAGCGACGCCCTCCGAGTATCGCGGGTCCCCGGCAGGTGACCACAGGCGAGGACTGTCCCCGGACCCTCTACCCCTCCCTCTCCCTGATCCTGTCTCCCTCACAGCTCCCTCTCCCTCTGCCTCTACCCCTCCCTCTCCCTCTGTCTCTCCCTGAGCCTCTCTCTACCCTTCCCTCTCCCGGACCCTCTCCCTCTCCCCTCTCCTTCCCCCTCTCCCTCTGTCTCTCCCTGTCACTCTGTCTCTCCCTGACCCTCTCCCTCTCTCTCTCTCCCTGAGCCTCTCTCTACCCTTCCCTCCCTCTCCCTCTCTCTCTCCCTCTCGCGTCCTTGCCTTCAGGGAGGGAGCGAGTCGTTGATACTTGTCGTTGCAAAACCAAACCCCGCTTCCCGTGGATTGGAAGCCTCTTGGAATACAAGCGAGAGCGAGGCTTTTTCTTCCCCTCGTTTGAAACTTGGAGAGCCATTTTCGTTGGAGTTTTCAGCCCCAATGACTTGCCCGGGAGCGGCGGACGATGTGAATTCGATGCAGAGTGAGCGGGGTCCGCAGCGGCAGCCGAGAGGGTCAGAAAGCGACCGGGACCGGGACCGCATCTCGGCGGCCATGGCTGATTTACAGAGGACAGGTGGGTCTCCAGCAAACACCTTCACCTCCCCTTGCAACGCACCTGTGACACACACACACACGCCCCACACACCCCCCATACACACACATACCCCACACACACACACCCCCCCCCCACCCCACACACACACACCACACCCACATATACACCACATACACCTCCCCCCACACACACACACACCCCACACACACACACACTCACAAACACCCCACCCCACCCCCACACACACCACACACACCCCCCCCCCCACCCACACACACACACACCCCCACACACACCACACACCCCCCCCCCCCACACACACACCCCCCCCCCACACACACCACACACACCCCCACACACACCCCACATACACACACTAAAGCCACCTCCAGCCGCTCTACCGCTAACCCCACTTACAACAAAAAGAAACATAAACATTCGTGATTTTTTAATTGTACAAGTCTTTTGGGAATGGACTCTCTCTGCAGTAACTCTACGTCCCGCTATCCCACGCTTCGATCTTTGGCGGAGTTGACTGAACAATTGTTTACAGAATTTCCACCGCCCTTTGCTGCTGTTGATTAAAACATAGCGATACCTGTACAAACAGTAAAAATGACCGCTACACGGTGCAATATTCGTGGTATTCGCTGAATCTTACGCGGGAATTATAGATATTTGCTTTGCGGCCGCGTTTGAAGTTATTCCATTCGTCCATTTTACCCAACAGAGACGTTTTTGCTTTGTGTTAATCTATTTTTTTGTTTCTAAAATTCCTTTCGTACATTGTTTGTTACATTGCAAATCTTACTGTCAAAGCTCAATGGCCTGGCCGCCAGTTTGACGTTTTAAAGCGATTGAAACGACATTATCTATTCAAACTTATGGAGGCTTTTGTTTTAAATAAAATCTTTAGAGTAACGGGATGGGCCAAGAGTTGAGTTATGAGTGGATATGAAATAAAGTCATATTTAAATGAAATTGGTGACATCAGATTTTCCACCTTCCTAAAGAGATGAAGTGAGATCGAAAATATAAGCACACAGGGAGGGAAATTGAGAGGGGGCCATTTGGGAAAGGCGCACAGTTTCAGGAGATACAGCGCGGAAACAGGCCCTTCGGCCCACCGAATCCGCACCAACTTGCGTTCGCCTCGTACACTAGCACCATCCCACACACTTGGGACAATCTACATTTTTTTTTAACCGAAGCCAATTAACCTACGTCTTTGTACGTCTGTACAAAGTCTGTACAAAGGCCTGTACGTCTTTGGAGTGTGGGAGGAAACCAGAGCATCCGGTGAAAACCCACGCAGGTCACGGGGAGAACGTACAAACTCCGTACGGACATCATCAGTGGTCAGGATCGAACCCGGGTCTCTGGCGCTGTAAGGCAGCAACTCAATCCATAGATCCATAGATACATAGACAATAGGTGCAGGAGCAGTCAATTCGGCCCTTCGAGCTAGCACCGCCATTCAATGTGATCATGGCTGATCATTCACAATCAGTGAATTTGTGGAATTCTCTGCCACAGAAGGCAGTGGAGGCCAATTCACTGGATGAATTTAAAAGAGAGTTAGATAGAGCTCTAGGGGTTAGTGGAATCAAGGGATATGGGGAGAAGGCAGGCACGGGTTACTGATTGTGGATGATCAGCCATGATCACAATGAATGGCGGTGCTGGCTCGAAGGGCCAAATAGTCAGGACTGAACCCGGGTCTCTGGCGCTGTGAGGCAGTAGCTCTCCCGCGCCGCCCTATTTTTGAGTTATTTCCTTTATCCCAAAAGCCCGGCCGCATTGAGGGAAGTCGATTCCCACTCCATCCAGTGCTGTTGGGGGAGTTCAGAACAAGGGGCCACAGTTTAAGAATAAGGGGTAGGCCATTTAGAACGGAGATGAGGAGGAACTTTTTCAGTCAGAGAGTGGTGAAGGTGTGGAATTCTCTGCCTCAGATGGCAGTGGAGGCCAGTTCGTTGGATGCTTTCAAGAGAGAGCTGGGTAGAGCTCTTAAGGATAGCGGAGTGAGGGGGTATGGGGAGAAGGCAGGAACGGGGTACTGATTGAGAGTGATCAGCCATGATCGCATTGAATGGCGGTGCTGGCTCGAGGGGCTGAATGGCCTACTCCTGCACCTATTGTCTATTGTCTATAATATCCATCCCGGTTTCTGTGCCGGCTAGCTGGATTCCAGTGGAGAGCGCTGCCCTCCGCTTTGAAATGTCGTGTGTAAGTGGAAGCTGGCGCGGGGTACTGCGTTCAACGGGAACCAGGCGACTGAAAACGCCAGTAGACCGTGCTCACCTTCCAGACGTGCCCGCCGTCTCCCAGCGTCAGATGGGCACAATGTGCTGGAGTAACTCGGCGGGTCAGGCAGCATCTCTGGAGAAAAAGAGACCTCATTCAACACGAAGAAGGATTCCGACCCGAAAAGTCACCTATTCTTGTTCTCCAGAGATGCAGCCCGACCCGCTGAGTTACTCCAGCACTTTATGTCTGTCTCCCACATAAACCAGCATCTGCAGTTTAGTTTAGAGACGCAGCGCGGTAACGGGCCCACAGAGTCGGCGCCGACCTGCGATCCCAGCACATTTACACATGGGATGATGTTACACAATGTTACCGAAGCCAATTAACCCACAAACCTGCACGTCTTTGGGATGTGGGAGGAAACCGGAGCGCCCGGAGAAAACCCAAGCGGTCACGGGGGAGAACGTACAAACCCCGTACAGACAGAACCCGGAGTCAGGATGGAACCCGGGTCTGTGGCGCCGTGAGGCAGCAACTCTACCCAGTTTCCCTCCGACACATGTTGCCTCCCAGCAGTGTGTGGCCGGGTGGGTGGGTGGGTTTGTGCCGCGGGCCACTGACCCTCTCCATCCAGAGACGGTACTGCAGGCACTTGGCCACACACTCCCTCGGGGCCGCTCCGACCCTCGCCTCCCTGTCGCACCTTGGTGATATTGTTCCAACGGACAAGGCCAACTACCCCAAATACGGTCTGAAGAAGGGTCTCGACCCGAAACGTCACCTATTCCTTCTCTCCAGAGACGCTGCCTGACCGCTGAGTTACTCCAGCATCTTGTGTCCATGGATACAGAGAAAATAGGCGCAGGAGGAGGCCATTCGTCCCTTTGAGCCAGCACCGCCATTCATTGTGATCATGGCTGATCATCCACAATCAGTAACCCGTGCCTGTCTTCTCCCCATATCCCTTGATTCCACTAGCCCCCAGAGCTCTATGTAACTCTCTTTTAAATCCATCCAGTGATTTGGCCTCCACTGCCCTCTGTGGCAGAGAATTCCACAAATTCACAACTCTCTGGGTGGAAAAGTTTTTTTCTCAACTCAGTGTTAAATGGCCTCCCCTTTATTCTAAGACTGTGACCTCTAGTTCTGAACTCCCCCAACATTGGGAACATTTCCCCTGCATCTAGCTTGCCCAGTCCTTTTATACGTGTACACCTGTCTTCGGCGTGCACCGGCATCAGCAGTCCAGTCCTCTCCACACCTAACATGCGGTTTAGTTTAGTCTTGTTACGAGCTCCCCACAGGCTCGATGTCCTTGCACCGCTCTCCGTTATTCGCTGGGCCTCCGTCTCTTCAGGTTTACAGTGCAAGACGGAACTGCAGATACCGGTTTCTCACGAAGAGAGACACAAAAAGCTGGAGTGACTCCGCGGGTCAGGCAGCATCTCTGGAGGAAAAAAGAAATGCGTAAATTTTCAGGTCTGAAGAAGGGTCCCGACCCGAAATGTCACCTGTTCCCCTTTTCTCCGGAGATGCTGCCTGACCCGCTGCGTTACTCCAGCATTTTGTGTGTCTCTCTTCAGATTTAACGCGGGGAGGTGTAGACTCCGTTATAACCGGGTATGCAGCTGATTGTGTATCTAATTACAGCGACAGAGTTGCTGCTTTACAGCGCTCGCAGTCTCGGAGACCGGGTTCGTTCCCGACCACGGGCTCTGTCTGTCCAAACGGAAGTTTGTACGTTCGTACCCCGTGACCGCGTGGGGTTTCTCCGGGTGCTCCAGTTTCCCTCCGCACTCCAAAGAAGCGCAGGTTTGTAAAATTGTAGGTTAATTAACTTGGTACAAGTGTAAATTGTCCCTCGTGTGTGCAGGATCGTGCTAGGCGGTGCGGACTCGGTGGGACAATTCTTCTTTCTTGCAGTTTACTGCCTTTCACCTGTTGCGTGCATAGAATTATGATGACTTCAACCATTTAACCATTTAACATAAACTATTTAAAAAAAAGATAAAACACGTAACGGTGCATTTAAAATTAAAATCCTTAAAGATGTCAACTTAAAAACACTTTCCCTAAACTTCAAATATTAACAAGTGAACCCATAAATACTCACCAGTCTCCCTCACAGGCTCTGCCCCACCAATGGTTTGGGCTGGAACAGCCTCCGCTTCGGCAGAACGCTGATTCCTGCCGCTGTCTCGCCTCCCCCCCCCTCCCTGTTTTGCTTGAAGCTCATGAATACAATAAGTACAAATGCAAAACAGCAGAATGGTGCAAAGATTGTGGTTCAATCGGAAGTAGTACAAAAAAACAACTGAAGAGCAAATAACAGAATAAGCAAATGAGAAAGAGTTAAGAGTGAGAATATGCGCCAACGCTTCCTGAAAGAGAACGTGAGAGAGGTGAATAGTTCAGGAATCCGATATCAGTGGCGACAAAGCTATTCTTAAATCTGGGTTAGACACAAAATGCCGGAGTAACTCAGCGGGACAGGCAGCATCTCTGGAGAAAAAGAATGGGTGACGTTTTGGTTCAAGACCGTTCTTCAGACCGATGTCAGGGGAGAGGGAGATCCATAGATAAGGAAGTGTAAGGTGTGAAAACATGACAAAGGGGATAGAGATCAAGGAAGATGCAGGTGAGAGAAGATAACAGGAAAGTAAACTGAGATTGAATGTACTCGGAGGCAGCGAGACTGGTCAGAGAACTAGGAAGGGGCAGAGATGGAGAGAGGGGGAATGCAAGGGTTACTTGAAGTTAGAAAATCTGGATTTCCCAAGTTTTCAAGGTCCTACATCTTCTCCCAGTACATAGAGCATATACAAGTACAGCACAGGAACAGGCCCTTCGGCCCACTAGATCTGTGCTGAACATAATGCCAAGATAAACCAAGCTCATTTGCCTGCACGTGATCCATGTCCTTTGACTCACTGCATAGTGCATGTGCCTATCTAAAGCCTCTTCAATGCCATAGTCGTATCTGCCTCGACCACCCCACCTAGCAGAAGGTCCCAGGCACCCACCACTCTCTGCAGAGAAAAGGGAAAGCAGGCATCCTTGTCGATATTTGCAGCCTTCCTGATGCAGCGCAATATGAAGGTGGACTGGTTGGAAGGAGGCCGAGTGTGTTGTCAAATGCACAGTACAGTGAGGTACAGATACAATGAAAATCTTGCTTGTAGCAGCATCTCAGGCACACAGACCCAGACAGCACACAGACCATGTTGTACATAAATTATACAACACAGTGAAAAGAAAAGACTTGCAAAACCAAGATATTTGTGGGCAGCACGGTGGCGCAGCGGTAGAGTTGCTGCCTTACAGCAAATGCAGCGCCGGAGACCCGGGTTCGATCCCAACTATGGGTACGGAGTTTGTACGTTCTTGCCCCGTGACCTGCGTGGGTTTTTCAGTCAGAGAGTTGTGAATCTGTGGAATTCTCTGCCTCAAAAGGCAGTGGAGGCCAATTCTCTGAATGCATTCAAGAGAGAGCTGGATAGAGCTCTTAAGGATAGCGGAGTCAGGGGGGTATGGGGAGAAGGCAGGAACGGGTTACTGATTGAGAATGATCAACCGTGATCACATTGAATGGCGGTGCTGGCTCGAAGGGCCGAATGGCCTCCTCCTGCACCTATTGTCTATTGTCTATTGAGATCTTCGGTTTCCTCCCACACTCCAAAGACGTACAGTGTTGTAGGTTAATTGGCTTGGTATAAATGTAAACATTTTCGCTAATGGGTGTAGGATAGTGTGAATGTGTGGGGATCGCTGGTCGGCGCGGACCTGGTGGGCTGAAGGGCCTGTTTCCGCACTGAATCTCTAAACTAAACTAAACTAAACTAAACTAAAGAATTAGTGCAAAACAATATTGTGTTCAGTTCTGGGCAACATGTTACAGGAAAGATGTTGTTAAGTTTGAAATGGTGCAGAGAAGATTTGCAAAGATGTTGCCAGGACTCGAGGATCTGAGCTATAGGGAGAGGTTGAGCAGGCTGGGACTCTACTCCCTGGAGCGCAGGAAAATGAGGGATGATCTTATAGAGGTGTACAAAATCATGTGAGGAATAGATAGGGCAGATGCACAGAGTCTCTTGCCCAGAGTGGGGAAATCGAGAACCGGAGGGCATAGGTTTAAGGTGAAGGTGAAAATAATTATTAGGAATCTGTGGGGTAAAACCTTTCACACAAAGGGTGGTGAGTGTAAGGAGCAAGCTGCCAGAGGAGGTAGTTGAGGCAGGGACTATCGCAATGTTTAAGAAGCAATTAGACAGGTATATGGAGAGGGCAGTCACGGTGGCGCAGCGGTAGTGTTGCTGCCTTACAGTGCCTGCAGTGCCGGAGATCCGGGTTCGATCCCGACTACGGATGCTGTCTGTACGGAGTTTGTACATTCTCCCTGTGACCTGCGTGAGTTTTCTTTGAGATCTTCGGTTTCCTCCCACACTCCAAAGACGTACAGGTTTGTAGGTTAATTGGCTTGGTGTATGTTAAGATTGTCTCTCGTGGGTATAAGATAATGTTAATGTGGGGATCGCTGGTCGGCGCGGACCCGGTGGGCGGAAGGGCCTGTTTTCATACTGTATCCCTAAACTATACAAAAATAAAGACAGGTTTAGAGGGATATGGGCCAAACACAGGCAAGTGGGACTAGTGCAGATGGGACATGTTGGCCGGTGTGGGCAAGTTGGGCTGAAGGGCCTGGTTCCACACTCCATATATCACTCCATGTCTCTACGACTGAGTCCATGAAAGCACAAAAGGTGTTCTGTCAAGAACCTGATGGTTGCAGGAATGTAGCTGTTCTTGAAGCTGGTTACGTGGGACTTCAGGCTTCTGAAACAAAGGCATGGCCAGGTGGTGGGGCTCCTTGAAGATAGATGCCATCCTCTTGAGGCAGCACCTCATGTATGTGCTTTCAATGTTGGGGAGGGCTGTGCCAATGATGGACTGGGCTGTGTCCTCAAATCTCTGCAACTTCTTGTGCATTTGAATTGCTGCCCCAATTCACGTTTAGTTTAGCGATACAGCATGGAAACAGCCCCTTCGCCACACCAAGTTCTCGATGACCATCGGTCACCCGTTCCCACCAGTTCTATATTATCCCACTTTCGCATTCGCTCCCAAACATGTGGGGGCAATTTTACGGCCGCCTTTGAACCTACAAACCTGCACGTCTTTGGGATGTGGGAGGAAACCGGAGCACCCGGAGGACACCCACGTTCACACGGGGAACGCGCAAACACCACACAGACAGCATCCGAGGTCAGGATGGAACCTAGTCCTCTGTTGCTGTTGAGGCTGCAGCTCTTCCAGCTGCACCACTGTGCATTTGCAACTATATTTTCTACTGTACATCAGTAATAGTCTGTAAGAGTATTTGGTAACATGCCAGACTTTAAACGTCAGTAAAGGCACCAGCACGTCTTCCTCATGATTATATTGCGATTCAGTTTAGAGTTTAGAGATACAGCGCGAAAACAGGCCCTTCAGCCAACCGTATCCGTGCCGACCAGCGATCCCCGCATATTAACACAATCCTACACCCACTAGGGACAATTTCTTTTAACATTTACCAACCCAATTAACCTACATACCTGTACGTCTTTGGAGTGTGGGAGGAAACCGAAGATCTCAGAGAAACCCACGCAGGTCACGGGGTGAACGTACAAACTCCGTATAGACAGCACCCGTAGTTAGGATCGAACCCGGGTCTCCGGGCGCTGCATTCGCTGTAAGGCAGCAACTCTACCGCTGCGCCACCGTGCCGCCGTTCAGTAATGAGCTGATGGACTGGCCTGTGTTCATCATTCTACGCAAGTTCAGGCAGTCTCGAGCAGAGCAGTTGCCACACCAGGCTGAGATGCATCCCGCCTGAATACTTTACATCGTGCATCTATAGAAGTTCAAGAGAATCCTTGTGGACATGCTGAATCTTCTCAGATGTCCAAGAGTAAATATTCTGATGTGCTTTCTTGATCAGCACATCAGTGTGAAGGGACCAGGTTAGGTTGCTGGTCGTACAGATCCTAGGAACTTGAAGTTGTTGACTATCTTTGCAGTACCTCTATTGATGAGAATGGGGTTGTGTTCACTGCAACCTCTCAGCTACCTTAGGTCAACATCACACACTTTCATAGTAGTGCTAGTATGGCTGATCTATCTCTCCCTCTCATCCCCATTCTCCTGCCTTCATTCCCATAACCCCTGACACCGTTACCAATCAAGACTGCCCCAGCACTGTCACCAAGATGTAAAGGACAGGCCCAGTAAACCTTGAGGGGAGGGGCGGGGAGTGTTACAAGGTGAATCTTTATTTGCTTGTTCAAAGAAGGCACAAAATGCAAAAAGTAAAAGAGGCATCTTTTGTCAACAGTTAACAAATATATTATGTCTTTGGCTACTGACGCACAGATGTTTACTAAAAATCAATGTTAATTTGTAAAAAAAAAACACAGTACATGCACATTATTTTTACTTTCATTGTTTACAACATTTTTGTTTGCTAACATTGTTGGATGTGGCTACAAAGCCTCACCTGTGGCTAGTTAATGATTTCTACAGAACTATTGCGGACTGAACTGAAATCAGATGGAGTAAAGGCCAGAAGTAGTAAATCATAATTAATGGGAGATTTATTGGAAACATTGCTCGTGAGGTTCGGTCTGATAGGGCAGATGCCATGCCTGCAGCTGCTGCCCATCTCTCTTTTTCTTTATCCAAAAGGCCCTTTTGATTTATTTGTTAAATTACACATGGGCATGTCACAAGTTGTCACATTTTGTTATTGAGGCAAAGCAAATCCTAACAGAGGAAAAACAAGCTAATCATTAATCTGGATTCCAAAATGCCCGTCACAAGGTTGGGCCTCATGTCAAACAACTGCTGTTATTTGGATTCTTACTGACTATGTGAACATTTAAAGGGCCTGATCTACACGATGGCCCAATATTACAACTATGCTCCAGATAGTGTTGCCAACTGTCTATTAGCCAACTGTATTAGCCAGGACATCCCGTATTTTGGGCGCAATTGGTTTGTCCCGTATTAGGGGGGGGGGGGCGCTGTAGGCCCCGACGCTGTAGGCCCCGACGCTGTAGGCCCCGACACTGTAGGCCCCGACACTGTAGGCCCCGACACTGTAGGGCCAGACACTGTAGACCCCGACACTGTAGGGCCAGACACTGTAGGCCCCGACACTGTAGGCCCCGACACTATAGACCCCGACACTGTAGACCCCGACACTGTAGGTCCTGACACTGTAGAACCAGGGGTCGCAGTTTAATAATAAGGGTTAGGCAATTTAGGACTGATATGAGGAAAAACCTTTTCACCCAGAGAGTTGGGAATCTGTGGAATTCTCTGCCACAGAAGGCAGTGGAGACCAATTCACTGAATGTTTTCAAGAGAGAGTTAGACATAGCTCTTAATGCTAACGGAATCAAGGGATAAGGGGAAAAAAACAGGAACGGGGTACTGATTTAGGATGATCGGCCTTGATCATATTGAATGGTGGTGTTGGCTCGAAGGGCCGAATGGCCTACTCCTGCACCTATTTTCTATGTTTCATAAGGTGCTTTCAATACTAACTAAGCACGAACTGTCTTGGTTGCATCAAGCTTTTGCATTGGAGTAATAAAAAATAAAAAAAAGGTATGTAGGTTAATTGGCTGGGTAAATGTAAAAATTGTCCCTAGTGGGTGTAGGATAGTGTTAATGTACGGGGATCACTGGGCGGCACGGACTTGGAGGGCCGAAAAGGCCTGTTTCCGGCTGTATATATATGATATGATATGATATGATATATTGAAATTCCTTTTGTTTATTGTGTTACGTACGAGTACCGTGTTTACAGAGCTGCTGTACTGTGCTGCTGAATTTTATTGTTCCATTTTTGTTACATATGACAATGAAACGTTCTTGACCCTTGAGCTTTATAGCAGATTCTTTTAAATGCAACAACAAAATTAAGTGGCTTTGTGGAAAGCAATTGGCCTACGTGATGCCCAGGACTTGTTTGCATTGCTTGACAGGGTCTAGAGAGGGATTTTGTTAAATTTCTATTCCCTGGCTTCTTCAATTTGTTTAGGATGGCCATTTGCTTTGGATGGAACCAGTCTACAGTCTTGACTTATTTAGCAGATGTTAAATGGTTCAACGGTGCTTTCTTTATTTGTCAGATATATGCAACTGCACAATGAAATTCTTCTTGCATATTCACACATGTGGGTGCCGCCATGTTTTAGCGCCATGGTTCGACCAAGTCCAAAGTCCGGTCGGCCCGCTTGCTCGGTCTGCTGGAGCAGTTCCTGATCCGGGAAAGCCCCAGGCTCCTGCAGGGCCTCCTCCGTCGCCTTCAACCAGGATGCAAGGAAAATGTTCCCAATGTTGGGGGGAGTCCAAGTCCAGAAGCGGGGGCCACAGTCTAAGAATAAAGGGGAGGCCATTTAAAACATAGGAGAGAAAAAAACTTTTTCACCCAGAGGGTTGTGAATTTGTGGAATTCTCTGTCAGAAGAAAGCAGTGGAGGCCAATTCACTGGATGAATTTAAAAGAGAGTTAGATAGAGCTCCAGGGGCTAGTAGAATCAAGGGATATGGGGAGAAGGCAGGCATGGGTTACTGATTGTGGATGATCAGCCATGATCACAATGAATGGAGGTGCTGGCTTGAAGGGTCAAATGGCCTCATCCTGCACCTATTTTCTATGTTTCTATGTTTTAACCGGATCGGCCCGCGCACCGACGTCCCTCTCCTCTCCTCTCCTCGCCCAGCCATCTTTGTGTCCCGGGGGCGCCTCCTTCAGGTGACCTTGAAGGTGCTGGAGGCACCTCCCTCCTACCAGCCCACGCTCCTCGCATTCGATGTCCTCAGTGGCGCCCTCCCGGTTATGCCGTCTGCCGGGCCTTCCTGGACATCAGGTGAAGGCAGCGGTGGAGCATGGGGGACCTTATCTACAATCCATGTAGATGGTATCCACTGTCCCACCCTCATCGATCACCTCCTTAAAAAACTCAATCAAGTTAGACACAACCTGCCATTAACAAAGCCATGCTGACTGTCCCTAATTAGCCCATTCTCTTCCACATGGGAGTACATCCTATTCCATAGAAACATGGAAACATAGAAAATAGGAGGCCACTTGGCCCTTCGAGCCAGCACCGCTATTCATTGTGATCATGGCTGATCATCCATAATCAGTAACCTGTGCCTGTCTTCTCCCCATACCCCTTGATTCCACTAGCCCCTTGAGCTCTATTTAACTCTCTTTTAAATCCGTCCAGTGAATTGGCCTCCACTGCCTTCTGGCAGCGAATTCCACAAATTCACAACTCTCTGGGTGAGAAAGATTTTTTCTCACCTCAGTTTTAAATTGCCTCCCCTTTAATCATAGACTGTGGCCCCCAGTTCTGGACTCATCCAACATTGGGAACATTTTTCCTGCATCTGGCTTGTCCAATCCTTTTATAATGTTATACATCTCTATGAGATTCCCTCTCATCCTTCTAAACTCCAGTGAATACAAGCCTAGTTTTTCCAATCTTTCCTCATATGACACTATGTACCACCATCAATTTATCTGTTGTTTAGATATAATTAGACAGGCAGCATCTCTGGAGAGAAGGAATGGGTGACATTTTGGGTTCTGAACAAGGGTCTCGACCCGAAATATCACCCATTCCTTCTCTCCAGAGATGCTACCTGTCCCGCTGAGTTACTCCAGCTTTTTGTGTCTATCTTCAGTTTAAACCAGCAGCTGCAGTTCCTTCTTACACACACAAAATCTACTTAAGACTGATTGAAAGTGTATTCATCTAATTATATGCAAACAACAGATATATTGACGGTGGCGCAGCGGTAGAGTTGCTGCCTTACAGCGATTGCAGCGTCAGAGACCCGGGTTCGATCCCGACTACGGGTGCTGTCTGTATGGAGTTTGTATGTTCTCCCCGTGACCTGCGTGGGTTTTCTCCGAAATCTTTGGTTTCCTCCCACACTCCAAAGACATACAGGTTTGTAGGTTAATTGGCTTGGTAAAAGTAAAAGAAATGTAGGATCATGTTAATATGGGGGACCGCTGGTCGGCGCGGACCCGGTGGGCCGAAGGGCCTGTTTCTGCGCTGTATCTCTAAACTAAATTGCCAAAAACCTGAAGAGTGCTCATTACCAAACATTAACAAATGGAACTAGAGGATTGGAACAGTCCAATTAAAAGTAATATCAAACAAGCGTTTTCAAAAGTGTGACCGTGAACAGAGCAAAGGATGAAATAAAATCTTTTATTTCATCCCAAAACTGAAAGACAAAGATAGTGCTGGAATTCACAGCTTGAATGTAACCCACTTATTTCTTTCCGTTTTTAATATTTTAAAAACGGATTAAATGTTTAGTATTGGGAAGATTTCTGTTGATTAAGATTTCTGAAGATCTATGTAGATCAGATGAAGCATTAGTTTGAATTCAGTGGTTTAAATTCATTCAGTGGTACAAGCATCATAGTAGCTTCCAACTTTCCACCTGTCACACAGCTTGTGAAAACAACTTCTGTGCTGCACCCTAGGTTAATAAATTAATCTCAATATTTTCATAATAACGTTTTCACAGAAACATGACTGCAAGATAACATGACACGTACATGATGGCCAGCTTGTAAGATTACCTTTGGTATTGTCTGTGCATCTCCCTCCAGCAGTTCATTGTCTAGATTTTCCACTGGTGGTCATAGCCTCAGAATTAAAGGCCGCTCTTTTAGAAAGGAGGTGAGGAGGAACCTCTAGAGATAGAGGGTGGTGAATCTGTGGAACTCATTGCCACAGAGGGCTGTGGAGGCCAATTCTCTGAATGCATTCAAGAGAGAGCTAGATAGAGCTCTTAAGGATAGCGGAGTCGGGGGGTATGGGGAGAAGGCAGGAACGGGGTACTGATTGAGAATGATCAGCCATGATCACTTTGAATGGCGGTGCTGGCTCGAAGGGCCAAATGGCCTCCTCCTGCACCTAATGTCTATTGTTTATTGTCTATAAGTCAGTGGATATTTTAATGGCAGAGATAGACAAGTTCTTGATTAGAACGGGTGTCAAGGGTTATGGGGAGAAGGCAGGAAAATGGGATTAGGTGGCAGCGATCAGCCATGATTGAATGGCGGAGTGGACTTGATGGGCCGATGGGCCTAATTCTGCTCCTATAACTCGTGAACTTGTCCCTACCAGGGGCATACACAACTGGACGTTAGTTTAGTTTAGAGATACTACACGGAAACAGGCCCTTCGGCCCACCGAGTCCGTGCCAACAAACGATTCCAACACACTAACACTACCCGACACACACTGGGGACAATTTACATTCATACCAAGCCGATTAACCCACAAACCGGTACTTCTTTGGAGTGTGGGATGAAACCGGAGCACCCGGAGAAAACCCACGCAGTCACGAGGAGAACGTATAAACTCCGTACAGACAAGCACCCTTAGTCAGGATAGAACCCGGGTCTCTTGCGCTGTAAGAGCTCCACCGCAGTGCCAGTCGTAGATTGATTTAAATCAAGTTAAACGAAGGAAATTCATAACATCTTACAGCACAGGAAATCGTTCAGTCAAAGATAGACACAAAAAGCTGGAGTAACTCAGCGGGTCAGGCAGCATCTCTGGAGAGAAGAAATGGGTGACATTTTGGGTCGAGACCCTTGTTCAGACTGAAAGTCATGGGAAAGGGAAACGAGAGATATAGACGACAATGTAGAGAAATAAAGAACAATGAATGAAAGATATGCAAAAAAGTAACAATGATAAAGGAAACAGGCCATTGTTATCTGTTTGTTGGGTGAAAATGAGAAGCTGGTGCGACTTGGGTGGGGGAGGAGGTGTAAGCAAGGGAAAGGATGTTTTTTTTCCATTGTGCGTCACTGCTGGTTGCTCCTTCAAAGCCTATGTTACGTAGGCAGCAATGTAGGCAGCAATATAGGCAGCGATGCAGGCAGCTGGTTAAGCAATGGCCACTAGTTCAGTTTAGTTTAGAGATACAGCCATATATCTCTCATTTTCCTTTCCCGTGACTTTCAGTCTGAAGCAGGGTCTCGACCCGAAACGTCACCCATTCCTTCTCTCCAGAGATGCTGCCTGACCCACAGAGTTACTCCAGCTTTTTATGTTTAAACCAGCATCTGCAGTTCCTCCCTACACAAATCGTTCGGTCACTTGTGCCCATGACGTCTCCACCTGGAACCTTATAATTTTGTCCCTTTCAAGTATTTCTCCAGTTGATCTTGAGATGAGTTTATTATTTGTTCCCATTGTGCATCACTGCTGGTTTCTCCTTCAAAGCATGCGTTTCCCAGGCAGCCGGGTGGGCAGCTAATTAAGCAATGGGCACTAGTTTAGTTTAGTTTAGAGATACAATGCGGAAGCAGGCCCGTCAGCCCACCGAGTCCATACCGACCAGCGATCCCCGTGCATCCTGCACACACTAAGGGACAATTCACAATTTTTACCAAAGTCAATTTACCTACAACCCTGCACGTCTTTGGAGTGTGGGAGGAAACTGGAGCACTCGGGGAAAACCCATGCAGGACACGTGGAGAATGTGCAAACTCCGTACAGACAACACCCGTAGTCAGGATCAAACCCGGATCTCTGGCGCTGTATGGCAGCAACTCTATCGCTGCGCCACCGTGCCGCCCACATCGGTTGTCACCTTTATCGTCCTCCTCCACCTACGCAATGTTCACAATCAGAAAATGGTTCCTGATGGCCTTTTGATTCTGGCTGCTGGTGTTGAGGGGGGGGGGCTGGCGATTTGAGAAACCACCCATCTATGATCTGTGTGCTCTGTCAGTAACACACAATGGACATGTCCCTACATTATGTTGGGTGGATGCAAAAGCAGAGATATGGAAGGGCGTGGTGATACTGTTGAGTTTAGTTTATTGTCACATGTACCGAGCTACAGTGAAAAGCTTTTGTTGTGTGATATCCAGTCAGCAGAAAGATGATACATGATTACAATCAAGCCATCCATAGTGTAGATACATGATAAAGGAATAACGTTTAGTGCAAGATAAAGTCCAGTAAAGTCCGATCAAAGATAGTCCGAGGGTCTCCAATGATGTAGATAGTAGTTCAGCACTGCTCTCTGGTTGTGGTAGGATGACTCAGTTGCCTGATAACAGCTGGGAACAAACTGTCCCTGAATCTGGAGGTGTGCGTTTTCACACTTCTGCACCTTTTGCCCGATGGGAGAGGGGAGAAGAGGGAGTGGCCAGGGTGCGACTCGTCCTTGATTATGCTGCTGGCCTTGCCGAGGCAACGTGAGGTGTAAATAGTCAATGGAAGGGAGGTTGGTTTGTGCGATGGTCTGGGCTGTGTCCACAATTCACTGCAATTTCTTGTGGTCTTGGATGGAGATGTTCCCAAACCAAGCTGTGATGCATCCTGATAAAAGGCGAGTGCTTAATATATGATCACAGCAGCAGTGTGGTAAATGGTGGGAATTATGTCCAGGGACCTGGTCCATTGGTCCAGAGACAAGAGCACAAAACCCCCATGTTCGCTGGAACTGTAAATGAAATGACTGAGGAGTAAGAAGCTAGGATGAAACTACCTAAGGCTGCAAAAACCTATACCTTTAGGAAGGAGATGAGGAGGAATTTCTTTAGTCAGAGGGTGGTGAATCTGTAGAATTCTTTGCCACTGAAGGCTGTGGAAGACAAGTCAGTGGATATTTTTAAGGCAGAGACAGATAGATTCTTAATTAGTCTGGGTGTTAGTGGTTATGGGGAGAATGCAGGAGAAAGGGGTTGGGAGGGAGAGCTAGATCAGCGATGATTGAATGGGGGAGTGGACTTGATGGCCTAATTATGCTCCTGCGACTATGAACTTATAAAACATCAGGGAAGGCGATCTGCCATTCTTACCACATCTGGCTTCTGACACCAGAGCCAAGCATGTGGTTGATTTTTAACTACATCTTCAGTTCAAAAATAATTTGGAACAGATGTCCACAACTTTGGAAAATTGAAGCAAAATGTGACTACCAGTTCTCACAGGGAGGAGGTCTTGTTGAAGGAGACTGCAGATGGGAATATCCATGTGCCACATTATCCATGTGGTAGAAGCCTGGAAGCCCAGTTTCTGAACAGGTCTGAGGAAGGGTCTCAACCCAAAACATCACCGCTTCGGTCTGAAGAAGGATCTCGTCCCGGAATGTCACCTATTCCTTGTCTCCGGAGACCCGCTGAGTTACTCCAGCTTTTTGTGAATATCTTCATTGTAGACCAGCATCTGCAGTTCCTTCCTGCACACTTCTGATCAGTGCAGATGTCCATAGACCCTTTTGTGTTTCCAGAGTTACTATCAAGCCAGCCCCCTCGCCTTGACTCCAGAACTCCAGTTGTACAACTCAAAGCACAACTTGACCATCCCAACTGGCCAATGTCCTCCTCCTTGACATTGTTGAAAATATTTATGGTCCCTCCCATCATGACGTTGATCATTCGAACATGTCCAGAACCTAGGGTTGCCAACTGTCCCGTATTAGCCGGGGCATCCCATATTTTGGGCTAAATTGGTTTGTCTCATACGGGACCGCAAGTCCCTTATTAGGCCCGGGAGGGTGCTGTAGGCCCAGATGCTGTAGGCCCGGATGCTGTAGGCCCCGACACTGTAGGCCTGGATGCTGTAGGCCCGGACAGTTTAGGCCCGGACAGTGTAATAATAATAATAATAATACATTTTATTTATATAGCGCTTTTCATATACTCAAAGACGCTTTACAGAGATTTTGAGAACATAGGGAAATTAATAAATAGATAAATAAGTAAATAAATAAATGAACAGAGAAAGGAGACAGTAGGTGAGGTGACCTTCAGTGGTTGAAGGCAGTACTGAACAGGTGAGACTTCAGCGATGTTTTGAATGTGGCCTGGACGCTGTAGGCCCGGACAGTGTAGGCCCGGATGCTGTAGGCCCGGATGCTGTAGGCCCGGACAGTGTAGGCCCGGACAGTGTAGGCCCGGACAGTGTAGGCCCGGACGCTGTAGGCCCGGACGCCGTAGGCCCGGATGCCGTAGGCCCGGATGCTGTAGGGCCGGATGCTGTAGGCCCGGACGCTGTAGGTCCCGACAGTTTAGGTCCTGATACTCTAGGTTTCTGACATTTTAGCTCAGGACAGTCTAGGTCCGGCGGCCCGGGCGCCGCCTAATTGAAGTTGCCTTGCGACCCACCTCCCGGCCCGGGCAGCCGTCATTGGTGGAGGGGGAGCATGTGGCCGCTGGCTGGGTGGGGTCACGTGGGGCGCGGGGCGGTGATGTCACCTTGTCCCGTATTTGGGAGTGAGATAGTTGGCACCCCTACCAGAACCGCAAAAACCCTCTGGAAAATGTTTCCTACCAGAACCGCAAAAACCCTCTGGAAAATGTTTCCCAGTGGGAACAGTAGAAGTCTGTGTCGGTGACTGGATCGGGGCTGCCTCCTGCACCCATGCAGAACTCAGTGAACGCATCAACTTTACCACTAACTTCCATCTGCCCTCAAATTCACCTGGACTATCTCTGACAACCACCCCTCCTTTCTTGACCTCACTGTTTCCATCACAGGGATAGACTACTACTAGTAGGCCATCGACTACAAACTGACCGACTTCCACGGCTAACTTGACCACACCTCCTCCCACCCTCCTCTTGCAAGGATGCCATCACTTTTCTCTGTCTCCGTCGCTTCTGCCCCCAGGACGAGACTTTCCACTCTTGGGCATCGCGGTGGTGCAGTGGTAGAGTTGCTGCCTCACAGCGCCACAGACCCTGACTACGGGCGCTGTCAGTGCGGAGTTTGTACTTTATTCTCCCCATGACCTGCCTGGGTTTTCTCCGGGTGCTCCGGTTTCCTCCTACACTCCAAAGATGTGCAGGTTTGCAGGCTAAGTGGCTTGGTAACATTGTAAATTGTCCCCAGTGTGTGTAGGATAGCGTTGGTGTGCGGGGATCGCTGGTCGGAGAGGACTCAGTGGGTTGAAGGGCCTGTTTCCACGCCGTATCTCTAAACTAAAAATATGTAACACCTGGTACTACACCTTCTCTCTCACTTCCAACGGTACTTGCAGGTGAGACAGAGGTTCATGTGCTGCCCTTTGAATCTCATCTATTGCGTTTGGTGCTCCCAAGGTGGGCTGCCCTACATTGGTGAGACCAAACGTAGACTAGGCGAGCATTTCACCTTACACCCACGCTCGGTCCTCGAACATCCTTCCCACGCCCTCACTGACCAGCTCCTTTGACTCCCTCAGTAGCTGAAGTGTCGAAAAAGGCAACAGTGAAAGTTTATTAAAGTATAATGGTGGTGCAGCAGTAGAGTTGCCGCCGCACAGCGCCAGAGACCCCGGTTCGATCCCGACTACGGGTGTTGTCTGTATGGGAGTTTGTACGTTCTCCCTGTGACCTGCGTGGGTTTTCTCCAAGATCTTTGGTTTCCTCCCACACTCCAAAGACGTGCAGGTTTTAGGTTAATTGGCTTCGTAAATGTAAACATTGTCCCTTGTGGGTCAAGTGTATATGTGCGGGGATTGCTGGTCGGCGTGGACCCGGTGGGCCGAAGGGCCTGTTTCCGCGCTGTATCTCTAAACTAAAAAATAAACGAAACTATTGAAAATTACCACCAAGGCCCCAATTAACTTTTAAAACAAAAACCGTAATCTACAAAATCCCTTCCATCGCTGGGACGTTTCAGCACACACCTGCTCGGTCCGCCAAGGCCTGCTGGATCTCCCGCTTGCTGGTCAGTTTGATTCTGCTTCCCATTCCCACACCAACCTTTCTGTCCATTACTAGAGAGATGCCACACGCACACTGGAGGAACACCTCGTGTTCTGCTTGGATCGCTCACAACCCAACGGTACAAATATTGAATTCTCCAATTTCAAGTGAAACCTCCCCCTAGCCCCATCTCATTCCTCTTCCACCCACTGTGACGTGGACATTTCTCCTGTTATCTCCCCCATCCCAGTCACTCACTCTGCTCCTTTCCTCTCCTCTGTAATCTCATACACTCATCTCTCATTCCCGAGTCCATTATTTTCCTTTTATGTCCCCTCTTTTCCCTCCCTTCTGTACCCTTCCACCCACATCTCTCCTTCCGGCTTTACATTTCACTCTTCCTCTTCTTTCCTTATCTGAAACCCTTGTCTCCTTTTCTCCTCGAGCCTTTGTCACTTTCTTCACACATCGGCTAATCTCCCCCCCCTTCCCCCCTCACCTTGTATGCACTGGAATTTAGAAGGATGAGAGGGGATGAGAGATATATTGAAACATATAAGATTATTAAGGGATTGGACACGCTAGAGGCAGGAAACATGTTCCCAATGTTGGGGGAGTCCAGAACCAGGGGCCACAGTTTAAGAATAAGGGGGTAGGCCATTTAGAACGGAGATGAGGAAAAGCTTTTACACTCAGAGAGTTGTCAATCTGTGGAACTCCTTGCCTCAGAAGGCAGTGGAGGCCAATTCCCTGGATGCTTTCAAGAGAGAGCTGGATAGAGCTCTTAATGATAGCGGAGTCAGGGGGTATGGGGAGAAGGCATGAACGGGGTACTGATTGTGAATGATCAGCCATGATCACATTGAATGGCGGTGCTGGCTCCAAGGGCCAAATGGCTTACTCCTGCACCTATTGGCTATTGATGTCTATTGATGTCACCTTTCAACTGTATCCACCTATCACTTGCCAGGTTTTGCCCCACCCCCGCTTCTTTCTCTTCCTCCACCTTCTCCGCCTTTACTCCAACAGTCTGAAGAAGGGTCCCAATCCGAGACGTCATCTGTCCATTCCCTCGCAGATCCGGCCTGACCGCTGAGTTCCTCCAGCCTCTTTGTTTTTGTTTCAGCCTGAGCTTCTAGACATGTCATCCATTCTGAACTTTAAATGACCCCTCTGAAGAAATGTCCAATCTTGCCTCTAAATCATTGGCAAATTTCCCGATCCCTGACAAACTCACTCTGGAGATGTTAAGTTCAGATCCCTGCTGAAATCTAGTTCAGTAGTAAAAGATAATGGTAATGTAACTGTGGCGAGCAGGCTGCCTGCACTCAGTGCAGAGGCAAGTACGATGGAGTCAGTTATGTTCAACTCCCCCATGCATCTTGTCACGGTCAGTTAAAATGCAAACCACTTATACATGAAACCTTGACGTAAAACAATATGTCTTTGCCTAGTTGAAAGATTGATGTAAAATACTTCATCTTATCTGTCTACAAATAACAAAGTAATGGAGACCATCAGTCCATAACCCCAAGACATTGCACGCCGGCACAGAGGCAGAGTTGCTGCCTCACAGCGCCAGAGATCCGGGTTCCATCCTGACCACAGGTGCTGTCTGTACGGAGTTTGTACGTTCTCTCCGTGGGTTTTCTCCGAGACCTTTGGTTTCCTCCTACACTCCAAAGACGTACAGGTTGGTTGGTTAATTGACTTGGTTTAACTGTAAATTGTCCCTAGTGTGTGCAGGGCAGTGTTAATGTACGGGAATCGCTGGTCGGTGCAGACTCGGTGGGCTGAAGGGCCTGTTTCAGTGCTGTTTCTCTAAACTAAATTAAACTAAACCCATTCCTCAATTAATGAAAGTGTTGAATTTCTGGGGATAAAAACATTCTGTTAAGTAAAATGTCATAAATTGATAAGGGGGGGAGTGTACAGTGGGCATTCTGGTACCGTGGGCATTCTGGTACCGTGGGCATTCTGGTACCGTGGGCATTCTGGTACCGTGGGCATTCTGGTACCGTGGGCATTCTGGTACCGTGGGCATTCTGGTACAGTGGGCATTCTGGTACAGTCGGCATTCTGGTACAGTGGGCATTCTGGTACAGTGGGCATTCTGGTACAGTGGGCATTCTGGTACAGTGGGCATTCTGGTACCGTGGGCATTCTGGTACAGTGGGCATTCTGGTACAGTGGGCATTGTGGTACAGTCGGCATTCTGGTACAGTGGGCATTCTGGTACTGTGGCCATTCTGGTACCGTGTGCATTCTGGTACTGTGGGCATTCTGGGACAGTGGGCATTCTGGTACCATGGGCATTCTGGGACAGTGGGCATTCTGGGACAGTGGGCATTCTGGTACAGTGGGCATTCTGGTACCGTGGGCATTCTGGTACAGTGGGCATTCTGGTACCGTGGGCATTCTGGTACAGTGGGCATTCTGGTACCGTGGGCATTCTGGTACCGTGGGCATTCTGGTACTGTGGGCATTCTGGGACAGTGGGCATTCTGGTACCATGGGCATTCTGGGACAGTGGGCATTGTGGTACCGTGGGCATTGTGGGACAGTGGGCATTCTGAGACATTGGGCATTCTGGGACAGTGGGCATTCTGGTACCGTGGGCATTCTGGTACCAGAGGCATTCTGGTACCAGAGGCATTCTGGTACAATGGGCATTCTGGTACCAGAGGCATTCTGGTACAGTGGGCATTCTGGTACCGTGGGCATTCTGGTACCATGAATTCCCATGGACAGAGTGCTTAACTTGGCTAAAGCCAAGGAATGCTAAAATATACGAGGATATTTCCTTTTTGTCATATACACCGATCAGCCAAAACATTATGACCAAATGAGCCAAAACATTATGACCAAATGAGCCAAAACATTATGCCCACCTGCCTAATATGCTGTTGGTCCTCCGTGTGCAGCCCTATGCGCAGCAGGGTGCGATGCACTGTGTATTGTGACACATTCCTCCCGTGACCACCATTAAAATTTTCAGTGACCAGACGGGATAGCCTTCGTTGCCCTCGCGCATCGATGAGCCTTGGGCGCCCAACACCCTGTCACCGGTTTGTGCTTTATCTCTCCTCGGACCACTGTCGGTAGGTACTCACCACTGCTGACCGGGAGCACCCCACAAGCCTTGTCTTTTCAGAGATGCTCTGACCCAGTCGTCTGGCCATAACAAATTGGCCCTTGTCAAAGACGCTCAGGTCTTTACTCCTGCCCATTTCTCCTGCCTCCAACACATCAACTTCAAGAACTGACTGTTCACTTGCTGCCTAATATATCCCACCCCTTGACAGGTTCCATTGTAACAAGATAATCAATGTTATTCATTTCGCCTGTCAGTGGTCATAATGTTTTGGCTGATCGGTGTATATATGTCAATATGTCCTATTTGTTTCTGAGGCAAAACCCCAAAATGTCTGGTGGCTCATGATCTGATCTCCACCCACCCTCACCCACAGAGGGCCGTGGAGGCCAAGTCAATGGATATTTTGAAGGCAGCGATAAATAGATTCTTGATTAGTACGGGTGCCAGAGGTTTGGCCCATATCCCATCTAATGCTGTCCTATCCATGTACCTGTCTAAATGTTTCTCAAACATTGCGACAGTCCCTGCCTCAACTACCTCCCCTGGCAGCCCGTTCCATACACCCACCACACTTTATGTGAAAAAGTTACCCTTCAGGTGCCTATTTTTCCCCCCTCACCTTAAACCTGTGTCCTCTGGTCCTCGATTCCCCTACTCTGGGCAAGGGACTCTGTGTGTCCACCCGATCTATTCCTCTCATGATTTTGTACACCCCTGTAAGATCATCCCTCATCCTCCTGCGCTCCAAGGAAGAGTGTCCCAGCCTGCTCAACCTCTCCCTGTAGCTCAGGCCCTTGAGTCCTGGCAACATCCTCGTAAATCAACTCTGCACCCTTTCCAGCTTGACAACATCTTTCCTATAACGTGGTGCCCAAAACTGAACACAATACTCTAAATGCGGCCTCACCAACGTCGTATGCAACGGCAACATGACCTCCCAACTTCTATACTCAGTACTCTGATGCATATCTCACACTTTTTTCTTTTCATCTCTAGCCTTTGTCCAACCATCTGCCAATATACCAACTTTCAGCTGCATCCACCTATCACTCACCAGACCTAATCCCCTCCCCATCTATCTGCAAGCTCTCTCCCTCTTCCCCACCCCCCGCCCAACACAAACACAATTGGACGAAGGGGAGAAAGCATGAGAACGGGGTTAGGAGGGAGAGATAGATCAGCCATGATTGAATGGCGGAGTAGACTCGACGAGCCAAATGCTCGAATTCTGCTCCTGTCACTTATGAAGTACCCCCCCCACCCAATCGTGGGACTCTTCTCAGTGTCTCTGCTGGTTTAGTTTAGTTTCGTTTCGTTTAGAGATACAGCGCAGAAACAGGCCTTTCGACCGACCAACGATCCATACACATTAACACTGTCCTGCACACGCCAGGGACAGTTCACAATTATGGCGAAGCCGATTAACCTACAAACCTTCACGTCTTTGGAGTGTGGGAGGAAACCGGAGCTCCCGGAGAAAACCCACGCAGGTCACGGGGAGAACGTACAAACTCCACACAAAGACAGCACCCGTAGTCAGGATGGAACCCGGGTCTCTGGCGCTGGAAGGCAGCAACTCTACCGCTGTGCCACTGTACCGCCTTTGGTGATGGAGCTAGTCTTAACTTGGAGTGCTGGGAATTGGCACGTTCTGCACATGACTGAAATGAGAGTTGTGGCTTGCTCTCTCTAAACTAAATCAAACTAAACTAAACTAAACTAAACTCTCAGCCAAAGAATATTATGCTCTTTACTGTACTGATTTTTAACCTTGGACCTTTTGATTATAGAATGTTCTTTGATAATGTTTATAATTTAATTTTCCAATAGCAACGTCTGGATATTGCTGTATAACTCTTGGGACACTGCTGAGTGTGAAGTTGGCTGGATTCTGCATCGAGTTGGACAGATAAGAAATCCTGCAGGATTATTTGGTGTTGTTTCCAAACTCTAGGGAAAAGAAAGATTTTGATGACATTATGATTTAATAATAATGGTTTAACTGTTGCCTTTAGTTTAGTTGAGACATGAAGCGTGGAAACAGGCCCTTCGTATCCCTGAGTCTGCTCCTACAAGCGACCCCCACACATTAACCTACACAATAATGCAGATTTCCAATTTTTTCAGCCAATTAACCTACAAACCCGCACGTATTTGGAGTGTGGGAAGAAACCAGAGCTCCCGGAGAAAACCCATGCAGGTCACGGGGGGAACGTACAAACTCCCCACACAGACAGCACCCGTGGTCGGGATTGAACCCGGGTCTCCGGCGCTGTGAGGCAGCAACTCTACCGCTGCGTCACTGTGCCGCCCAGAGCTCTATCGGTCTCTCATTACAGTTGCTCCTGGACTTGCGATATTTCGACTTTACGATGGAGCAAAAGCGATACACATTCAGTGGAAACCGTACTTTGAATTTTGAATGTTGATCTTTTCCTGGGCTTGCGATATGCGGTGAGATACTCTCTGGTGATGCCGGGCAACGGCAGCGAGCCACAGCTCCCAGTCGGCCACGCCATCAGCTGTATTAAATGCATTTTCGACGAGCGATATTTCCGATTTACGATGGGTTTATCGGAACGTAACCCCATCGTATGTCGAGGAGCACCTGTATTGACCAACTACTCAGTGTGATGTAGCCGACCATTAGCATGCTGCAACAAAGCTTCCACTCCTTTGAGTGTTTTGGACTATTTGACATGGGGATGTGTGAGGAGTCGGGATGGCGGGCTGCATGCGGCACTGAATGACCATCGTGCCAGCGTTATACGCCTCTCATGGATACGCGAGGACCCGGCGGGCAGGCTTGGACCACCCGACTCTGGGAGATGAATGAATGTCCCCATGTGACTCCCAGTCCACATCACACGGCACAATGAGGGCAGCACGGTGACCTCTAAATGATGTGCCGTTGTCAGATAGTCACTGTGAATACGATGTCAAGGACAGTGAGCTTTCATAAATAGCTGTTCCACTGCACCCGCTGCTCCAGGTGTCAACTTCTCTACATCGGCGAGACCAAGCGCAGGCTCGGCCATCGTTTCGCTGATCCACTTCCGCTCAGTCCGTCTCAACCAACCTGATCTCTCGGTGGCTCAGCACTTCAACTCTCCCTCCCACTCCCAGTCTGACCTTTCTGTCCTGGGCCTCCTCCATTATCAGAGTGAGGCCCAGAGCAAGTTGGAGGAACAGCACCTCACATTTCACTTGGGTAGTTTATACCTCAGCGGTATGAACATTGACTTCTCTAACTTCAGATAGCCCTTTGCTTGCCCTCTCTCTCCATCCCCTCCCCCTTCCCAGTTCTCCCACTAGTCTTATTGTCTCTGACTAGATTCTGTCTTTGTCCCACCCCCTCCCCTGACATCAGTCTGAAGAAGAGTCTCAACCCGAAACGTCACCCATTCCTTCTCTTCCAAGATGCTGCCTGACCCGCTGAGTTACTCCAGCACTTTATGTCTACCTGCTGTTCTACACTGGCTAGGATGCTCTTCTGATTATCTGAAATAAAAAAGGGATAAAGGTAATCATTTTCTGGTAAGGCAAGGTCAGAAATGGAGCCTTCAGCCCGACACATCCGTGCTAACATTTTTATCCATCCACACAAATGCCATTTGCCCACAGAGTACCATTGAATGTGAAGACTGGTGAATATCGGGTAGTGACCTTGCCCTGGGTTCAGTTTCAGTTGAGTTTAGTTTATTGTCACATATACCGAGGTACAGTGAAAACCTTTTTGTTGCGTGCTAACCAGTCTGTGGAAAGACAATACATGATTGCAATCGAGCCATCCACAGGGTAGATACGTTATAAGGGAATAACGTTTAGTGGCAGGAGGGGAGTGAGAGGAGAGATGGGACAAACGGAACAGGGGTTAATGTGTCACATCAACTATGGTGGATGGGATGCCATGATTATAGAGGAACAAAACGCATTTCAGTAGTACTTGTGCGGAAAGCCATCATCTGTCGAGATTAATTCAAGGAACCAGGGAGAATGGGTTGGATTGCCATGGGAAGCCGAGTGGGAAGAGTTAGCTCGGGGCGTTGGTGAGCTTGCAATCAACCGTCACTGCTAGGCTTTCCCATGAGATATAAGAAGTTGCGAACAGGATGGGAAGATGGAGAGAGGGCCAGCACATTGCTGCAGCCAATATACTGCATTGCTGCCTCACAGCGATGGGGCTATGGGTTTGAGCCTGTCCTCGTGTGATCTCTGTGTGGAGATTTCAATCCTTGCCGTGACTGCACGGATTTCTCCTGGTAGCTCTGGCTTTGTCCCGGACCCCAAAGATTATGTACGGTAAATTACCCTCTCATGTGCTCAAGTGGCAAAATAATTTAAGGGGGGGGCGGGTGGATGGGGCATGTCAGAAGGAATATGTTGTAAGCCAACAAAGTAAATAGCAAGGGGATGGTCTGAGAAAGGGTCTCAACCCAAAACATCACCTATTCCTTTCCTCCTGAGATGCTGCCTGACCCGCTGAGTTACTCCAGCATTTTGTGTCTACCTAGGGGATTCAGATTGACAGATTGCTCTATTGGGGGCCAGATTCTACACAATGGGCCGAATGGCTTCCTATTTCATAATACATAAGAACCTTGCGAAAGTTGACAGTGGAAGTTGGCAGTGAAGGTTTCACGTTCTGTGTGAGTGCATTAAGCAGCCTGGATGTGGTCATCAATATACTGGAGTTCGAGGTGAAAGAGGAACCGATCTGCTACCTTTCACATTATGTCTTAATGATTTGGATGAGGGAATCGATGGCTTTATGGCCACGTTTGAGGATGGTACAAAGGTAGGCAGAAGGGCAGGTAGTGTTGAGGAAGGAGGGAGACTGCAGAAGGACTTGGCCAGGTTGGGAGAGTGGACAAAGAGGTGGTGAACAGAATACAGAGCAAACTGGCACAGACTACTTTCTAAAAGGGGAGAGGATTGAGAAATTGGAAGTGCAAAGGGACTTTGAAGTACAGGATTCCCAAAAGATTAATTTTCAGGTTGAGTCAACAGTAAGGAAGGCAAATGCAATGCTAGCATTCATTTCGAGAAGAGTAGAATATAAAAGCAAGGATATAATGCTGAGGCTTTATAAGGCACTGATCAGACCACATTTGGAATATGAGCATTTTGGGCCCCGTACCTAAGGAACCATGTGTTGGTTTTGGAGGAATAACTGGGTTAACGTATGAGAGTTTTAATGGCTCTGGGCCTGTCCTTCCTGGAGTTTAGAAGAAATGAATGAATGAATGAATGAATGAATAAGTTTATTGGCCAAGTATGTTCATATACAAGGAATGTGCCTTGGTGCTCCGCTCACAAACGATAACACAATCATACAGTTAACAATTAAGAATAAAGCATAAACACATCAAAACAATAGGGATACAACATTACGGTCTAAACGTGTGGGTGAAAATAAACCAGAGCAAAAAATAAACTACAGACTTTGGTTATTGAGTAAAACTACTACTTGTGGAAAAAAGCTGTTTTTATGTCTGGCTGTGGCTGCTTTGACAGTCTGGAGTCGCCTTCCAGAGGGAAGTGCTTCAAAGAGATTGTGGCCAGGGTGAGAGGGGTCAGAGGTGATCTTGCCCGCTCGCTTCCTGGCGCTTGCAGTGTACAGTTCGTCAATGGGGGGAAGGTTGCAGCCAACAACTTTCTCAGCTGACCGAACGATCCGTTGCAGCCTCCGGATGTCGTGCTTAGTGGCTGAGCCAAACCAGACCATGATGGAGAAGGTGAGGACGAACTCAATGATAGCAGTATAGAATTGGACCATCATTGCCTGTGGCAGATTGTGTTTCCTCAGTTGCCACAGGAAGTACTTTGAGCTCCGGGTTGTTGCGATGGCACCAGGACGCCTCCCCAAAGAGGGGGGGGGGATCCCATTAAAACCCTCCAGATAATGCAAGGCCTAGATAGAGCGGACGTGGAAAGGATGTTTCCAGCAAAGGGAGAGTCTAGAACCAGAGGGCACAACCACAGAATAAAAGGACGCTTTAGAATGGAGATAAGGAGGAATTTCTTTAGACAGAGGGCGGTAAATCTGTGAAATTCATTGCCAAGACATTGGGTATTTTTAAAGCGGAAATTGATAGGTTCTTGAGTTAGAAAGGGCGTCAAAGGTTATGAGGAGAAGGCAGAAGAATGGGGTTGAGAGGGAAAAATAGAACAGTCATGATTGAATGGCGGAGTAGACTCGATGGGTTGAATGGCCTAAATGACAAGGACATTGAAGGTGGCTTGTATCCTTGTCACTTTTATCACTAAAAGTAGCTGAAACCATTTGTAAATAATATATATTTTTTCCTCTAAGGACCATCACTTAAATTTGCATTGGAATCATTTTATAGAGAATAGACAGTAGACAAAAGACAATAGGTGCAGGAGTAGGCCATTTGACCCTTCGCGCCAGCACCGCCATTCACTGTGATCATGGCTGATCATCCACAATCTGTACCCCATTTCTTCCTTCTCCCCATATCCCTTAACTTAGCTATCTTTAAGAGCTCTATCTAACTCTCTCTTGAAAGCATCTAGAGAATTAGCCTCCACTGCCTTCTGAGGCAGAGAATTCCACAGATTCACAACTCTCTGGGTGAAAAGGTTTTTCCTCATCTCAGTTCTAAATGGCCTACCCCTTATTCTTAAACTGTGGCCCTTTGTTCTGGATTCCCCAACATTGGGAACATGTTTCCTGCCTCAAGCATGTCCAATCCCTTAATAATCTTATATGTTTCAATAAGATCCCCTCTCATCCTTCTAATTTCCAGTGTTTACAAGCCTAGTCGATCCAGTCTTTTAACATACGACAGCCCCGCCATTCTGGGAATTATCCTAGTGAACCTACGCTGCACTCCCTCAATAGCAAGAATGTCCTTCCTCAAATTTGGAGACCAAAACTGCACACAGTATTCCAGGTGCGGTCTCACAAGGGCCCACAGAGGCGTTGCTTTCTCTTTGCTCCTATACTCAACTCCTCTTGTTATGAAGGCTAACATGCCATTAGCTTTCTTCAATGTCTGCTGTACCTGCACGCTTACTTTCAGTTTTTTGAGCTGATATATTGTGCTGGTATCACACCGGAGTTTTCAAAAGCCAAGTTACCCCTCAGGTTCCTTTTAAATCTTTCCTCCCTCACCTTAAACCTATGTCCTCTGGTTCTTGATTCCGCTACTCTGGGCAAGAGTCTCTGTACGTTCACCCGATCTATTCCTCTCATGATTTTGTGCATGATTCCCCTTAGGTTTTTAATGTTCAAAACATTTTGATTGGTTAAAATAATTAATTTATCTTTTGAAAATGTGATAAAAACCGATAAACAGGTGGTGCAGCGGTAGCGTTGCTGCCTTGCAGCGCCGTAGGCCCGGGTTCGATCCTGACTATGGGTGCTGTCTATGCGGAGTTTGCACCTCCCATGACCTGCGTGGGTTTTCTCCGGGTGCTCCGGTTTCCTCCCACTCTCCAAAGGTATACAGGTATGCAGGTGTATGTGCAAATTGTCCCTAGTGTGTGTAGGATAGTGTTTGTGTGCGGGGATCGCTGGTGGGCCGAAGGGCCTGTTTCCGCGCTGTATCTCCAAACTAAAACTAAACAAACTGTTTATGTGTATTGTTTATCGTAGGATGGTACTGGGGAGCTCTTAATGCGAACGAGGCAAACGAGAAGCTAAAGGAGGCGCCTGAAGGCACCTTTCTGGTGAGGGACAGCTCACACCGCGATTACTTTCTCACCATCTCTGTGAAGACGGTTTGGGGACCGACCAACCTGAGGATCGAATACCAAGACGGCAAATTCAGACTGGACTCTGTGATTCTTGCAAGACCAAAGCTGCAGTGCTTCGACAGCGTGGTGGACATGGTGGAGTACTACGTGATCCTATGTCAGATGATACAGAATGCCCAGCGTCCTGCTCTGCAAAGCGGCGGTGTCCAGCTGCAACTGACCAGACCACTGTACAACCAAACACCAACACTACAACACTTCTGCCGGGTTAACATCCACAGAGCAACCAGAAGGATTCACGAACTTCCTCTCCCGACCAAACTCAAGGAGTACTTGTTGGAATACAAGTATCAGGTTTAAAAATCTTTTCAAAGGGGAAGGAAGTGCAGGAGATAAATTGTGTTCAGTGCCTTCCCCAAACAGGAACTTTGCCCAACATGTTCCCCTTCGAATGTTTTTTTTTTACATAGAATATTATGTAATATTAAGAATAAGGGGTAGGGAGGCCATTTAGAACTGAGATGAGGAAAAACATTTTCAGTCAGAGAGTTGTGAATCTGTGGAATTCTCTGCCTCAGAAGACAGTGAAGGCCAATTCTCTGAATGCATTCAAGAGAGAGCTAGATAGAACTCTTAAGGATAGCGGAGTCAGGGGGTATGGGGAGAAGGCAGGAACGGGGTACTGATTGAGAATGATCAGCCATGATCACATTGAATGGCGGTGCTGGCTCGAAGGGCCGAATGGCCTCCTCCTGCACCTATTGAACAAAAAAACCCCAAAAGAACAATCTCTGCTGTATCTGCTCCCAAGATGATGGTTTTATTCCAGGACATCCACGGTGTATTTATTAAACGTGGTTTCCTCCCTTCTGTAAATGGCCCCTTCACCTGTGTCTCTGCTGCATCCCATGGTTCTGCTCTTGCTCCCCTCACACCTTCAGACAGAACAAGCATAGAGTCCACCTGGAGTATCGTGTGCAGTTTTGGTCTCCTAATTTGAGGAAGGACATTCTTGCTGTTGAGGGAGTGCAAGGACATTCTTGCTATTGAGGGTAGGTTCACGAGGTTAATTCCAGAGATGGCGGGACTGACATATGATGAAAGAATGGAGCGACTGGGCTTGTATTCACTGGAATTTAGAAGGATGAGAGGGGATCTTATAGAGACGTATAAAACTATTAAGGGATTGGACAAGCTAGATGCAGGAAAAATGTTCCCGATGTTGGGGAAGTCCAGAACCAGGGGTCACAGTTTAAGAATAAGGGGTATGCCATTTAGAACTAAGATGAGGAAAAACCTTTTCACACAGAGAGTTGTGAATTTGTGGAAATCTCTGCCATAGAGGGCAGTGGAGGCTGATTCACTGGATGAATTTAAAAGAGAGTTAGGTAGAGCTCGAGGGGCTAGTGGAATCAAGGCATATGGGGAGAAGGCAGGCACAGGTTACTGATTGTGGATGATCAGCTATGATCACAATGAATGGCAGTGCTGGCTCGAAGGGCCAAATGGCTTCCTCCTGCACCTATTTTCTATGTTTTCTATTATCCAATCTTTTCACTTCAGTGTCTCCACACCCTGCTGTTCTGCTCCTTCTTTATTTGGAATGGGAAATTCAGGTATTACAGCAGCAAAACTGATTCATTTGTCTGAAGAAGGGTCTTGACCCAAAACATCACATATTCCTTTTCTCCAGAGATGCTGCCTGACCCGCCGAGTTACTCCAGCTTTTTGTGTCTGTCTTTGGTTCAAACCAGCATCTACAGTTCCTCCCTGCACATATTCATTATTTGGTTCATGAATTGGTCTGTCCTGAAGCAATCTAACCTTGGAAAGGCCTCCAGAAATCAATATTTAACAGTGTTACCCTTGGAGTTGACTTTCATAGAGTCATACAACATGGAAACAGGCCCTTCAGCCCATCTTGCCCACATCCACCAACATGTCCCATCTACACTAATCCCACCTGCCTGCGTTTGGCGCATATATCCCTCTAAACCTGTCCTATCCATGTACCTGTCTAATGTTTCTTAAACGTTGCGATAGTACGTGCCTCAACTACCTCCTCTGGTCACTCATTCCATACACCCACCCCCTTTGTGTAAAAAAAGTGATCCCTCAGTTTCCTATTAAATCTTTCCCCCTCACCTTAAACCTATTAGTGCCCTACCTGCACCAAAACACCATCCTGGAAAGTTTCCAGTCAGGTTTCAGAGCCCACCACAGCACAGAGTCTGCCTTGTTGAAGGTACACAACGACCTGCTTCTCGCCATCGACACCGGCGACTGTGCAATCCTGCTCCTTCTCGACCTCAGCGCAGCATTCGATACAGTGGACCACACCATCCTTATTGACCGTCTCCGGTACGCGGTTGGCATTGATGGCACTGCCCTGAGCTGGTTCGCTTCGTACCTCAAAGATAGGAGTTTCGCCATCAACATAGGCAGTTATTCCTCTGCTCCAGCTAGCCTCTCCTGCGGAGTTCCACAAGGCTCCATCCTAGGCCCCATTCTCTTCTCTCTATACATGCTCCCCCTTGGCCAAATCATTCAAAGGCACGGCATTTCTTTCCACTGCTATGCCGATGACACTCAGCTTTACCTCCCCCTGAAACCCAACAACCAGTCAAATTTAAACAGCCTCTCACACTGCCTTGAGGACATAAAATGTTGGATGGCACAGAACTTCCTCCAATTAAATGAGAGCAAGTCTGAGGTCATCCTATTCGGCCCCCCCGACTCCATCAAATTGATAACAGGCAGTCTTGGAAGCCTATCCTGCCTAGTCAAACCGCATGTCATAAACCTCGGCATGATATTTGACTCTGCATTAAAATTTGATAAGCAAGTCAACGCTGTGGTAAAAGCCAGCTTCTTCCAACTTCGAACCATAGCTAAAATCAAACCTTTCCTCAAATTCGACGACACAGAAAAAATCATTCACGCTTTCATTTCCTCCCGCCTAGACTACTGCAACTCCCTATACACTGGGATCAGCCAATCTTCCCTGTCCCGCCTGCAACTGGTCCAAAACGCCGCAGCGAGACTCCTGACGGGTACCCGTAAAAGGGACCACATCACCCCGATTCTGGCCTCTCTCCACTGGCTCCCTGTACGGTACAGAATCAACTTCAAGCTCCTCCTATTCACGTATAAAGCCCTAAATGGACACTCCCCCCCCACATCAAAAATCTTCTAACCCCCCTCTCTAACTCCAGGTCCCTCAGATCGGCCGACTTGGGGCTATTCACTATCCCGCGGTCTAGGCTTAAACTCAGGGGTGACCGCGCTTTTGCGGTTGCAGCTCCTAGACTGTGGAACAGCATCCCTCTCCCGATCAGAACTGCCCCCTCCATCGACTCCTTTAAGTCCAGGCTCAAAACATATTTCTACTCCCTAGCGTTTGAGGCTCATTGAGGAGGCGCTGTGAACTGTTTGCGTGCTACTGTATGTTTTCATTTTTTTTTTCTATTGGAACCTAATCAAATGTACAGCACTTTGGTCAACGTGGGTTGTTTTTAAATGTGCTATACAAATAAAATTGACTTGACTTGACTTGACTTGACTATGTCCTCCAGTTCTTGATTCCCCAACTCTGTGCACGAGACTCTGTGTGTCCACCTGGTCTATTCCTCTCATGATTTTGCACATGATTTCCCTTTGGTTTTTATTGTTCAGATCATTTTGATTGGTTAAAATAATGAACTAATCTGCAAATACACCTTTCAATCACAATTAATCACATTAAATCAATACACTTCATTTGTATTACTATTTATTTATGGAACAACTATTCCTCTTCAGTCCACCGTCCATTATATTGAACATAGACACAAAGGGCTGGAGTAATTCAGCGGGTTAGGCAGTGTCTCATGTTCCGAGAACATGGATAGGTGACATTTTGGGTCGGGACTGTTCTTCGGGCTCACCTGTCCATGATCTCCAGTGGTGCTGTCTGACCCGTTGAGTTACTCGAGCATTTTGTGTCTTTTATGTGGTATAAAGTGGCATCTGCAGTTCCTTGTTATTTATATTCCGTTACATTGGTACTTGTTTGCCTGTATTGCAATTTGCTCCTTGCAGTTGTTGAGGGGTCTTTGTTGCTGTCATTGTCCATCTCACCTTCAGCTGTGTCATAATGCAAAAATAAATACCATTAAAAATAATTTCAAACCAGGTTTATAAAAGAATTCATGCTGTGTTCACAAGTTATTGGAGTAGAATTAGGCCATTCGGCCCAACGAGTCTACTCCGCCATTCAATCATGGCTGATCTCTGCCTCCTAATCCCATTTTCCTGCCTTCTCCCCATAGCCCTTGACACCCGTTCTAATTGTCTGTCTCTGCCTTAAAAATATCCACTGATTTGGCCTCCACATCCCTCTGTGGCAATGAGTCCCACAGATTAACCACTCTCTGACTACAGAAGTTCCTCCACACCTCCAGGGCCGTCACGGTGGCGCAGCGGTAGAGTTGCTGCCTGACAGCGAATGCAGCATCAGAGACCCGGGTTCAATCCCGACTTGGGGTGGTGTTTGTACGGAGTTTGTACGTTCTCCCTGTGACCTGCGTGGGCTTTCTCCGAGATCTTCGGTTTCCCCCCACACTCCAAAGACGTACAGGTTTGTAGGTTAATTGGCTTGGTAAATGTAAACATTGTCCCTGGTAGGTATAGGACAGTTTTAGTGTGCAGGGATCGCTGGTCGGTGCAGACCCGGTGGGCCGAAGGGCCTGTTTCCGCGCTGTATCTCTAAACTAAAACTCCTTTCTAAAAAGCGCCCTTTAATTCTGAGGCTATGACCTTTGGTCCTAGACTCTCCCACCAGTGGAAACATCCTCTCCACATGCACTCTATCTATGCCTTTCATTATTCTGTAAGTATCAATGAAGTCCTTCCGCAACCTTCTAAACTCCAGCGAGTACAGGCCCAGTGCTAACCCACTCATTCCTGGGATCATTCTTGTAAACCTCCTCTGGACTCTCTTCAGAGCCTCTCCAGAGCCAGCACATCCTTCCTCGGATATGGGGCCCAAATTTGCTCACAATATCCCAAATGCAGCCTGACCAGCACCTTATGAATTCTCAGCATGTTACATGCAAAAGGTAAAATAGCATTCTGCGCATGTCACCGCTTGTCTTCAATGTCCCTTTGCTTCCTGATGCATCCACACAGACCCGACCCACTCACTATTGTTTCGTATACAACGCACAAAGTATGCAAAGGGTCACCACATATAGGGCACTGACAAAGTTACAAAAAGTGTTCAATGTAGTCCCGACGGTCCCTCTTTGTTCTCGGTGGGGTGACCTTGGCTGACCGCTGGTACTCACGGGAGCCTTTCCTGGGCCGACCGATGGTCAAAACGGCTTTTGGCACATTGGCCTTCAGCATTCAGAATATTGTAGAGAAGTTGGGAGGTCATGTTACAGTTATACAAGACGTTTGTAAGGCCGCATTTAGAGTATTGTGTTCAGTTCTGGGCACAATGTTATTGGAAAGACGTTGTTAAATTGGAAAGGGTACAGAAAAGATTTACCAGGATGTTGCCAGGACTCGAGGGCCTGAGCTACAGGGAGAGGTTGAGCAGGCTAAGGCTCTATTCCGTGGAACCCAGGAGGATGAGGGGTGATCTTACCGAGGTGTATAAAATCATGAGAGGAATAGATCGGATAGACGCAGAGTCTCTTGCCCAAAGTAGGGGAATCGAGAACCAGAGGGCATGGGTTTAAGCTGAAGGGGAAAAGATTTTATAGGGACCTGAGGGGTAACCTTTTCACGCAAAGGGTTGTGGGTGCTGGAGAACGAACTGCTGGAGCCAGGTAGTATCACAACATTTAAGAAACAATTAGACAGGTACATGGACAGAACAGGTTTAAAGGGATACTAGACCAAGTGTACCTGTTGGGCCCAAACCTCTCCTGCATTTGTTGCCAGGCAGTGGCATATCTAGGGTATGGCACGTATCGCACATGCCCTGGGCACCACTTGAAGGGGGACGCCACAGAGCAGTTTCTATTAAAGTCAGCCAAGCCATCCTCAGATAGTGAAAAAATAATTTTCTTCAGATGTATGATCTGTCTTTGATTATCATGAGGGAGAAGCACTAGGATGGCCAGATAACTTCCTTCAATTTAGTGGAATGCCTTCAACTTATAGAATTGTACAATGATTCAAACTGATGAGTCCCGCCAAAATATTGCAGACTACAAGACTACCATCGCTACAAGAGTATTATGGCGTTTCTGATTCTGACTCCATCTCTTGAAGGCAATATTACTTTGTCCAGGATCAGGTACCAAGAATGACATGGATGTTCACAGTCTTTGCTCTTTCAGCATTAAAAATGGAAATATTTGCAACTTGTATACTCTTTGTATCTGTGTGGTTCATTTATCTGTTTAATGTTCTGTCTGATATGATATGCATTTTTCCCTGCACTAAGTGTGAACTTAAGATGACATTTAACTCCCCAGGCTGTGTGGTACCTGGGCTGCAGTTCATCTCAAGTCTGCTCGTGGAAAGTCACAGATATTAATTACAGTTAAAACACAAAGTACGTGTGCTATAACACCAGGATAAGCGCTCGGCCAAGGAAACCAAACCGAAAGCCAAAGTACTAGTCCTTTTAGATGAGGCAGAGGTTCACTTGCACCTCCTCCAACCTCCATTGTACTGTATCCATAGTTCAAGTTGTGGACTCTTATACATCGGCGAGACCAAACGCCGACTGGGCGATCGTTTCACGGAACACCTTTGCTCAGTCTGCGTGAACAAACCTGATCTCCTGGTTGCTAAACACTTTAATTCTCCTTCCCATTCCTACACAGACCTTTCTGTCCTCGCTCTCCTCCATTGTCAGAGTGACACTAAATGCAAATTGGAGAAACAACATCTTATATTTCGCTTGGGCAGCTTACAGCCCAGTGGTATGAGTATTGATTTCTCTCACTTCAAGTAAGCCCGGCTTTCCCTCTCTCTCTATCCTTCCCCCACCCAAGCTTCTTATTTTCACCCTGCAGCTAACAATGGCCTGTTTCCTTTATCATCATTACATTTTTGCATATCTGTTCATTGTTCTTTATATCTCTACATCATCGTCAATATCTCTTGTTTCCCTTATTCCTAACCAGTCGGAAGAAGGACCTCGACCCGAAATATCACCCATTCCTTCTCTCCGGAGATGCTGCCTGTCTCGCTGAGTTACTCCAGCTTTTTGTGTCTATCTTCGGTTTAAACCAGCATCTGCAGTTTCTTCCTACACATTCTGTCTATCTACTATCTAAACTGGTTATGCAAACTTATGCTAAGGACAATAACTGACTCCATATTCGATAATAAGCTACCTACATGTTAACAAGTACATTAAAGCTGCTTGTGTAGATGCAAGTATATCATTGGGGTTATCAAGTGGGCACCTCACTTCGTAGGTGTTTCATTCAGTTAGGCCCACGACACCTAGGGGAGGCTCAATCGTTACTGTCGAACAATCTGGGTCGCAGTTCATCTCAAGTCTGTTTGGGGAAAGGTACAGAACAGAATCACAGAGGGGGAGCAGTGAGAGAGGGTTGTGGCGAGTCTGGAAGCCGATGTGTGTTGCAGACGGAGTTTATTGCATGGGCAAACCTCCGTGACAATCGCAACACTCAAAACTGTAGACAACCAACAAAACGTCTTCATCAGACGGAGTTCAATACTAGACTGCTTGTCCCTCCCGCGCTGGCACACCGCGTGACCTCGCTAGCCAATCCGAGGGTTTGAACTCTCCCAGCCAATCCCTATGTCCCTACAGGGTGATGCAGAGAGGAGAACTTCTTCAAAGTACCTTGAGGAGCTTTCGCAGTGGAGCAGACAAAATGTGTAGGAGGGAACTGCAGATGCTGGTTTATACTGAAGATAAGACACAAAATGCCAGAGTAACTCAGCGGGTCAGGCAGCATCTCTAGACAAAAGGGGATGTGACACAAAATGCCAGAGTAACTCAGCGGGTCAGGCAGCATCTCTAGAGAAAAGGGGATTATGACACAAAATGCTGGAGTAACTCAGAGGGGCAGGAAGTGTAAATTCCTTCAAGAATGTCCTTTTTATCTATAAGGGACCAGAATGTACACTTTACTCAATTTGCATCAAGGACCTATATTGCAAGAATATCTTTTTACTCACAGACTCAAAGCCTCTTGCAGTCAGAAGATAGCCCTATCTGCTAGAGTTGTGCATGTAAATCTTGGCTGAAGATGTTTTTTAAAAAAAATTGTTAACTTGTCAGCGTTTACATGGGTGAAAAGTTTTGTTTCACACAGTGGTTTAGTAACTTGACTCACTGACAGCAGACAGGGTTTGACTTTGTACACACACTGAGATTTTGTTTAGCAAATTTCAAGCGAGAATACAACACTTGCCACAGGAAAATTTGTGCGATAGGGCCTCAGCTCTCCATTTTGATCAAGCTTGATGACGATTGTAATGCATTTTGCTTTCATCAGTTCTGAGCGTACGCACTCTGTTCTCATCAATGGGTCTGTTTTTCTTCCACTAGCTCTTGCTTTCTCCCCACTTCAAGGGAGTGCTCTTGAATGGAAGTGGTGGAGCTATTGGAGTGTTTACATCATGGCTTTGATGTGCTTTCATGCAGCGATCAAAGGAGTGTGGAGGAGACATTACATATTAATGCATTTTATACATCAAATGGAGCGTTCACTATGGTCTGCTGAATCTTCTTTGACTGGAAGGTGGCACCGGGTGGCGCCAGCAATGGCTGCCTCGCCAAGTCTCTCTGTCCTTTCCTTCTTTGTGTTTTAATAGTACGTGTTAAATGTATGTTTTTAGTGTTCTTTAGTTTGTTTTATGTGGGGGTGGGGGTGGGGGTTGGGGGAAACTTTTTCTAATCTCCTACCTCGACGGAGATGTGATTTTTCTCCGTACTGTATCTCCGTCCGCACTGCGGCCTAACATCGAGGAGTTGGCGGCCTCTGACGGAGACCGACTTTTGAGAGCTCCACCGCGTGTGCCTACAGGACGTTAACATCGCGAAGCCCGCAATCCCTTAGCCAGGGATCGATCTCGGAGCTCCAACCGTGGGTACTTACGGACTTAACATCACGGAGCCCATGGTCTCTGGTCAGAGACCGACTTCAGGAGCTCCAAGCCGTGGGAGTTTCGACCTCCCCGACGTGGGAGTTTCGATCGCCCTCGACACGGGAGCTTCGACTGCCGGCTGCGGGAGCTTTGACGGATGGTTCAACTACCCCGACTGCGGGAGAAATAAAGAGGAAGAAGCTTGGACTTTTTGGCCGTCCATCACAGTGAGGAATGTGGGGAATCCGCTGTGGTGGATGTTTATGTTAACTTTTATGTAGTTGTGTGTCTTGTTGCTTTTTTTCCGTACGGCTGTATAGTAATTCGCATATCACTGTGCAAGTTGGTACACGTGGCAATGAAAGACCTTTGATACCTCCTTCCAGAATTGGTAGCATCTCTCTAAATATAGATTTTAGTTTTAGTTTTGGAGATACAGCGTGGAAACAGGCCCTTCGGCTCAACAAGTCCACACCGACCAGCGATCGCCGCACATTAACACTACCCTACACACACTAGGGCCAATTTTACATTTTATTCCAAGCCAATTAACCTACAAACCTGTAGGTCTTTGGAATGTGTTAGGAAACCGAAGGTCTCAGAGAAAACCCATGCAGGAGAACGTACGAACTACGTAAAGACAGGCAGCCGTGGTCAGGATCGAACCCGGGTCTCTGGCGAGGTAAGGCAGCAACTCTACCGCTGTGCCCTTTCCAGAATCGGTAGGTTCTCTCTATACATAGATGTGGCCTTAGTTCATGAGATGCCCTTCCATCTGAATTAGAGGGCAGTGGATTCACATCCCACTGGAGATTTGGATGCATAAACCCAGGCATGTCCTCCCAGGATGGAAGCAATCCTGTTGCACTATTTAAAGAGCAGAGGAATTTCTTTGGGACTCTGGCAGGCATTCACCCTTCCATTAGCAGCACCAACAGGCTGCATCTGTTCATTATCACTGTGCAGCTAGGGGACCTATTGTCTCTGCACAAATCCACTGCCCTGTTTCCAACATTTCAACGCTTGCCCAGCGATTGTGCAAGATGTGGGAGAAATAAAGTGTCTGTACAGCTCCTGACATTTGAGCGATTGGATGGGGGCAGAGAAAGGAGGGGGTGTGCGTGGAAAATATTAACCCACACAACCCTCGAACTGGCTGGAATTATGTGGGACAGTTAAAATGTCGCGCTTCCAATCCTGACCGACGCTATCACATGCACGTCAACCGTGCACCCCAACATTGAATGGAGCCCCTTCCCCGGATCACCCCCAAACTATGATCACCCCCAAACTATGATCACCCTAGGGTGGCCAACTGTCCCGTATTAGCCGGGACATCCCGTATTTTGGGCTAAATTGGTTTGTCCCGTACGGGTCCGCCCTTGTCCCGTATTTGGCCCGGGGGGGGCACTGTAGGATCGGACGCTGTCGGCTCCGACACTGTAGGCCCCGACGCTGCAGATCCCGACAGTTTAGGTCCCGACACTCTTAGGTTTCCGACATTTAAACTCCGGACAATCTCACCCAGCCAGCGGCCACGTGCTCCTGCTGCATCAATGGCCGCCTCCTGGCCCGGGTGGCCGCTATTTGGTGGAGCAGGAGCACGTGGCCGCTGGCTGGGTGAGGTCACGTGGGGCGCGGGGCGGTGACGTCACCTTGTCCCGTATTTGGGAGTGAGGAAGTTGGCACCCCTAGATCGCCCCCAAACTATAACCCTGGGGCAGCAAGGTGGTGCATCGATAGAGCTGAGATGGGTATCGTCCCGAAACGTCACCCATTCCTTCTCTCCCGAGTTACTCCAGCATTTTGTGTCTGCAGCGATAGAGCTACTGCTTTACAGCATTAGAGACACGGGAAGCTAAGAAATCTAGCAATATAGATAAATAGTAACTAAGAATAGCTTCAAGTAGCTTCGGATGGCACAGTGGCGCAGCGGTTGAGTTGCTGCCTTACAGCGCCAGAGACCCGGGTTCGATCCTGACTACAGTTGCTGTTTGTACAGAGTTTGTACTTTCTCCCTGTGACCTGCTTGGGTTTTCTCCAGGATCTCCGGTTTCCTCCCACACTCCAAAGACGTACAGGTTTGTAGGTTAACTCAGCTCATCATTCATTCTACAGTTACTTTGTGGCCTTTGCTTTCTAGTGCCTCTGCCAAGGTAAACAGGTCCCTCCTATTTACTCTGTCCACGCCCCATTGAATTTCATACTCTATTAAATCTCTTCTCAGCCTCTATTGTAAAGAAAACAACTATAGGTTATTCATTTTGTCTTTGGAGCTAAATGCTTTCAGTTCGGTGTACATCCCAGTCACTCCCTCTTTCCCTTCTCCCGTCAGACAGAAGATACGAAAGCTTGAAAGCACAAACCACGTACCAAGTGCCAATTCGCTTTCCAGAACCTGTTGCAAGAATCTAAAGATAGGCACAGAAAGCTGGAATAACTCAGCGGGTCAGGCAGGATCTCTGGAGATGCGCGGTGGCGCAGCGGTAGAGTTGCTAACTCTAGCGAATGCAGCGCCGGAGACCCAGGTTCGATCCCGACTACGGGTGCTGTCTGTACGGAGTTTGTACATTCTCCCTGTGACCTGCGTGGGTTTTCTCCAAGATCCTCGGTTACCTCCCATGCTCCAAAGACGTACAGATTTGTAGGTTAATTGGCTTGGTAAATGTAAATATTGTCCCTAGTCTGCGTAGGACAGTGTTAGTGTGCGGGGATCGCTGGTCGGCGTCGACCTGGTGAGCCAAACGGCCTGTATCCGTGCTGTATCTCTAAACTAAACTAAAAGGAATAGATGACATTGCGCGTCGAGACTCATCTTCAGACTGAGAGTCAGGGGAAAGGAAAATGAGAGATATAGATAGTAATATGCAGAGATATAGAACAAATGAATTCAAATATGTAAAACAGTAATGATGAAGGAAATAGGCCATTGTTAGCTGTGGGCTAGGTGAAAACGAATTACAGACAATGACACTAAACAAGTCGACTTTGAAACTAGTACAACGACTTGGGTAGGTTGGGGGGCGGAGAGAGAGGGAAAGCAAGGGTTACTTGAAGTTAAAGAAATCAATATTCATACCGCTGGGTTGTACGCTGCCCAAGTGAAATATGAGGTGGTGATTTGTATTTGGCCTCACTCTCACAGTGGAGTAGGCCCAGGACAGAAAGGTCAGTGGGAATAGACATAGAGACAAAGAAAGAATGGGAAGGGGAGTTAAAGTGTTCTGACGCCTTGCTCTGGATCCCTCAAGAAGTGACACCACAATGTCGGTGCTTCTGCTCTCAAAACACCCTCCGTCTGATTGCCTGCACTAAAGGTGACAAAGATTTTTTTAAGAGGTTGCATATTGTATGTTCTAAAAATAAAAGTCCCACGCCAGTGAGCAAAATAAAAGGCAGCACAGTTGCGCAACTGGTAGAGAGTCGCTGCCTCACAGTGCCAGAGACCTGGGTTCAATCCTGACCTCGGGTGCTGTCGAGAGGGTCAGAGTTTAGTTTAGTTTAGAGATACAGCGCGGAAACATGCCCTTCAACACCACCGAGTCCGCGCCGACCAGCGATCCCCATACTCTAGCACTATCTTACACCAGGGACAATTTACAATCTTTATCTAAGCCAATTAACCTACAAACCTGTTTGTCTTTGGAGTGTGGGAGGAAACCGGAGCACCCGGGGAAAACCCATGCGGGTCACGGGGAGAACGTACAAACTCTGTACAGACAGCACCCGTAGTCGGGATCGAACCTGGGTTTCTGGCGCTGTGAGGCAGCAACTTGACCCTGAAGAACTAATGGATAATTTTATTCTCCACACTGATCTCACAGCTTTTCTTGTCCTTCTCCTTGGTGAAAACAGGTGCAAAGTACTCACTTAATACAAGCACAAATTCCCTCCTTTATTTTGAGTGGTCCTATCTTCTCCCGAGATACCCTCTTGTTTTTACTATAGATATTATTTTTTCTCTTTCTTTAATCCAACTCGCATTGGTGGCCCCCTTTTGGCCTTTCTACTCAACCACTTTTCTTTACTGCTTTCCTTATATTCCTCAAAGGCCCTGTCTGTGGGAATGTACAAACTTTCTGCACGGTGGCGCAGTGGTAGAGTTGCTGCCTTACAGCGAATGCAGCGCCGGAGACCCGGGTTCGATCCTGACTGCGGGGGCTGTCTGTCCGGAGTTAGTTTGTACGTTCTCCCCGTGACCTGCGTGGCTTTTCCCCCGAGATCTTCGGTTTCCTCTCACACTCCAAACACGTACAGGTTTGTAGCTTATTTGGCTTGGTACCAATGTAAAAAATGTCCCTAGTGGGTGTAGGATAGTGGGCCGAAAGGGCCTGTCTCCACGCTGTATCTCCAAGTTGTAACAAATCGAGCTGTGTCCAAAGACAGGCAGCTCGATTTGTTTCAAATACCTATGAGAGAGAAGCGAGTGTTACCAAACTTCTAAAGTCATTGGGGTGGAACCTGCACCAAGTCAGATGTAAAGCCCACCTTTTGACCTGTTTTTACAAAATGTTAAATGGTCAATAGACAACAGGTGCAGGAGTAGGCCATTCGGCCCTTCGAGCCAGCACCGCCATTCACCATGATCATGGCCGATCATCCACATTCAGTACCCTGTACCTGCCCTCTCCCCATATCCCTTGACCCCGCTATCTCTAAGAGCTCTATCTAACTCTCTCTTGAAAGCATCCAGACAATTGGCCTCCACTGCCTTCTGAGCCAGAGAATTCCACAGGGAACTCTCCAACTCGACATAGATAACCAATCTACACTTAAACCCAAACCTATCAGGAGCAGATGAGGGCATTCGATTCAATTCGAGATACCAGCTACCAAGACAGATGTGTAGAGCAATTAATTCTTCCCTCGCACAATCAAAGCATGGAACAGTCTTCACCCTACTACAGTTAGTTACTCAACCAGACGCAACTACATTTAAGGAAGCTCTTCTTCTGCAAGAAGCCCTTGTTGCTCAAGTCCATACTCGGCCACCTCCAGTTTAATGGCATTTGGGATATTTTGGAGGACCAGGGCGGAGGATGGGATGTAGGTAGGTGGGAGGTGGGTGGGCCCGGGGCGGGTGGGCGGAGGGAGAGAGGGAAGTGGGCCCGGGGAAAGGGGGGAAGGAGGGAGGTAGGTAGGTAGGTGGGAGGGTCCGGGAGCCCCGGTGTCCGGGAGAGGGAGGTGGGCCGGGGGAGGGAGGGAGGGAGGTGGGCCGGGGGAGGGAGGGAGGGAGGTGGGGAGGTGGGCGGGCCGGGGGAGGGAGGGAGGCGGGCGGGCCCGGGAGCCCCGGTGTCCGGGAGGGAGGGAGGGAGGGAGGCAGGCCGGGGGAGGGAGGGAGGGAGGGAGGTGGGCCGGGGAGGGAGGGAGGTGGGCCGGGGGAGGGAGGGAGGTGGGTAGGCCCGGGAGCCCCGGTGGCCGGGGGAGGGAGGTACGTAGGCGGGTGGGCCCCGGTGTCCCCGGTTTCCGGGCCGGTGATGGAGGCGCGGCAGCGGCGGGCCCTGCGGCGGCTGCGAGGTGAGCTGGCGGATGAGCTGCGGCTGGACGGGCCGCTGCAGTACCTGTACCAGGAGCGGGTGGTGAGCCGCAGTCTGTTGGAGGAGCTGCAGGCCGAGCCCGTGGCCGCCCGCCGCAACCTCAGGCTGCTCGACTACCTGCCGGGCCGCGGGCCGCGGGCATTCGCCACCTTCGCTCACTCCCTCAGGGACGAGGCCCCGTGGCTCAGCCGCCGGCTGGAGGAGGAGGAGGCGCGGGAGGACGGGGACGACGAGACGCCGGCAGGTGAGAGGCTCCATCACCGCCATCGCGGCCCCTCCACCCGCTATCCGGGCCGGTGTCCCCACCCCACGACCCCCACCCCCCTCACCACGACCCCCACCCCACGACCCCCACCCCCTCACCACGACCCCCACCCCCCTCCCCCCTCACCACGACCCCCACCCCCTCACCACGACCCCCACCCCCTCACCACGACCCCCACCCCCTCACCACGACCCCCACCCCCTCACCACGACCCCCACCCCCTCACCACGACCCCCACCCCCTCCCCCCTCACCACAACCCCCACCCCCTCCCCCCTCACCCTCCCCCCTCACCCTCCCCCCTCACCACGACCCCCACCCCCTCACCACGACCCCCACCCCCTCACCACGACCCCCACCCCCTCCCCCCTCACCACGACCCCCACCCCCCTCACCACGACCCCCACCCCCTCACCACGACCCCCACCCCCTCACCACGACCCCCACCCCCTCACCACGACCCCCACCCCCTCACCACGACCCCCACCCCCTCACCACGACCCCCACACTTACATAGTGACCCCCACCTCCGCGCAATGATCCCCACCCCCTCATATTGACCCCACACTCACATAATGCCCCCCTCACCACGACCCCAACCCCATCACAGCGACCCCCACCCATGGTATCCGGGCTGGTGTCAGCCTCCATCCCCTCACAACGACCCCCCACTCCTACATAGTGTCCCCACCCCTTCACCACGACCCATACAATGTCCCTCACCCTCACACAATCTCCCCACCTGCCTCGACAACGGCCCTCGCCCCCGGTATCTGACCCTGCTGTCAACCCCACTCCCTTCATGACAACCTCCCACCCCTACAATGGCCCTCGCCCCCAGTGTCTGACCCATGTCAGCCCCACCCCCCACAAAGACCCCACCCCCCACAAAGACCCCACCCTCCACAAAGACCCCACCCTCCACAAAGACCCCACCCCCACAACAACCCCCACAATGATCACAAAATACATCACCTCACATTTATCAGGGTTAAGTTTAATTTATTATTTTCAGGTGTGCCGAGGTGCAGTGAAAAGTTTATTTGCTCCGTGCCAGTCAGCAAAAAGATTATGTATGATTGATTATTATCAAGCCGTGCACAGATACAGGATTAAGTGTATAAAGCATAGTGCAAGTAAAGTCCGATTAAAGATAGTTTGAAGGTCTGCAATGGGATAGATAGAAGGTCAGGACTGCTCTCTTGCTGGTGAGAGGACAGTTTAGTTGCCTGATAGCAGCTGTGAAGAAACTGTCCTTGAATCTGGAGGTATGCTTTTACAAACTTCTGTACCTGATGGGAGTGTGGAGAAGTGGTGTGTCCCTGATTATGCTGCCGGGCTTGCCAAGGCAGTGAGGCGTAGATGGAGTCAATAGAAGGGAGGTTAGTTTGTGTGATGGTCTGGGCTGTGTCCACAACTCTCTCTGCCATTCCCATCTCTCCGCCAAACTCCACCTGCCATTTCATAGCCCACTTCACCAACACATCAATCTCACCCTGTAGTTGAAGACCACCCTCCAAACTGCCAACAAATCCATCAACGTTCACGTTGTCTGCAAACTTACTAATTTTTTCCCCTACATCCATATCCAAATCATTCATGCCTATCACAAACAGCAAGTGATCTCTGTGGAACTGTACGCAGGCTTACAATTACAAACCTCGGCCATTATCCTCTGTCTCATATTGTCAAGTCAATTTTGGATCCAATTTAACAATTAATTCTGGATTTATATTTTGGAATAGTCTCTTTGTGTGACTTCCTCAAAGGTTTCACTGAAATCCATGTAAACCATATCCACTGCACTGCTCTCATCAACGCACTTTGTTACCTCCTCAATAAAATGCAGTCGGATTGGCCTGACAGGATCCTCCAGTGCCAAAGACATGCAAAATTATCTCTGATTAGACCCTGACTTTCCAATAGATAATTCATCCTGTCCCTCAGACCAACTTTACTATCACTGACATTGGCCTCATGGGTCTGTAATTGCTGGACATTTCCCTGCTGCCCTCTGGAACGGAAGGAAACACATTTGCCATCCTCCAATTATCTGCTGCCGCCCTTGATAATCCTGGCCAGCAAAGATTTGAGAATTACAGCCAGTGTCCCAGCAATCTCTCTCCTATCTGGGTAAATCTCATTGACCCCAGTGATTACGTTTAAACCACTAAGGTATTGTGTACCTCCTCTTTATTTATGAGACTTGCACAATACTTTCACCTTCCTCTTTCCTGAGTTCTCCAGTTACAAAATCTGCGATCCCTTATTAATACTGATGAAAAATATCATTTGGGAACTTGCCTACACTTTCTGTCTCCAAAGCGGAGATTATTAATGGGTTGGACACGTTAGAGGCTGGAAACATGTTCCCAATGTTGGGGGAGTCCAGAATCAGGGGCCACAGTTGAAGAATAAGGGGTAGGCCATTTAGAACGGAGATGAGGAAAAACTTTTTCAGTCAGAGAGTTGTAAATCTGTGGAATTCTCTGCCTCAGAAGCCAATTCTCTGAATGCATTCAAGAGAGAGCTAGATAGAACTCTTAAGGATAGCGGAGTCAGGGGGTATGGGGAGAAGGCAGGAACGTGGTACTGATTGAGAATGATCAGCCATGATCACATTGAATGGTGGTGCTGGCTCGAAGGGCCGAATGGCCTACTCCTGCACCTATTGTCTATTGTCAAACACAGATTGCCTCTTTCGGCACCTTTCTTTCTCTTGTTATCCCTGTGTCTTTAACATACTTATGAAATGCTATCAGATTTACCCTAATCGTAAAATAGACACAAAATGCTGGAGTAACTCAGCGGGTCAGGCAGCATCTCTGGAGAAAAGGAAGAGGTGATGTTTCAGGTCGAGACCTTTCTTCAGACTGTGAGTCAGGGGAGAGGGATAGTAGAGGTATAAAAAGGTGCAGAACAAAGGGATTGTGCAGGGGTGGCACAGTAATCGAGTTGCTGCCTTATAGTGCCAGAGATCCAAGTTTGATCCTGACTAGGGGTGCTGTCTGTATGGAGTTTGTATGTTCTCCCTGTGACCTGCGTGGACTTTCTCCGAGATCTTTGGTTTCCTCCCACACTCCAAAGTCGACGGGTTTGTAGATTAATTGGCTTCGTAAATTGTCCCTAGTGTGTGTAGGATAGTGTTAATGTGCGGGGATCACTGATCGGCGTGGACTCAGTGGGCTGAAGGGCCTGTTTCCGCACTGTATCTCTAAACTAAACTAAATCACAGCCGGCACCGATGACTCAATAAAGGTGAAGACAGCTGTGGAAGAGTCCTGTCTGCCTTTGATATTTTGTGATCTCTTTGCCTTCCTAATATTCTTCATAAGCATCACTGCTTTGAAAGGTGGTGGTGGGTGATACAGTTGTCTGGAAGTAGAGAAGTGGCATTGTTGGAAAGCATGACATAGGTTTCCACATGCACATGGCCATCAGCTCTGCATCCACCCCTTCCCTCCACCGTGTTTCTGAAGGGTCGGTTTAATGTCATCTGACATCTAGTGACTGAGCGAAGTCGTACTCTGGACTAAATGTCCAAAGATTTTGTCCTCAATTCCACATAGGCTCAATTCTTCAATTGGGAGAGTGGGCAAAGAAGTATCAGATGGAATACAGAATAGCAAAGTGTGGAGTCATGCATTTGGGTAGGTGGAATAAAGGAGTAGACTATTTTCTAAATGGGGAGGGAATCCAGAAATCAGAGGTGCAAAGAGACTTGAGTGCCGATGCAGGATCCCCAAAACGTTAACTTGCAAGTTGCATTTTTTGTTCATTAATCAGTGGTAAGGAAGGCAAATGCATTTATTTCGAGTTAAAGACTTGTGAGAATGCCACGTGGTTTTGTGAATGTTCGGTCTGGCAACTGACCATTTTTTGGTCATTAATGTTAACGAGATGATTCAGCAGGTGATGGTAAACATGAATTATTAATGAGCAACAAAATATAAATGCTACCAATTTCAATGTAATTGCATTTTGAAGTGAATGGTTTAGGTGTAGGTTTATTATAGACACGTGTACCAAGGTGCCATCCAATCAGATCAGATACTATCTATCTATATACTAAAACTCTCAATTGTTTGTTCCCGAACTACAGCGAAAACGGTACACGATAGCGCGACAATTTTAAGCCCACCTTACTCACCGTCGTCCCTTTGGTGCTAATGGAAGAAGTTTCATTAAAATCAGTTTTATATTTTTTAAGTTATTCACATTTTAAAGTTTAAATCTATCTCCTAGGGAGGGAGGGAAGGAGGGAGGGGAAAGGGGAAGGGAGAGGAGGAAGTGAGGGGGGAAGGGGAGGGAGGGAGAGGGGAAGGGAGGTGCTACACCAATGCAGGGAAGGTTTGGGCCCAACGGGTCCACTTGGTCTAGTACATTAATACAATCAAATAAAACTAAAGTAAAATAGGTAGAGCAAAGGGGCAGCTACTGAGTACAGAATATAGTTCTCAGCATTGCAGCACATCAGTTCCATAGACAAAGTCCAATGTCCGCAATGGGGTATTGGTGAATGGGACAGCACTCGATCTTATGGGCAATGGAGTGATTATACCTTGATTATAACCTAAACTATCTGATTTTGCTGAACACATAAAGAAAGAAATATCCCAGATTGAACCAAAGATATAAGAACTTGAGGTCCTTGGAACACCCGCCTTGATTTGGCATTGATCATGCCCATCCATGTCAAATAGTTCCATCTACTGGAAGCTTGGGGAGGTGTGTGTGAATACTGCTGTGAACAATAAATGAACAGTGTTAGAAGTACTGAGCTGGTCAGACAGCCTCTGTGGAAAAACACGTTAGAGCTTCAGGTCAATGATCTTTAATCAGTTTAGGAAAGTTGTAAATCGTAAATGTTTTCAATTTCAGGAAATGTGGAGAGGGCAGAGTAAATGTCATTATTGTGCTGGAGACCAAGGCAGACTGAATGACACAAAATGGTGCTAGTTTGGTGAGGGTGTTTAAGGCTTCTTAATCTGAGTAGAATATGAAAACAAAGGTGAGAGGAAAGAAATGCTTGAATTTTAAGTATAAAACAATACAGTTGCTGGAAATCTGAACTAAAAGAATATGGAAAATGTGGTTGCAGGCAACATCTATGGAGAGTGAAAAATGGTAGAGGTTCAGCGGAATTGTCCATTTCTGATTTGCATGTTGTTGGTTATCTGAAATTAGTAAATTCAATATTAAGTCTTTAGACTTCAGAGATACAGCGTGGAAACAGGCCTTTCGGCCCACCAAGTCTGCGCTGACCGGCGGTCTCTGTATGCGAGCACTATCCTACACATTAGGGATAATTTACAATTTTACCAAAGCCAATTAACCTACAAGCCTGTAGATCTTTAGAGAGTGGGAGGAAGCTGGAGCACCTGGAGAAAACCCACATGATCATAGGGAGAACGTACAAACTCCGTACAGACAGCATCTATAGTCATGATGGAACCCGGGCTCAGGCACTGTAAGGCAGCAACTCTACCGCTGCACCACTGTGCCGCCCTCTTTTACTATTAGTGTAGTCCCTAACATATGCACAGTGCACACATGTTGGAATTATGCAGAGCAAGCAGATGAAGATGTCTGTGCATCTGGTGATTTCACACCAGCACCACTCTCAATGCACCAGATGATGCCCTCTGTCCTGAGGACAGCTACTGCCCTAAGATGGAAGATGGAATTCTGCTCCTCAAGCTTATGTTGGGTCTCATGGAACAGCATAGGACATCAAAAATCAAGTTATCAGAATGAGATTAGAATGGAAAATTCAAGTGACGAACATTGGAAGCTCATGGTTAACCCAGCAGACTGAATGTTCTGGAAAGCCTTCACACCATTTGTTTTGCTAATGTCGGGGAGACCAAGCAGACCAACCTCCCTTCCATTGACTCCATTTACACCTCACGCCACCAGCATTATCAAGGATGTCGCACCCCGGCACTCCCTCTTCTCCCCTCTCCCATCGAGCAAGAGGTATAGAAGTGTGAACACGCACGCCTCCAGATTCAGGGGCAGTTTTCTTCCCAGCTGTTATCAGGCAACTGCAACATCATACCAACAACTACAGAGTAGTCCTGAACTACGATCTACCTCATTCGAGACCCATTGTAATCATGCATTGTCTTTCCGTTGACTGGTCAGTACCCAACAAAAGCTATTCATTGTATCTTGACAATAAACTAAACTCAGACATTGTGACCTCAAATGCAGGAACAGCAGTTTGATCTGGATTGAGTGCTTGGTGCTCGGAGGGTGGGAAGGGAAAAGACAAATGTGCAGATGATGCTTCAGAGAACAAGGGATTGATTTGTATGATAAATGGTGTACATTATGATATCAATATGATATTATGATATAGGGCAGCACGGTGGCGCAGTGGTAGAGTTGTTGCCTTACAGCGCCAAAGACCCAGGTTCCATCCCGACTGCGGGTACTGTTTGTACGGAGTTTGTACGTTCTCCCCGTGACCTGCGTGGGTTTTCTCCGGGTGCTCCGGTTTCCTCCCACACTCCAAAAACTTACAGGTTCGTTGGCTAGGTACAATTTTTAATCGTCCCTAGTGTGTCTTGGATAGTGCTAGTGTGTGCGAATGGGTGGTTGGCGCCGACCTGGTGGGCCAAAGTTAAACAGCAGTGCCCTTCTGCCTTCTGGAATAGAAGTAAAACATTTCCAGGTTCTGGTTAAAGAAGACCTGGGCAGATTTTCCTGGTGTCCAAAGATAATATTTATCTCTGAACAAACATCAGCAAATTAGATTATTTGGGGATGAATCACATTGGAGATTATGGGCTCCTCTGTGTGCTTTGGCTGCTGTTATTTTTTAGGCATCTCCACAGGGTCTCTGGATCAGGCATTACACTATATACGACTATATATACTACAGGCATAATTTTTATTGCTATTGGTTTATTATTGTTATCTGTACTGAGATACCGTGAAAAACATTTACTTTGAACTCTAGAGATACAGCGTGGAATCAGGCCCTTCGGCCCACCGAGTCCACGCTGACAAGCGATCCCTATACACTAGCACTATCCTATGAACACCAAGGACAATTTTTACCGAACCCAATTAACCTACAAACCTGCACGTCTTTGGAATGTGGGAGGAAACCGGAGCTTCAGCAGTAAACCCATGCGGTCATGGGGAGAACGTGCAAACTCCATACGGACAACACTGTAGTCAGGATGGAACCCGGGTCTGGTGCTGTAAGGCAGCAACTCTACCGCTGCGCCACCATGTGCATGCTATCCAGTCAAATCATACCGTACACGAGTACAATCTCAGCCATATACAAGTACAACAGGATGTGCAAAGAGAAAAATACCAGAGTGCAGAACATTGTGTTACAGCGCTGCAGTAGAGTTGCTGCCTTACAGTGAATGCAGCGCCGGAGACCCGGGTTTGATCCTGTCGACGGGTGCTGTCTGTACAGAATTTGTACGTTCTCCCCATGACCTGCGTGGGTTTTCTCCGAGATCTTCGGTTTCCTCCAAACCTGTTCCATCCATGTACCTGCGTAACTGTTTCTTCAATGTTGCGATAGTCTCTGCCTCAACTACCTCCTCTTTCCTTACACCCGCCACCCAGCTGGCAGGGTTTTGCAGGTCCTCTCACACGTCCCGCCCTCAGCGTTTGAGTGGCTGCCCTCAGGACGCCGGCTTCGCTGCCCAGGCTGTGGGACACAGAGGAGAAGGGCAACCTTTGTCCCCAAGGCTAATCACCCCCCCTCCCCCCCAAGAGTGTTTGTACTACTCTACACGTCTTTGTAAATTGTCCCACGGGGACAAATAAAGTGTTTTTGAACTTGATCTTTGAACTTTGTGTGAAAAAGTTACCCTTCAGATTCCTATTAAATCTTGTCCCCTTCACCTGAAAACTATGTCCTCTGGTCCTCGATTCCCTTACTCTGGGCAGGAGATTCTGCATCTGCATGAACAAATAATTCAAGCAACAGGTTTAGGACTTCACCATTAGGACCTGTCGTCTCCCACAATATTCTCATTGGGTCCATGCTCTCCATCTATCCATGGATATTTTTAAGGCAGAAATAGATAGATTGATTAGTGCGGGTGTCAGCGGTTATGGGGAGGAAGCAGGAGAATGGGGCTGAAAGGGAAAGATAGATCAGCCATGATTGAATGGTGGAGTAGAATTAATGGCCTAATTGTGCTCCTTTAAATTATCAGCTTATAAAGCTCATAACACCGGTCTAGCCATGTAAACTGAGCTAAAGCCTTCAACTGACAGCAAAAGAAAGTGGAATGGGTTTTATCTGCAATGACAGCTTGCAAGTCAAATGGTCAGGACACATCTGCCTTACTCCGGAATCATTGAGAGCTCTGGAACTGTGTCGTCAAAGAAACAGGCCGAGAGATAGAGATCAGAACTGGAAGTGCGAGTGAATATAAGCAAAGCTGGAATAGTTATTCACAAGTGTTCTTTTTATGATGTGTAGTGTAAATATCTGCACTGTAATGACTCGGCATCGGGGGACAAATGGTTGAGGAATGTGGTGGTTGGACTCTGGATGGAAACACTGCCTCGTGGCAATCCCTATGCAACGGTTTTGTTTTAAATGGGTGGATGTCATGTTTGTTGGATCTTAATGTTTTATGCTTTCAAGGAGTGGTTGCCATGGGAGATCTCCATGTTGGCAAGCAACAAGTATTGTATGTTTCTTTTCTGGGTGTAGGCCCACAAACTAGGCAACGTGGATGGGAAATTAAACACGCCACAACATTAATAATGCCCTCATGAAAGGGAAGTGTGTTCCTGATGTGGCCCAGCTTGGAACACAGCTTCTTGTCCTCAGGAGCACTGATTGCTTCGCCATTTAAGAGAACATTTCAGGAGAAAATTACCTGTTTGTAGGTAAACCGTGCCAGCTTTAAACGTTTTATTAGTTTGATAGCTCATCATTACAACAAGCAGGTCAAACTATAGAAGGCTGACCCTCACATCAAGGGCAAAAGCAAATACTGCAGATACAAGAAATCGGAATTAAAAAAATGAAAATCTTGAAATTCCTCAGCAAGTCAGGCAGCATCTATGGTGAGAAGGGGGATTCAACATTTTCTCTTGATGAACATCCATCAATAACAAGGAAAAATTACAGAATAACAGACTTTATAACTTTCCTGCCATATCTTTAAGCCTGTGTAGGAAGGAACTGCAGATGCTGGTTTACACTGAAGATAAACACGAAATGCTGGAGTAACTCAGCGGGACAGGCAGCATCTCTGGAGAAAAGGAATGGGTGACTTTTTGGGTTGAGACCCTTCTGACTGAGAGTCAGGGGAGAGGAATACTAGAGATATCTTTAACATCTTTATGCCTGCTTATCTCTATTTTTCCCATAATAAAGCTGAGTAACCTGAATGTGAACTCCGTTTTCCCCTCAACAGCCACTGGCTGACATTGTGGTGAAAGATAGGCTGAGAAAATTTGTTTCTTGTTTGATTCGTGACTCGCAACCAGTTTGTCAAGGTAGGCGCTGTAAACTGCAATGCTTTGTTTGGATGTTTTAATCTATTGAAGCATATTGTTAGCATTATCACCACCCATCCTGCTCTCAAATTTACTTGGACCATCTCCGACATCTCCCTACCGTTTCTGGATCTCACCGTCTCCATCACAGGAGACAGACTATTATCATATCATATCATATCATATATATATACAGCCGGAAACAGGCCTTTTCGGCCCTCCAAGTCCGTGCCGCCCAGTGATCCCCGTACATTAACACTATCCTACACCCACTAGGGACAATTTTTTACATTTACCCAGCCAATTAACCTACATACCTGTACGTCTTTGGAGTGTGGGAGGAAACCGAAGATCTCGGAGAAAACCCACGCAGGTCACGGGGAGAACGTACAAACTCCTTACAGTGCAGCACCCGTAGTCAGGATCGAACCTGAGTCTCCGGCGCTGCATTCGCTGTAAAGCAGCAACTCTACCGCTGCGCTACCGTGCCGCCCTATTGACCGACATCTACTACAAACCTACTGACTCCCACAGCTATCTTGACTACACTTCTTCCCACCCTGTTTCCTGTAAAAACTCTATCCCCTACTCCCAATTCGTCCATCTACGCTGCATCTGTGCCCAGGATGAGGTGTTCCATACAAGGGCATCGGAGATGTCCTCATTCTTTAGGAAACAGGGGTTCACCCCTTCCATTATAGATGAGGCTCTCACTAGGGTCTCCTCAATATCCCGCAGCTCCGCTCTTGCTCCCCCTTCCCCTATTCGTAACAAGGACAGAGTCCCCCCTGTCCTCACCTTCCACCCCATCAGCCGTCGCATACAACATATTATCCTCCAACATTTTTGCCACCACCAACGGGATCCCACTACTGGCCACATCTTCCCATCTCCTCCCCTTTCTGCTTTCCGCAGAGACCGTTCTGTCCGAAATTCCCTGATCCACTCGTCCCTTCCCACCTAAACCACCCCCTCTCTAGATACTTTCCCCTGCAACCGCAGGAGATGCAACACCTGTCCCTTCACCTCCCCCCTCGACTCCATCCAAGGACCCTGCTAGTCTTTTCAAGCGAGGCAGAGGTTCACCTGCACCTCCTCCAACCTCATCTACTGCATCCGTTGTTCCAGGTGTCATCTTCTCTACATCGGCGAGACCAAGCGCTGAACACCTCTGCTCAGCCCGTCTTAACCTACCTGATCTCCCGGTGACTCAGCACTTCAACTCCCCCTCCCATTCCCAATCTGACCTTTCTGTCCTGGGCCTCCTCCATTGTCAGAGTGAGACCCAGCGCAAACTGGAGGAACAGCGCCTCATATTTCGCTTGGGCAGTTTACATCCCAGCGGTATGAACACTGACTTCTCTAACTTCAGATAGTCCCTGCTTTCCCTCTCTATTCCTAGTTTAGATTTTAGAGATACAGCGCGGAAACAGGCCCTTCGGCCCACCGATTCCGCGCCGCCCAGCGATCCCCGCACATTAACACTATCCTACACACACTAGGGACAATTTTTACATTTACCCAGTCAATTAACCTACATACCTGTACGTCTTTGGAGTGTGGGAGGAAACCGAAGATCTCGGAGAAAACCCACGCAGGTCACGGGGAGAACGTACAAACTCCGTACAGCCGGCGCCCATAGTCAGGATCGAACCTGAGTCTCCGGCGCTGCATTCGCTGTAAGGCAGCAACTCTACCGCTGCGCCACCGTGCCGCACCAGTTCTCCCACTAGTCTTGCTGTCTCCGACTACATTCTATCTTTGTCCCGCCCCCTCCCCTGACATCAGTCTGAAGATGGGTCTCGACCCAAAACGCCACTCATTCCTTCTCTCCCGAGATGCTGCATGACCCGCTGAGTTACTCCAGCATTGTTTGTCTATCTTCATATTGTTAGCATTGTTGGATGTGAAGCAATTTGTATACTTCACTATGAATCTGCTACTTTTGTAAGTAAATAACCTGCAGGTTCAATATCAATATTGTCCGTTGTGCCCTGCAGTGGAACTGGGGACAGATTTGACTACTGTTACACATGGATCACCAGCCAAGCGATCACCATCCAGCGCCTGGTCTCCAGTCACCTTGGACCTTGTTACCATTGGACCAAGGGTGTGGGTGTTTCCCATTCATGTGGTAACTGGTGTACATTGGCTAATCCCAGTTTGAAAATGTGAGGTTCGGTCTTGCAGCATCAGTTACCTAATGGACAATCCCACCATAGACCAACGGGAACAGTGCTTTTGTTTTGTCTTTATTTTAGTTGTTAGAGATACATTGCGGATAGAGGCCCTTCGGCCCACTGTGTCCGCGCCGACCAGCGATCCCCGCACATTAACACTATCCTGCACCCACTAGGGACAATTATTACATTTACCAAGCCAATTAACCTACAAACCTGTACGTCTTTGGAGTGTGGGAGGAAACTGAAGATCTCGGAGAAAACCCACGCAGGTCACGGGGAGAATGTACAAACTCCGTACAGACAGCACCGGCAATCTAGATCGAACCCGGATCTCCGGCGCTGCAAGTGCTGTAAGGCAGCAACTCTACCGCTGCGCCACTGTGCCACCCAAGGCCTATGTTCTGAAACTTGCTGATGATTTGATAGTTGATGGAGAAGAACTTCAGTTGCAAATCTGCAATCTCATTTCTTAGATCTGGGAAGAGGACATGCCAGGGAACTTGGAGATGGTGCAATCATGGTCATCTGATGATCATTCTGCAACCTACAGAAGGGTCTCCCTGAAGTCTGCCACTGGGAAAGCCATCACCAGGATCCTCCTCAACTACGTCCCCCCCAAACCTTCACACAAAGGGTGGTGGGTGTATGGAGCGAGTTGTTGTCGGAGGTAGTTGAGGCAGGTACTATCGCAATGTTTAAGAAACATTTAGACAGGTACATGGATGGGCCAAATGCAGTCAGGTGGGACTAGTGTAGATGGGACATGACGGCCGGTTTTTCTACACTGTATGACTATGAAAAGCTTAAATTCGCTCATCAAATAACAGCCTGAATTCAGTCCACGTTTTGGCACAGTGATCATAATCTTGACTGTGCCACAACTCCGAGAAGAATATAGGGAACAGCAGCAGCTAATGTACACAACCTTTTTTTGATCTTGTAAAAGCCCTTGACTCTGTCACCTGAGGGATTTTGGAATATGCTCACATTTAGTTGCCCTCGGGACTTCATCTCCTTCCTGCATATGCTATATGGTAGCACAAGGTTCGTGGTCTCAACCAACAGACCCCATCTCAGCGCAGTCCCATGGACAGCAAGGTTGCTTGATCATCCCAATGCTTTTCCCAATCTTTCTTGCTGCAATATGTAACCTCACCTCCAACAAACTCCCCACTGAAGTGTAGCTAATGTATAGGGCGAATGAAAAACTCTGCTGGAACAGCTCAGCAGGTCAGGCAGCGTCTGGGGTGCGAATGGACCGGCCACATTGCGGGTCAGGACCTTTCTTGAGTTTGAAGAAGGATCCAGACTCAACGCCGCCTTTCCATTCCCTCCCCAGATGCTGCCTGACCCACCGAGTTCCTCCAGCATCTTGTGTTTTGCGCAAGATTCCAGCATCTGCAGTTTCTTGTGTCTCTGAGGAACTATTCAATTTGTACAGCCATCTCTCTGAAGCCAAGGTCACTCTAACCTCAGTCATCAAACTGCAGTACACAGATGACACTGGCAAATGCACAGTCAAAGGCTTGGCTGTGATTTATTGCGGAATTATTCTCTCAAGCATATGGGGAAATTGGCTCTTACACCAAACACCCATAAATCACAGGCCCTCAGACAGTTAGTTGGGTCAGTTCAGTTCAGATTAGTTTATTGTCACGTGTACCGAGGTACAGTGAAAAGCTTTTGTTGCGTACTAACCAGTAATTGTGGTAGGATGATTCAGTTGCCTGATAACAGCTGGGAAGAAACTATCCCTGAATCTGGAGGTGTGTGTTTTCACACTTCTGCACCTCTTGCCTGATGGGAGAGGGGAGAAGAGGGAGTGGCCAGGGTGCGACTCGTCCTTGATTATGCTGCTGGCCTTGCCGAGGCAGCGCAAGGTGTAAATAGTCAATGGAAGGGAGGTTGGTTAGTGCGGTGGTCTGGGCTGCATCCACAATTCGTTGCAATTTAGCTCTTAAGGATAGCGGAGTCAGGGGGTATGGGGAGAAGGCAGGAACGGGGTACTGATTGAGAATGATCAGCCATGATCACATTGAATGGCCGTGCTGGCTCGAAGGGCCGAATGGTCTCCTCCTGCACCTATTGTCTATTGTCAATTTCTTGAGGGTCTTGGATTGAGCTGTTCCCAAACCAAGCTGCGATGCATCCTGAGAAAATGCTTTCTATGGCGCATCTGTGGAAGTTGGTGAGGGTTGTTGGGGTAATGCCGAACCTGCTTAAGCCTTCTAAGGAAATAGAGGCGTTGGTGTGCTTTCTTGGTCGCTGCTTCAACATGGGTGGTCCAGGAGAAGTTGTTGGTGATATTGAATCCGCAGAATTTGATGTTTTCAACCATCTCTACTGTGGTGCCGTCGATGCAAACTGGATTGTTGGCTCCTGGTGTACAAAATGCCTCTTGGAAAATGCTTTGACAAAATGCCTCTTGGAAAATGCTTTGACAAAATGCCTCTTGGAAAATGCAGCTCATTCCTATATCTCAGGAGCTGCCTCTCCACAAAGATGGACATTGACGATAACATTCACCATCGTCATCGGTGTTGCTGGATAGCCTTCTGCAACAGTAGGAAGAAAGAGGTTTGCCGATCAGGATCTGAAACCTGGCACAAAGCTCATGGCCGACTGGGCAGCCGTGATTCCTACTTTCCTGTCTGCTCCAGTGTCGGGACTCTCTTCAGCAGACACCTTAAAAAAAAACAGGGGGGTGGTTCATGGCCAAAGAAGCATGCAGCACGGAAAACAGGCCCTTCAGCCCCTTCACCTATGCCAGCCAACCTGCCCCATTAAGCTAGTTTCATTTGGCTGTACTGGCCCAAACCTCTATAAACCTTTTCTATCTGTATCTGTCCGTGTGTCTTTAAAATGTCACGTTTATTCTTGCCTCTACCACTTCCTCTGGAGTTGTAGATAACCTTCAGAATCCATTTTTCAACCAAATTTAGTGTTACCTGTCAATTTACTAACCCTGCTGCCTTCATTCACATCCAAATCATGAATAAAATTACTGGAAAAAAGTGACCTGGCTTAACAGTCTCTAGCCTGGGGAAAAACAACCCTCCACCATAAGTCTCTGTTTTCTGTCATCAAGCTAATTTTGTATCCAATTGTCTTGGATTCCATGTGATCCTACCTTCAAGATTAGTCTACCATGTGTACCTTGCCAAAGGTCTTGTTAAAGTACCCGACCCTATACTCTAGATCAGTGATGTTTGTGTGCCGGACACCTTCACCACCATGTCACCCTGTGTTGCTGCTTTCATGGAACTATGTGCTCCCTGCATCCCAATGTCTCCATTCTGAAGAGTGGTGCCACCATAGTTCTATCCACCAAACCTTCCAAATCAACTGGCAAGATAAACAAGCCAAGGCCAACTCTGAGCGCAGCCCATGTCTACAAAAGCCTATGTGCCAGGCTCCCAAAGTAGACATTTTACTCCGAGCTGTGTCACGGCAAGAGTTATCCTGGTGGATTGCAAAACCAATGCAAGGTTGTACCCAAAGCCTCTCTGGAATAAATGTAACATCACCACAGACTCACACGAATCAATGGCCCTTGACATCTCAAAATGGGGAAGGAGCACTCTATGACACAGAGCCCCAAGCCCTTCTGTTGGGAGAAATCTGAAGCCCAACAATAACTGCAGAAGCCCCCCCCCCCCCCCCCTCCCAATCTAATGACAGTCTGGTGTCTCAGTGGCCATCTCAGAACCTCATGGACCTCAAATGGAAGCAAGGCAACCTTGACCCCAAGGGGTTGCCGGAGATGTACTCATTTTTCTCAAACTATTTATGACTCCTTTTTAATTATGGCAGAACTTGGAGGAACCTTACATGAGGTCTTTTACCTTAAAATACACAAAAGCATCAAGGTATTTAAAAAAAAATCAGATCATTGTGGTTACGTGGGAAATGTGGAAACTAAGTTGTGCGCAGCAAAATCTAACAATCATCGGATAAATAAACCAGAGTTTATTTTTAACCCTGTGTTAATTGTGGATAAATGGTGCCCCAAACTGCAATCTGAACAGTACACGTCGCAACTGCAGCGGAGCAGTAATGCAGCAAGTGGATATCAAGGTATTGGCAGAGGTGCAGGTTGCACTGCTTTAGGGATAGTGCTGAGCTGTGACAACTGCGGCCTAATGCTGAGTGGTTGCCATTTCTTCCCTCTCCTTGTGTCTATCGAACGTAGAGGGCTCTGACAAACCAGAAGGAAGCCTCTTTTTTTTGTAACAAAATTTAATTTGTTCAATTATTTATAACAGTTTTTAATATATTTGTTTTTAGTTCATCATTTGTTAACCCACTCATTCCTGGGATCATTCTTGTAAACCTCCTCTGGACCCTCTCCAGAGCCAGCACATCCTTCCTCAGATATGACTGGGGAGTGAACCTGCCACTGGGCCACAGCTAACACTGACGGGGAATGACTGACCAGTGCAGATGCAGGTTCACTTATGTCTCAGTGTGCGCTGTTCAGATGCACTGCATTTCCCCGTGATAAATCACTTCTCACGTCATTGAGATGAAGCAGATGGTTATTGTTCCTCACTATATCCTGCTCAGGGGTGAGGTTTTCCTGCTGTTTTATCATGGGCCAACCTGTGTCTTAAAACCTACACTTGGCTTCCAGTGGTTGTCAGCATGATTCAAAGTGTTCAGTCTTTGAGATCTGGGCATCAGGAGTAAGGAATAAATCTACTGTCGACACAAGGAACTGCAAATAAGCTCTGAACTACAGAGCCGAGGGACCTTGGTTTTGTCTTTTTGCACTGTTATTTTTTTGTTTTTGTGTGTTTATAAATAAAAAAATATATATATGTATGTATAAAGAAAATAGACACAAAATGCGCAGGACAGGCAGCATCTCTGGAAAGAAGGAATGAATGGGTGACGTTTCGGGTCGAGACCCTTCTTCAGACTAGAGTCAGGGGAAAGGAAAACGAGAGATATAGATGGTGAGGTGGAGATATATATATATATGTGTGTGTGTATATATATATAATTATAAAATATATATGTGTGTGTGTGCACATATATATATATATATATATATATAATATATATATATATACACACACACACACACACACACACAAAAAAAACAATAATACTGCAAAAAGACAAAACCAGTGCCCCCAAGTCTATGTAGTTTAGAGCGTATTGGAGGTTGTAGTGTTTAATAGCCTGATGGGAAGAAGCAGTTCCTGAACCTGGACGTTACAGTTTTCAGGCTCCTGTACCTTCTTCCCGATGGCAGGAGTGGGTGGTGTGGGTCTCTGATGATGCTGGCTATCTTTTTGAGGCCTTCGATGGTGGGGCGGTCAATACCCGTGATGGACTGGGCAGTGTTCACAACTTTTTGCAGACGTCTTTGCTCCTGGGCATTCAAGTTGCCGAACCAGGCCATGATGCAAACCAGTCAATATGCTCTCCACTGTACACATTAAGGTAGTATTTGCGGGAGATTTCGAATTCCTAATATTGTCGGGGTCTCCCATAATGTAAAGGGCTTGGACAGGGTGAAATTTGTTAAATGAGTCCCAAGAAAGCTTCCTTCATTATTTTATTGAGGGCTCCATTAGAGAGGGCATTATACTGAAGATACACAAAAAGCTGGAGTAACTCAGCGGGACAGGCAGCATCTTTGTAGAAAAGGAATAGGTGACATTTTGGGTCGAGACCCTTCTTCAGACTGAGAATTAAGGGGGATGGAAACGAGAGATATGGAAGAGTAAGGTGTGAAAATAAGAGATCAAAGCATTAAGGAAATGTAGAATGGTTCATTGTTAGCTGAAGAGAAGGTGATAAGGCATACTATAAGAAAATAACTGCAGATGCTGGTACAAATCAAAGGTATTTATTCATAAAATGCTGGAGTAACTCAGCAGGTCAGGCAGCATCTCAGGAGAGAAGGAATGGGTGACGTTTTGGGTCGAGACCCTTCTTCAGACTGATGTCAGGGGGGCGGGACAAAGGTGAAGGATATAGGTGGAGACAGGAAGATAGAGGGAGATCTGGGAAGGGGGAGGGGAAGAGAGGGACAGTGGAACTATCTAAAGTTGGAGAAGTCGATGTTCATACCACTGGGCTGCAAGCTGCCCAGGCGAAATATGAGGTGCTGTTCCTCCAATTTCCAGTGGGCCTCACTATGGCACTGGAGGAGGCCCATGACAGAAAGGTCAGACTGGGAATGGGAGGGGGAGTTGAAGTGCTCGGCCACCGGGAGATCAGTTTGGCGAACGCAGACCGAGCGCAGGTGTTGAGCGAAGCGATCGCCGAGCCTGCATTTGGTTTCGCCGCTGTAAATAAGTTGACATCTGGAGCAGCGGATGCAATAGATGAGGTTGGAGGAGGTGCAGGTGAACCTCTGTCTCACCTGGAAAGACTGTATGTCCCGCCCCCCTGAAATCAGTCTGAAGAAGGGTCTCGACCAGAAACGTCACCCATTCCTTCTCTCCTGAGATGCTGCCTGACCTGCTGAGTTACTCCAGCATTTTGTGAATAAGGCATACAGTCAGTAAATTAATCAGCAGAACAGTGAAACTAGAAGGAGAACTAGGGTGGGGGAGGGACGTAGAGAGAGTGAAAGCATGGGCTACTTAAAGTTAGAGAGATCAATATTCGTACTGCTGGGCTGTAAGCTGCCGAAGCGAAATATGAGGTGCTGTACCTCCAATTTGCGCTGGGCCTCACTCTGACAGTAAAGGAGGCCCAGGACAGAAAGGCCAGTGTGGGACTGGGAAGCGAAGTTAAAGTGCTTGGCAACCAGGGGATTGGGTAGACCTAGACATGGGTGGCCTAAACCCACCTGCGTGGGTTTTCTCTGAGATCTTCGGTTTCCTCCCACAGTCCAAAGACGTACAGGTATGTAGGTTAATTGGCTTGGTAAATGTAAAAATTGTCCCTAGTGGGTGTAGGATAGTGTTAATGTGCGGGGATCACTGGGCGGCCTGTTTCCGCGCTGTATCTCTAAACTAGACATCTGCAGTTCTTTCCTGCACACACAAGGCATTATACTGATCTGTCGTTTTCACCCCTTCCATGCCTCTTGTTTCCCTCCCCCCTGACACTCAGTTTGAAGAAGCATCTCAACCCAAAACGTCACCCATTCCTTCTCCAGAGATGCTGCCTGTCCTGCTGAGTTACTCCAGCATTTTGTGTCTATCTATTCGGTGTAAACCAGCATCTGCAGTTCCTTCCTACACAATAAAAGAACCCGTGTGGCATTGACATCAGGAGTAGCTGCAGATCAACACTCTCAATGATTAGATGGTGTTTGCAGATTTGTGAGATGTATTGGAGTGTGCTTTCCAAGGAATTACAGGATGCTTCCAACATGAGCTAATTCTTGGGAGAATATGGAAGGAAAAGAATGAAGAATATTCCTGAGGGGTTATGATGGGAACAGCACAAAATTACTTCATAGTTTATAGTTACAGCATGGAAACTGCCAACTGTGGCTGCACCGACCAGCGATCCCTGCACCTTACATACACTAGGTACATTTATACCAAGCCAATTAACCTACAAACCCGTACGTCTTTGTAGTGTGGGAGGAAACCGAAGATCTCGGAGAAAGCCCACGCAGGTCACGGGCATAACGTACAAACTCCGTACAGACAGCATCCGTAGTCGGGATCGAACCCGGGTCCCCGGTGCTGTAAGGCAGCAACTCTACCGCAGCGCCACCATGCTGCCCAGCAGCACCACAGTCATCTTGCAGCCTCTGAGTTAAGGGTCTGCTCTGCAATCCAGGTACAATTAATCTCTGATACCAGATGCAAAAAAATCTATACTGTCTAGACTTGCGAATAAAAGCTAGTTGGAGACGCACAATAATCTCCTTCAGTTAAACATAAAAACACATATCCCTCGTATCAAAATGAACTTCATCTGGGCCATCTCACACCAGCACTGATTCATTGTGCGGTTTTGAAACTCTTTCTTGGCAAGTGGGACTGTAAACATAAAACACATCGTTAATTGGTGCTGCACATTCCTAGACATTTTATGTGCTCCGGGGAGCAGTCAATGTTTCTACTCCAATAAGTACATTTTGGGCCTTATTTTCTCATTGTCCGTAATGGTGGAGAAATGAAGGAACATGAGGCAGCGCAGTACACAGAGAGAGAATGCTGCCAGTCACATAAGCCTCTAGCTGGATAGACAGTGCTCGGAACTGTGCTTCATCCTCAGAAAGTGTCTGTGAATCTTGGAAGGATACAGTAAATGTTCCCCAGTATTAAAAGTATGAGGGACGGCACGGTGGCGCAGCGGTAGAGTTGCTGTCTTACAGTGCCGGAGACCTGGGTTCGATCCTGACTACGTTGTACGTTCTCCCCGTGGGTTTTCTACAGGTGCTCCGGTTTCCTCCCACACTGCAAGAACGTGTAGGTTTGTAGGTTAACTGGCTTCAGTATAATTGTAAATTGTCCCTATTTAGGATAGCGCTGGTGAATGGGGGTGATCTCTGGGCGGCGCGGACTCAGTGGGATGAAGTGCCTGTTTTCCCCGCTGCATCTCCAAAGTGTTATGGATGATGATCAGTTACATTCACAAGCCTGTTGGCAATCCCTCGGAGGGGAGTGCAATGGAAGTGTTCAAGAACTTGGCAGAGATTAGGGGAACTATATACTCTGGTAGGAAAGTCAAGACAAAGGCATTACTAAGCTTAGAATTGGAGCCAAGCCATTGTGGGGAGATAACAGCAAGCAGTTCCTCACATTCTGTTACTGGAAATCCACTCCCTCAACCTGCTGGGGGTCGGTTGACAATATCAGTGCTGGAATGGGAAGCTTTTAAGGCTGGTGACTGGAGTTGCCTTTGTTGAATTGAATGATTGAGCTGCCTCGAGGTGCTAAGGTCCTGTGAGAGCCAGCAATTTGGATGCTTTCAGCAACTTTCTCTGTTGTCTTCCTCTCATCAATCCGCAGAGCATCAACCGAGCAACTATTCCAGGTCAGATTAATGCAGAGTTTCCTCTCGTACTGAGAATCCCTCCTCTCCAGACAGCAAAGTGCTGGAGTAACTCAGCGGGACGGGCAGCATCCATGGAGAGAAGGAATGGGTGGCGTTTTGGGCCGAGACCCTTCTTCAGACTGAGAGTCAGGGGAGTGGGAAGGGGGAGATACAGAGATAAGGAAGTGTCAGGTGTGATAACGAAACATCAAAGGGGGTAGTGATCAAGGAAAATGTAGAATAGATCTTTGTTAGGAGAAGGTAACAACAAAGCAAACATAAAATGTAGTCGGGGACAGTCAGACTCTTCCTACACTCTCCGTATAGCGGCTTGGCTCGAAGAATGGAGAGTGGAGGAGGAGGGGCCGCTGGTGGTGACGGACACGAGGAGTGGGCGGTTGGAGAGGGGTGTTGCCTCCAGTGCCTTCATGGTCGGCTGTGGGAGGTTCCCCTGGGACACAGAGGCGGTCGGCCGGGGCGAGGGGAGGGACGTTGGGTCTCGGCCTGCTGCAGCCTGGGCTTACCTGGATCGGGGGCACTCCAGTACTTCCAGCACCTGGACCCCACTTTAGACTGTTGTATTTCTTTGTAAATGGCGATTGTGCATTTGTGGCTTGTGCAAAAGGCCTTCACTGTGCTGTGCACCCGTGACAATGAAGAATGATTGAACTATATTGAGCTGCACGGAAAGCTACAGTGTCACTCAGTACCTCATTCTCTTTCTTCCAGATGATGTGCTGTCGACCATCTCGGACCACGTCTTGAACGGCGTGCCCACCGACAAGCAGTTAAATCAGCTCTCGGGCCAACTGGGAGGAGAATGGGAGCAGGTCGTGATGGATCTGGGACTGAGGAGTTCAGACATCTACCGATGTAAAATGAACAACCAGTACAACGTGCAGGCACAGATCTTGGCATCATTCATCCTGTGGAAGCAACGGCTGGGAAAGCGAGCGACAGTGCGGACCCTGTGTACCAGCCTCACTTCAGCCGATGTGGACCCCACAGTAATAAAGGATGCATTTCAGTGAACAGTCTGGGCTGGGTTTACCCACTGCTCAGACTCACTGTCTACCATACTCACTTCCCGGCACTAAAAGTGGAGGGCCAGTCGTATTTGACAGGGTGCAGTGAATAGCAGACATAAAATACTGGTGTAACCCAGTGGGCCATCTCTGGAGAAAACAGAACCCTTCCTCAGACTGAACGATAGAGAAGGCCACAACAAAACAGGGCCGGCAACAGATGACCTCAGGAAGGGTGGAGTCCACAAAGGCCCGTTGTTGGTTGGGGAAGATGTGACAATGAGAGGGATACAAGGATGCCAATGGTGGAACTAGTAGAACGACTAGGGGAGGGCGGGGGGGGGGGGGGGGGGAGGGGGGTAGGGAATGCAGGTGCTACTTGAAATTAGAGGAATCAACATTCATCGCGCTGGGTTGTAAGCTGCCCAAGCAAAATATGTTTGTCTAATTTGCGTGTGTCTCACTCTGAGGATGGGAATAGGAACAGGAGTTAATATATTTGGCAACCAAGAGATCGCGTAGGCCAAGGCGAACTGAGCATGTGTTCAGCGAAATGATAGCCAAGTCTGCGCTTGGTGTCGCCCATACATAACAGTCCACAGTGCGAACACCACATACAGTAGATAAGGTTGAAGGAGGTGCAGGTGAATCTCTGCCTTACCTGAAAGGACTGTCGAGGTCCCTGGATGAGGCCGAGGCAGGAGGTAGAGGACAGTGAATAGTGTGGGCTGGTGCTTGACGTTGGTCTCCCCTCTGATATTCAGAGACTTTTAAAACAGTAAAAATTAGTATATAATGAATATCTAGTCGGAGAGTGGTGACTGGAATTAATTGCCACAGATAGCTGTGGAGGCCAAGTCAATGGTTATTTGTAAGGCAGAGAGATGTTTGATTAGTGCGGGTGTCAGGGGTTATGGGGAGATGACAGGAGAATGGGGTTGAGAGGTGAAGATAGATCAGCCATGATTGAATGGTGGAGTAGACTTGATGGGCCAAATGGCCTAATTCTGTTCCTATCACTCATGAATATTTAAATATTTTTAAATACTATAATGAGAAAGATAACGTCTCCAGTTTAATGCTTGGCTTTTACAAACTCTGCCTTTGGGCTCCCATTGAATTCCATAACTCCAGTACATATCTGCCTGGAATGGCAAATTGTCAAATTGACATAGACCTTCAATGTCACCAACCCTGGGCACTGCAGCGTGTATCATGTATGCAGCGTGTATCATGTATGCAGCGTGTATCATGTATGCAATATGTGACAACTGAAAGAAAATGTCCTCCTTGTGACTCTGCTGTAAACTGCAACTCTACGGATAATCGAGGAAACAAGGGAGTTACTTTGAGAAAGTAAATGGTACAGAATGTCAGTGAAGTCTTTAGATTTTAATTCTGTTTTAAGCATTTTGGTGACTTGAAATTGTATAAAAGTACGAATAAACCAAGATATATATTATTCAAGTTTGGAAGTGTTGCTGAGACTGACCTCCCTCCCCCCCCCCCCCCTCCCCAATGTTTGCACATCCCCAAGCCTTTCCACTCGTCACTTTAATTTCATGTTTCATGTATTTTTTGTTTTTATGACTGTTGGCAGATCAATCTCCCTCCTGGGATAAATAAAGTTCTATCGTTGCATATCGTATCGTTTCTCAAACAAGTTGATTTATTCAAAGCCCTAACAGTACGCACGAGGAAACACTCTGAGAGAGCCCAAAGCGTTTCAAAAATTCAGAGCACCCACTGCATTTTTATATTCTCACGACACAATAATTACACGTGGATTCTACATTTTTGAGATAATTCATCATTGATCAATGTCTCTATAGCTATTCATTTTTTGTCTTTCCCCAGAATTATCTATAACCTTACAGTATGTTCCCCGCTATTTAGAAAACCACTCTCCCATTTATCTAACAAATGGGCGCAATAAAATGTACTACTCCCTGATCAGTCTTATTGCCCTCAGCTGACTTTACAACTCCCAGTGTTTATTTTAATTTAACTATGGTGTGTAATCTAAATACCATGATAAATTCCCTTCACTATGTTCAAATTCCCATACATCATGCTCCAGCAGTATGTAAGCTCTTGGGTTGAATATATTACATCTTCCTTATTCACAAAATGCTGGAGTAACTCAGCAGGCTAGGCAGCATCTCAGGAGAGAAGGAATGGGCGACGTTTTGGGTCGAGACCCTTCTTCAGTCTTTGCTTCTAAGTACTTTGGTGTTAGATTTGCAGTAGGGTTATTAATTCATTGATTTTGTTTTGTTCATTATATATTACCTATATGTATTTTTAGCGATTGTTGTGCTGATTAGGGGTGTCAACTATCTCACTCCCAAATATGGGACAAGATGACGTCATCGCCCCGCGCCCCACGTGACCTCACCCAGCCAGCGGCCATGTGCTTCCGCTCCACCAATGGCGGCGGCCTGGGCCGGGAGGCGGGTTGCTCCACGGGCCGCTGTCAGCTGGGACAGTGTAGGCTAACGGAGTGTGTTCGCCTAACGGAGGTTGCGTAGCAACCGGCCTCCCGGGCCTAATACAGGACAAGGGTGGTCCTTGTCAAGGGACAAACCAATTTAGCCCAAAATACGGGATGTCCCGGCTAATACGGGACAGTTGGCAACCTTGGTGCTGATGCAAGTACGAATTTAATTGTTCCATTGTCGGTGCTACGACAATGAAATACTCTTGACTCATCACGGTAACCGAGGAGTGTTGGCAGGCAAACCACTGGCTTTCGCGGTGAAAATATAACCTGCCCTAATGACCACCTGTTCCGAGGGGAATTTATTGACCAGCCGAGAGGTGGGGAGGGAAATAAATGCCGAGTGCTGACTGGAAACAGATTGCTTGGAACAGCGTGAGGAGACTTGTCTGCGTACTCGAATAAATCTGCCACAATAAAACAGACAGAGCATTTGGTGTTGATTCCAGCACTTCGGGAACACAAAGAGAGAGGCAAAGAAGGCATTGAAAGAAGGCAGCCAGGCCGGATGGATACATACATAGCTTTGAATCTTTGCCAGAGTCTGGTTCCCAGGTGGAATCTGGGTCTTTTCACTGTTCAGCCAGTCCCTCTCACTCTGATGTTATCATCTCTTCCTCCTACATACACAGGGCCCTTGAACCGTTGCACACAGTCTTATCTCACTGAAGAGAAAATATTTTTCTTGTCACTGGAAGTATGGCATCTGTCTTAATTTAGTAGCTGCAAACACCATCAGGAGTTGCAACCCAACCATCTATAGGAAGATAACGTGTGTGTGTGGGACTTGGCAGGTTTGCCACTAAAGCCGCAGCTGAGACAGGAATTGTGCTCAATGTCGACACAAAATGTTGGAGTAACTTAGCGGGTCAGGCAGCATCTCGGGAGAGAAGGAATGGGTGGCGTTTAGGGTTGAGACCCTTCTTCAGACGCTGAGTTACTCCAGCCTTTTGTGTCTACCTTCGATTCTAACCAGCATCTGCAGTTTTTTTCCCGACACATTGAGCTCAATGCAGCAGAAAGCCAATTGCAGGCTCGTCAACCTCCCCTTAGAGTGGCAGTGCGGACAAAAACAAAACAAATAGTTTCTGCAGCAGATGACCCATTGAATGTTTCCAGGAAGTGTGCTGACAACCTCATCTGCTGCTTTCTTGGAAGTCAGTGCAAGGCTGGCTTCCCTCCAAGGACCTCCAGGCATGGACTGGACGACTGCCCAAGGCTGGGAGAACCTCGTTAATATGGGTGCAATGACCACTTAATCGCCCTCCTGCTTTGTTAATAGCATGGAATGCATTAAATGTAATGAGGTGCAAATAACAAGAGGTGTTTGGGCAGTTCATATTACATGGACTGGAATACTTTATTGTCACGTGTGACCAGGCACAGTGAGATTCTTTGCTTGCATATCCAATGTACACAAATAGCAGCCACCTACGGCACTGACAACGTTACAAAGCACGCCGGCTCCGCCTTTTGTTCTCCCCCCCCCCCCCCCCACGCCGGCTCCTCCTTTTGTTCTCCCCCCACACACGCCGGCTCCACCTTTTGTTCTCTCCCCCCCACCCACCACATGCCGGCTCTTCCTTTTGTTCTCCCCCCCCCCCCCCCACACGTCGGCTCCACCTTTTGTTCTCTCCCCCCCCCCCCCCACATGCCGGCTCCTCCTTTTGTTCTCTCCCCCCCCCACGCCGGCTCCTCCATTGTTCTACCACACGCTCTCGTCGACCGTGAGTCAACCCGCGAGGCTTCACCGCCGCCGGGGCCCCACCGTCGCGAGGCTTCACCGCTGCCGCCACTTCGCCGCCACCGCCGAGGCCTCAGCGCTGTCCACGCCCCACTTCACGCCTCCGTGGTGCCCAGCCGTGGGCTCCGTCGGCCGCTCCGCCCACCCGGACTCCAACCCGCGAGGCCCAGCTCCTCCAACCGACCCGCGAGGCCCCAGCCGGGCCCCGACCCGGGCTTCTACGCGGCGATCCGGGACGCATCGAGACCGCAGCACCTCGGTAAAGGCCTCCGGCCACGATCCCAGTCCGCAGCCGCCTGGAAATTACAGCACAGAAACAGCCATTGGCCCCACTGGCTTGTGCCAGTATTAATGTTCTCTCACCCTCCACCTAGCCTATGTCATCCACACATCCTTCCATTCTGCTTTTCCTTAAAGGCCTATATGATCCTCACCTCATCTACTCCCCGCGGTAGCCTTCTCACCATGCTAATGGCATGGTGGCCTTTATGACAAGAGGAGTTGAGTATAGGAGCAAAGAGGTCCTTCTGCAGTTGTACAGGGCCCTTGTGAGACCGTACCTGGAGTACTGTGTACAGTTTTAGTCTCCAAATTTGAGGAAGGACATTCTTGTTATTGAGGGCGTGCAGTGTAGGTTTACTAGGTTAATTCTCGGAATGGCGGGAATGTCATATGTTGAAAGACTGGAGCGGCTAGGCATGTGTACACTGGAATTTAGAAGGATGAGAGGGGATCTTATTGAAACATATAAGATTATGAAGGGATTGGACACGTTAGAGGCAGGAAACATGTTCCCAATGTTGGGGGAGTCCAGAACCAGGTGCCACAGTTTAAGAATAAGGGGTAGGCCATTTAGAACGGAGATGAGGAAACACTTTTTCAGTCAGAGAGTTGTGAATCTGTGAAATTCTCTGCCTCAGAAGGCAATGGAGGCCAATTCTCTGGATGCTTTCAAGAGAGAGCTAGATAGCAGAGTCAGGGGGTATGGGGAGAAGGTAGGAACGGGGTACTGATTGTGGATTATCAGCCATGATCACATTGAATGGCCATGCTGGCTCGAGGGGCCGAATGGCCTATTCCAGCACCTATTGTCTATTGCCCGAATGAATGTGTCTGGGGCGGCACGATGGCTCAGCAGTAGAGTTACTGCCTTCCGGCGCCAGAGACCTGGGTCGATCCTGACGACAGGTGCTGTCTGTTCGGAGTTTGTGCGCTCTGCGTGACCCGCGTGGTCTTTCTCCGGGTGCTCCAGTTTCCTCCCACACTCCGAAGACGTACAGGTTTGTAGGTTAATTGGCTTTGGTAAAATTATAAATTGTCCCTAGTGTTAATGTGCGAGGATCGCTGGTCGGCGCGGTCTCAGTGGGCTGAAGGGCCTGTTTCCGCGTTGTATCTAAACTAAACCACACTAAAACACGAGCAACTGTAAAAGAACCAAGCTCCGTATCTGATTAGGAACAACTTAAACTCGAAATATCAGTAAACGATAAAAGCTTGAAAATTGAGGGGAAAAAAGTTGATGAGTTTTCTGCCAAGACCTCTTCATGACTTCAAGTTCAATTTTTTTGAGTGTGTTGATTGATTAGATATTTGTTCATTAACTGCCCTTAACGCATCAGGAAGCAAGGCAGACAAACAGTCAAGGTATAGAAGATAGACACAAAAAGCTGGAGTAACAGCGGGTCAGGCAGCATCTCTGCAGAAAAGGAATAGGTGATGTTTCGAGTCGAGACCCTTCTTCAGATGAAGAGGCAAGGGAGAGGAAAACTAGAGGTATGAAAAGGTTCAGAACAGAACCTTTGGGCGGTCAAGGTGGCGCAGCGGTAGAGTAGCTGCCTTGCAGCGCTTGCAGCGCCGAAGACCTGAGTTAGATCCCGACTACGGGCGCTGTCTGTACTTAGTTTGTACGTTCTCCCCGTGGGTTGTCTCCAAGATCTTCGGCTTCCAAAGACCTACAGGTCTGTAGGTTAATTGGCTTGGTAAATGTAAAAATTGTCCCTCGTGGGTGTAGGATAGTGTTAATGTGCGGGGGTCGCTCGGCAACCTGTTTCCGCGCTGTATCTATAAACTAAACACACAAAGCGCTGGATCACAGCGGGCAAGGCAGCGTGACAAGACAACGTCTCGGGTCGTGACCTGCATGGGTTTTCTCCGAGATCTTCAGTTTCCTCCCACACACCAAAGACGTACAGGTTTGTAGGTTAATTGGCTTGGTGTATGTGTAAATTGTCCCTAGTGTGTGTAGGATAGTGTTAATGTGCGGGGATCGCTGGACGGCGTGGACTCGGTGTGCCGAATGGCCTGTTTCCGCGCTGTATCTCGAATCTAAACCCTTCTTCAGACTGAGAGGCAAGGGAGAGGGAAACTAGAGGTATGAAAAGGTTCAGATCAAATCAGAGTTGGCACCGATGACCAAGGAACGGTGGAGCCCACAATGGTCCATTGTTGGCTGTGGAAGAGGTGACATTGCCAAGATACAGATCAGCAGGGATCTCATTGCATGCTGGTGTAGGCATCAGGAGTTGAAGGACCTGCAGAAGTCACAAGACATTCCTCAGCATGTTGGGAGGTAGGAGGCACCCTATCTAGGAAGAAACACCGGAGAACTGGGGGTGTAATAAATGCCACTGAGAGGAGCGAATGAGAATTTTGAGGAGATGTGTACTATTAAAAACGGGTTAGACAAGTGAAGTATAAAGAAACCTTTTTTTCATTTATTAGGTAATTCAAATAATGTTATAGAGTCATATAGTGTGCAAACAGACTTGGCCCAACTTGCCCACACCGACCAACATGTCCCATCTACACTAGTCTCACTTGCCTGCGTTTAGCCCATATCTCCTATCCATGTACCTGTCTAATTGCTTCTTAAATCTTGCCTCAACTACCTCCTCCAGCAGCTTGTTCCATACACCCACCACCCATTGTGTGAAAAAGTTACCCCTTAGATTCTTATTAAATCTTTCCCCCTTCACCTGAAAATCTACACTCTACAAATCTACAACTTCAGGAAGAGACTCTGTGAGTCTACCCGATCTATTCCTCTGATGATTTTATACACCTCTATAAGATCACCCCTTATCCTCCTGCGCTCCAGTGAATAAAGTCCCAGCCTGCTCAACCTCTCCCTATAGCTCAGACTTTAGAGTTCTGGCAACAGTCTCGTAAATCTTCTCTGCACTCTTTCCAACTTAACAAAGCCTTTCCTAGAACATGGTGATCAGAACTGAGCACAGTCCTCTAAATGCGCCTCACCGACGTCTTGTGTAACTGCAACATGACCTCCCAACTTCTATACTGACTGATGAAGGCCAATGGGCCAAACGCCTCTATGACCCCCCGATCCACCTTCAAGGAACTATGTACCTGCACTCCTGGATCCATCTGCTCTACAACACTCTCCAGAGCCCAACCATTCACTCACATTCACTGTGGAGTCACATTCACATTCAACTGCTGGAGGAACTCCGTGGGTCGAGCAGCATCTGTGTGGAGGGCAAAAATCCATGCAGGGTCTTGACCGGAAACATCCGCATTTCCTTTCTCCCCGCAGATGCTGCTCGGTATGTTGAATCCTTCCAGCGGTTTGTTTTTTGATTGATGAAATATTTAACACATGGACAACAGTCGAAAGACAGTGACGGGAGATGTAAAATGCTAGACCGCCTGGTGTCTGTGACGATTAATAACATAAAGGGTGACACGGTGGCGCAGCGGTAGAGCTGCTGCCTTACAGCGCCAGCGGCCCGGGTTCAATCCTGACTGCGGGTGCTGTCTGTACGGAGTTTGTACGTTCTCTTCGTGACCTGTGTGGGTTTTCACCGGGTGCTACGGTTTCTTCCAACACTCCAAAGACTTACGGGTTTGTAGGTTAATTGGCTTGCTACAAATGTAAATCGTCCCTAGTGTGTAGGATAGTGTTAGTGTACGGGGACCACTGTTTGGCACAGACTAGGTTTGCCGAAAGGCCTGTTTCCGCGCTGTATCTCTAAATTAAACTGAAAGACCATGGGACTTGGATATCGTGTTATACCTGGAATAATTCTGTAAACCAGTCACTGTTCTGGCTCTGCTCCGTTTCCAGGGCCATCCTCTGATGCCAGCCAGAACCTCTCCTAAAATCCGATTTTTCATGAACGCCTTGGATGCAAAGTTGTTAGAGAATTGTTAGAAAATTGTGGACAAATGGCTTTTTGACTGAAGACAGGCACAAAATGCTGGAGTAACTCAGCAGGTCAGGCAGCATCTCTGGAGAAAAAGGAATTGGTGACGTTTTGGGTCGAGACCCTTCTTCAGTAACTGAGATTCAGGGTCTCAGGGTCATCAATTTCACCCCAGTTTCACTGCCAACACAGGTGTGGGGGGGGAATTAATTAAAAATGTGTACAAAATCATGAGAGGAATAAATGAGGGTGGACGCACAGAGACTCGTGCCCAGAGTAGGGGAATTGAGAACCAGAGAACATAGGTTTAAGGTGAGGGGGAGAAGATTTAATGGGAATCTGAGGGGTAACATTTTCACACAAATGGGCGGCACGGTAGCGCAGCGGTAGAGTTGCTGCTTTACAGCGAATGCAGCGCCGGAGACTCAGGTTCGATCCTGACTACGGGTGCTGCACTGTAAGGAGTTTGTACGTTCTCCCCGTGTGCTGCGTGGGTTTTCTCCGAGATCTTCGGTTTCCTCCCACACTCCAAAGACGTGCAGGTATGTAGGTTAATTGGCTGGGTAAATGTAAAAAATTGTCCCTAGTGGGTGTAGGATAGTGTTAATGTACGGGGATTGCTGGGCGGCACGGACTTGGTGGGCCGAAAAGGCCTGTTTCCGGCTGTATATATATGATATGATGATATGAAAGGGTGGTGGGTGTAGGGAACAAGTGGGAAGCTGGAATAACTGCAGTTGCTTTAGCATTTTGTGTCTATCTTCGGTGTAAACCAGCATCTGCAGTTCCTTCCCACTCTCTGTTTGACTGATATCTGGCACAGCATGTCTGCCCTGGAGATTACAGACCAGCTGCTGTTTATTGAGGTTTATGTTGCTAAGTGCAACTGAGATCTAAACAAGGGAAACAACCACGTTTCCATATCTTTAGGTTCCCTATGGCTTTGTTCAACTTGATTGGAGTCTGATGAAGGGTGCGATTTGAAACAGCGCCTGTATATTTCCTCCACAGATGCTGCCTGACCTGCTGAGTCCCTCCAGCAAGTACTCCCAGCACACTTCCACCAGGGGGCACCTCGCCTACAGTCTGTCTGTTCTATTTGAACTCCTTTTGTTATTTTTGGTAAGTTTTTAAAGTTTGTGTTAATGTTCTCTGGTTTGTTTTATGTTGGGCTTGGGGGGAAGGGGGTCGGGGGAAACCTTTTTTCAATCTCTTACCTTGCCGGAGATGCGATAGCTTTTCGGATCGCTTCTCCGGTCGCTCTGCGGCCTAGCATCGTGGAGCTGGAGGCCTTGCCTGGGACTGACTTTGAGCCCCATCTGAGCAGGCGATCCCTTGCCTGGATCGACGCTCCAACCGCGGCCTGCGGACTTTAACATCGCGGAGCTCGCAGTCTCAGATTGAGACCGGTCGGGAGCTCCAAGCCGCACGACGATCGACTAGTCCCTTCCCGGGGTAGATCGCCCAGCGCAGGGGAGCTGAGATCACCCCCCCATGCAGGAGCTTGATCGTCCTGACGAGGAAGGCCCACCGCCGGCTACGGGAGTCAAGATCCTCCCGCCAACGGAAGGTTAGAGGCCCCCGACCGCTGGAGGACAAAGAAGGGAGAGATTGAGCTTTTTTTCGCCCTCCATCACAGTGAGGAATGTGGAGGAGTCACTGTGGTGGATGTTCATGTTAAAATGTATTGTATGTGTCCTGTTGCTTTTTATTGTTATGACTGTGTGACAAATGAAATTCCTTGTATGTTGCAAAACATTATTGTGATTGTGATTGTGACCATGTGGGTTTTCTCCACGCTGTATCTCTAACCTCAACCAAAACAAGGAACTGCAGATGCTGTATTTACAACAAAAAAAAACACACACTGCTGAGGTATCTCAACGGGCCAGGCATCTCTGGAAGACATGGATAGATGACGATTGGGACGTCTTCAAGCCCTTCTTAAGATGCAGGCTGACAGAAAGGGTGAGAAATGGAGACTAAATGAGGAGATGAGTCAAGAGGGTCTCAGACAAGGCCAACTTGTTTGCCATTTTGTTATTCATGCACCTTTCAAAACGCTGGGGGGACTTACCTACCATGTTCCACCATTTGAAACAACTAACATGTTATATTACACATTGTTTAGTTTAGTTTAGTTCAAAGATACAGCCCGGAAACCGGCCCTTCGGCCCACCGGGTCCGCGCCGACCAGCGATCCCCGCACATTAACACTATCCCACACCCACTAGGGACAATTTTACATTTATACCAAGCCAATTAACCTACAAACCTGTACGTCTTTGGAGTGTGGGAGAAAACCGAAGATCTCGGGGAAAACCCACGCAGGTCACGGGGAGAACGTACAAACTCCGTACAAACAGCACCCGTAGTCAGGATCGACCCCGGGTCTCTGGCGCTGTCAGGTTGTTATACCGCTGCACCAATGTGCCACCCGTGTTAAAAAATATATCCATTTTTCAGAACTTAGGACTTGAACATTAAGCTGAAATTTACGTTGATTGTCAGGTTGCTTTTCTGCCAACTTCCTCACAGTCATTTAATATGGTGATGGTATATTATTGCCACTTTTGCAGGCTCGAAGGGCCGAATGGCCTACTCCTGCACCTATTTTCTATTTTTCTATGTTTACTTTAGACTTTAGAGATACAGCTTGGAAACAGGCCCCTCGGTCCAACGAGTCCGTGCCGACCAGCGATTACCCGTACTCTAGCACTATCCTACACACTGGGGACAATTTACACATTTTTATTAAAGCCAATAAACATTCAAACCTGTACGTTTTTGGAGTATGGGAGAAAACCGGAGCACCCGGATGGGGGACGAGGGGTGATTTTATAGAGGTGTATAAAATCACAAGAGGAATAGATCGGGTAGATGCACAGAGTCTCTTGCCCAGAATGGGGTAATCGAGGACCAGAGGACATAGGTTTACGGTGAAGGGGAAGATATAATAGCAATCTGAGGGGTAACCTTTTCACACAAAGGGTGGTAGGTGTATGGAATACGCTGCCAGAGGAGGTAGTTGAGGCAAGGACTATCACAACGTTTAAGAAACAATTAGATAGGTACATGAACAGGACAGGTTTGGAGGGATATGGACCAAACACATGCAGGTGGGACTAGTGTAGATGGGACATGTTGGTCGATGTGGGCAAGTTGGGCCGAAGGGCCTGTTTCCACACTGCATCACTCTATGACTCCATGAGCAGTTTGTTTTTTGCTCTGGATTCCAGGATCCGCAGTGTCCCGAGATTCACCAATTGTGTTGCAGCTTGCGTGGATCCGAGTCTCAATCTGTAATATTGCCACATCCTCACAATAGCAATGGTGCAGGACACATTAACTGTGTGTTTCATAATATTAATACATCAGTATTTAAGAAATATTTGTTACATCTTTTGGGATGTCGCAGCTGTGTACAACAATATGAATTCTAACAAATTATTGTACTGTGGCGCAGCGGTAGAGTTGCTGCCTTAGAGCGCTTACAGCGCCAGAGAGCCGGGTTCAGTCGTAGCTACGGGTGCTGTCTGTATGGAGGTTGTAAATTCTTCCCGTGACCGCGTGGGTTTTCTCCAACATCTTCGCTTTCCTCCTACACTCCAAAGACGTACAGGTTTGTGGGTTAATTGGCTTGGTATTAGTTTTAAATTCTCCCTATTGTGTGTGGGATAGCATTAATTGCGGTGATCGCAGGTCGGTGCGGACCCGGTGGGCCGAAGGGCCTGTTTCCGTGCTGTATCTCTAAACTAAAACTAAAAAAAGGATTGTTTGGCTTAAACTTGCATTTCAGAAGCACCTCAATAACGGTGGGAAAAAAATCTCTTCGGCGAGTCCCGATGAAGACTTTCAAAAACACCTTCTTATTTACTGAGCGATCATTTGAGAGAACTGTCCCCAAGCAACCAAACATCCACATTATCGTGTGCTTCTCGGGGTTCAACAATAGATGTGGAGTGAAACATTATTTATATAAAAGAAACATTGGCTGGGGTAACAGCTGGGGTTGCCAACTTCCTCACTCCCAAATATGGGACAAAGGGTGATGTCACCGCCCCGCGCCCCACGTGACCTCACCCAGCCAGCAGCCACGTGCTTCCGCTCCACCAATTGCAGCCGCCCGGGCCGGGAGGCGGGTTACTACGCAACCTCTGTTAGACGGCGCCCTGGCCTCCGGGCCTACAGCGTCCGGGACTACAGCGCCGTCCGGGCCTAATACGGGACAAGGGCGGTCCCGTATGGGACAAACCAATTTAGCCCGAAATACAGGATGTCCCAGCTAATATGGGACAGTTGGCAACCCTAGTAACAGCTCCAAAGGTTTTGGAACCAAGAACAGGCTAGGCTGGGACTCTATTCCCTGGAGTGCAGGAGGACGAGGGGTGATCTGATCGAGGTGTGTAAAACCATGAGAGGAATAGATCGGGTAGACGCACAGTGCCTCTTGCCCCGAGTAGGGGAAACGAGAACGTGGGTTTAAGGTAAGGGGGACGATTTTATAGGTTACTTCAAGTTAGAGAAGTCAGTATTCATACCGCTGGGCTGCAAGCTGCCCATGCAAAATGTGAGGTGCTGTTCCTGCAACTCTGACAGTGAAGAAAGTTAAAGTGTTTGTCAACCCGGACACACACACACACACACGCACGCACACACACAAATGCGCGCACACACACACACGCACACACACACACACAAACATACACACGCACGCAGCCACACACACACACTCGCACAAACACACACAAACATACACACGCATACACGCAAAACAAACACAAACACACACACACAAACATACACACGCACACACACACACACGCACACACACAAACATACACACACAGACACTCTAACTGCTGTGAATGTCCCTCACGGGTCATTGCTGATGAATCAGTTGATCTACCCTGACTCATGTTTCCTTGCACCAGCGAGTAGTTGAAACCAATGAATGTCAACACAGGAAGCCCTGTCATTGGGAATCCCACCCACCCTACACGATGGTGCAGCGGGTAGAGCTGCTGCCTCACAGCTCCAGAGATCAAAGCAAATTGAAGGAACAACACCTCATATTTTGCTTGGGCAGCTTACAATCCAGTGGTATGAATATTGATTTCTCTAACTTCAAGTAACTATTGCTTTCCCTCTCTCTCGGCCGCTCCCTCACTCTAGCTCTGCGACGGGTTTCACTGTCCTCCTGATTAATGTTACTAACATTACTGCCTCGTTGTCACCTTCCCCACAGCTAACAATGAACCATTCTACGTTTCCCTGAGCATCGTCTGCTTTGATCTGTCATTTTCACACCTTACCCTTCAATATCTACAGACTCCCTCTCCCCTGACTCTCATTCTGCAGAAGGGTCTCAACCCGAAACGTCACCCATTCCTTCTCTCCAGAGATGCTGCCTGACCCGCTGAGTTACTCCAGCATTTTGTGTCTATGGCTAGGTTTGATCCTGACTTCTGGTGCTCTCTGTGTGGATTAGTTTAGTTTAGTTTAGTTTAGTTTTGTTAGTTTTGTTAGTGTCCGCGCCGACCAGCGATCACCACACACTAACACTATCCTATACACACTAGGGGCAATTGTACACTAATACCAACCCAATTAACCTACAAACCTGTATGTCTTTGGAGTGTGGGAGGAAACCGAAGATCTAGGACAAAGCTTAGACAGGTCAAAGGTTTCAAAGATTTTTTAAGGGCATGTCCCACTTAGGCGATTTTTTTGGCGACTGCCGGCGACTGTCAAAGTCGTAGCAGATCGGCAAAATTTTCTTTTACCCGACGACAATGACCACGACAATGACCACGACAATGACCACGACAATGCCGAGTCAGGTCGAGATTACACCGTCTTTGGAAACATCGTGAAATTCTCACGCTGTCAATGCTTCTCCGGCGTCCTCATTTTCGATGAAATCACTGACAAGTCAGTAAGTACTTGAGAGTTTTGAACTATAACATTTTGTATGGGTTACTTAAAAACCAAGCTTCACTGTAACAAGGCATAAACTGGATTTACTTCCAGTTTACTAATAGCTGTATTAAAAATAATAATTTAAAAAGTGGTTAAGTGGATTTTTGTGAAAAGTGTGTGGCCATTCTTTGGAAATGTACGGGAGATGCATATCTGGTTTCTGAGTTGCATATCTGGGTTGGGAGCCCACTTTGTAATGGCTGATGGCCATAAACATCGCAAAATTCCCACACTTACAGAGCGTCAAACTGTCGCCTCCAAATGTCCTGACGATAAATAAATTGGTTAAACACAAGCATTTTATGGTATTTTGAAATGGCTTTACTTATTTCAATATTATGTGCTTCTAAATGCATCTTAGAGAACCTAGCAAACCTGGGGACAGCGTGTGACAGCGCCCGCAATAAGCAACGATACCTGGCGACAAGCCAGCTGTCGCCGAGAAATTTCAAACCGGATGATTTCTCAGCGACGCGCTGAGATCCACTACGATCTTTGGAAGACTCCTCACGATCATGCCCGCGACACCCAGCGAACTGTCGGCGACAGCCTAGTCACCGGCAGTCGCCTTAAAATCGCCTAAGTGGGACAGGCCCTTTATTGTCACGTGATTAAGGTACGGTGATATGCGAATTACCATACAGCCATAATAAACAAAAAGCATCAAGACACACAACTACATAAAAGTTAACACAAACATCCACCGCAGCGGACTCCCCACATTCCTCATTGTGATGGAAGGCAAAAAAGTCCAATCTGCTTCCTCGTTATTCTCCCGCGGTCGGGCCGGTCGAACCATCTGTCGGGCGATCAAAGCTCCCACTGCCGGCGATCGAAGCTCCCGCATCGGGGTGATCGAAGCTCCTGTGTCGGAGCAATCGAAACTCCCGCGGCTTGGAGCTCCTGAAGTCGGTCTCACCAGAGACTGCAAGCTCCTCGATGTTAAAGACCGCAGGCTCCCGTAGTTGGAGCTCCGAGGTCGATCCCCGCAAAGGGATTGCGAGCTCCGTGATGGTCAGTCCGAAGCCTACTCTCTGTAGGCTTCGAGAGTGGAGCTCTCGAAGCCGGTCTCCAGCAAAGGCCGCCAACTCCTCGATGTTAGGCTGCAGTGCCTACGGAGATACGATACGGAAAAAAATCGTATCTCCGTCGAGGTAAGAGATTAAAAAAAGCTTCCCCCAAACTCCACATAAACCATAAACCAAAGAACACTAAAAACATACATTTAACACATACTATTAAACAACAAAGAAGGAAAGGACAGACAGACTGTTGGTGAGGCAGCCATTGCTGGCGCCACCTGGTGGTCACCGGGAGAACGTACAAACTCCATACAGACAGCCGTAGTCACGATCAAATCTGGGTCTCTGGCGCGGTAAGGCAGTAACTCTGTGCCACCGTTCCGCCCTTAAGGGCACCTGGAAGCCCAACCTGCCCACACTGGCCAACATGTCGGATCTGCATTAGTCCCACCTGCCTGTGTTTGGTCCATATACCTCGAAACATAGAAAATAGGTGCAGGAGTAGGCCATTTGGCCCTTCGAGCCTGCACCGCCATTCCATATGATCATGGCTGATCATCCAACTCTGTATCCCGTACCTGCCTTCTCTCCATACCCCCTGATCCCTTTAGCCACAAGGGCCACATCTAACTCCATCTTAAATATAGCCAATGTACTGGCCTCAACTACCTTCTGTGGCAGAGAATTCCACAGATTCACCACTCTCTGTGTGAAAAAAAACGTTCTCATCTCGGTCCTAAAAGACTTACCCCTTATCCTTAAACTGTGACCTCTTGTTCTGGACTTCCCCAACATCGGGAACAATCTTCCTGCATCTAGCCTGTCCAACTCCTTAAGAATTTTGTAAGTTTCTATAAGATCCCCCCTCAATCTTCTAAATTCCAGTGAGTACAAGCCGAGTCTATCCAATCTTTCTTCATGTGAAAGTCCTGCCATCCCAGGAATCAATCTGGTGAACCTTCTCTGTACTCCCTCTATGGCAAGAATGTCTTTCCTCAGATTAGGAGACCAAAACTGTACGCAATACTCCAGGTGTGGTCTCACCAATACCCTGTACAACTGCAGCAGAACCTCCCTGCTCCTATACTCAAATCCCCTTGCTATGAATGCCAACATACCATTTAATGACTGGTGCACCACGACACCCAGGTCTCGTTGCATCTCCCTTCTTCCTAATCAGCCACCATTCAGATAATAGTCTGCTTTCCTGTTCTTGCCACCAAAGTGGATAACCTCACATTTATCCACATTATACTGCATCTGCCATGCATTTGCCCACTCACCTAACCTATCCAAGTCACCTTGCAGCCTCCTAGCATCCTCCTCACAGCTAACACTGCCCCCCAGCTTCGTGTCATCCGCAAACTTGGAGATGTTGCATTCAGTTCCCTCGTCCAAATCATTAATATATATTGTAAATAGCTGGGGTCCCAGCACTGAGCCTTGCGGTGCCCCACTAGTCACTGCCTGCCATTCAAAGTCAAAGTCAAAGTCAAAGTCAACTTTATTGTCAATCCTCAGCCAGTTTACACAGACAGAAAATCGAAATACCGTTTCCCACAATCCCGAGGAACAAAGTGCATAAAATTAAGTTAAAATTAAAAAGGCACAGCAAACAACAATCAACATAAAATATAAAATATAGTCACTTCAATGACTTCAGATGAAGATGAATATATTACAATACAGTAGTGCAAAGCCTGTCCATAGCAGCGTTAAAAAAAAGTGTCTGGTGCTGGATGTGCGTGTGTGTGGGGTGTTAAAGTCCAGGTCCAATGGGGGCAGAGGAGAGAGGAGGAAGGGAGGGGAGAGAGTTCAGCATCCTGACAGCCTGGTGGAAAAAACTGTTCTTTAGTCGGGTGGTGCTCGACCTCAGGCTGCGAAACCTTCTCCCTGAAGGCAGGAGGGTGAAGAGGCTGTTGGAGGGGTGGGAGGGGTCACCCACAATGCTCAATGCTTTGCGGGTGAGGCGGGTGGTGTAAAGGACCAGGAGTGTTGGGAGTGAGGCGCCAGTGATCCTCTCAGCAGTGTTCACTATGCGCTGCAGGGTGTTGCGGCTGGAGGCTGTGCAGCTTCCGAACCACACAGTGATGCAGCTGCTGAGGATGCTCTCGATGGCGCCTCGGTAAAAAGTGTACATGATGGGTGTGGGCGCTCCCGCTCTCTTCAGTTTGCGGAGGAAGTAGAGGCGCTGCTGGGCTTTCTTGGCGATGGACGTGGTGTTGTTGCTCCAGGAGAGATCCTCGGTGATGTTCACCCCCAGGAATTTGGTGCTGCTCACCTGCTCCACAGCAGCACCATTGATGGTCAGTGGGTGGGGGTGTTGGGTGTGCGTTCTCCTGAAGTCGACAACAATCTCCTTTGTTTTCTCCACATTCAGGAAGAGATTGTTGTCTGTGCACCACGCGGCCAGCTGGTTCACCTCCTTCCTGTAGTGGGTCTCGTCGTTGTTGCTGATGAGACCTACCACTGTTGTGTCATCCGCAAACTTGACGAAGTGGTTGGAGCTGTAGGTGGGTGTGCAGTCGTGGGTCAGCAAGGTGAAGAGCAGGGGGCTTAGCACACATCCTTGTGGGGCACCCGTACTCAGCGTGATGGTGTCCGATGTGTTGCTGCCGACCCGTACAGACTGAGGTCTGGCAGTGAGGAAGTCCAGCAGCCAGTTGCAGAGAAGGGGGCTGAGGCCCAGATTTGTTAGTTTACAAACCAGCTGCTGGGGGATGATGGTGTTGAATGCTGAGCTAAAGTCTATGAACAGCATCCTAACATATGAGTTTTTAGTGTCCAAGTGGGTGAGGGCTGGGTGTAGAGCAGAGGAGATGGCATCCTCAGTGGACCGCTTAGCTCGATATGCAAACTGAAACGGGTCCAGGGAGGGGGGGAGGTTGGATCTGATCTGCTTCATGACCAGCCTCTCGAAGCACTTCATGATGGTTGAAGTCAGCGCTACAGGGCGGTAGTCGTTGAAGCAGGATGGAGAAGACTTCTTGGGCACAGGTATGATGGTGGTTTCTTTGAAGCACGAGGGAACAACAGCCTGGCTCAGGGAGATGTTGAAGATGTCTGTGAGGACATCTGTGAGCTCAGCTGCGCAGTCTTTTAGCACACGACCAGGAATGTTGTCAGGTCCAGAAGCTTTCCGGGTGTTAATCCTTAACAGTGTGCTCCTCACACTGCCTGGAGACAGACAAATAGCCTGGTCGTTGGGGGGGGGGAGTTGTTTTCTGCGCAGGTGTGTTGCTCTGTGCTTCAAAGCGTGCGAAGAAACCGTTGAGGTCGTTCAGGAGAGAGGTGTCACTGTCACAGGTCTGTGGTAAGCGTTTGTAGTCCGTGATAGTCCTAATACCCTTCCACAGGCTCCGTGTGTCTCTGCTGTCACTGAAGTGGGCTGTGATGCGCCGGGTGTAGTGTTGTTTGGCTTTCCTGATGCCACTGAAAAGGTTGGCCCTGGCTGCTCTGAGACCGGCTGGATTGCCCTCTCTGAAGGCAACGTTGCGGACCCTCAGCAGCCCATGGACCTCCCCTGTCAGCCATTGCTTCTGGTTAGCCCGGATGGTGATGGCTCTGGTGTGGGTCACATCATCAATGCATTTGGTGATGTAGCCTGTAACTGTCTCTGTGTATTCCTGAATGTTGGTTGTGTTGTTGTATGTTGCTGCCTGCTTGAACATGTCCCAGTCTGTAGTCTCAAAGCAGTTTTGGAGTGCAGCTGTGCTGTCCTCTGACCACACACGTACCTCTTTTGAAACCGGTTTGGTGTCTTTCACCCGGGGTCTGTATGCCGGTTGCAGCAGAACGGTGAGGTGATCAGAGAGGCCGATGTGGGGGAGGGGGGAAGCCTTGTATGCTCCTTTGATGGTCCTGTAGACAAGGTCCAAGGTGTTGTTTTCTCGTGTTGGGAAATCAACATGCTGGTATACTTTGGGCATGACAGTTTTTAGATTAGCATGGTTGAAGTCCCCAGCTACGATGAGAAAGCCATCTGGGTGTGCTGTCTGCTGCTCAGAGATGGCCCGGTACAGTTCGCAGAGTGCCTCCTCTCTGTCCTTGTTGTTGGAACTGGGAGGGATGTAAACAGCGACTAACAGGATAGCTGTTAGCTCCCTCGGGAGGTAGAAAGGCCGGCACTTCACAACCATAAACTCCGCCAGCGGTGAACAGTGTTTGTAGACCAACACAGCGTCCCGACACCAAGCATCACTGATGTAAACAATCACACCGCCGCCGCGAGTCTTCCCCCCGCTAACCGTAGCTCTGTCCGATCGGTAGCATGTTAGCCGGTCGAGCTGAACAGCGGAGTCCGGGATGTTGTCATTAAGCCATGTTTCCGTAAAAACGTAAACACAGCATTCCCTCACCTCACGCTGGGTCGACCGGAGAAGTCTTATAGTGTCCATTTTATTGTCCAGTGAGTGTACATTAGCCATTAGCATGCTCGGAATAGCCGGTCTGTGTGGGCTAGCCGCTAGCCTAGCCCGGATGCCTCCGCGCTTACCTCTCTTCTGCTTCCTCTCACACCGCCTGCGGCGTCTCCTTTCCAGCCGGGGGGCAGCACTCGAGGCCGAGGTCGAGGTCAGGCAGAGTATTCTGAGGCCGCTAAGTTCCTCTGCAAGCGTAGCGTCCAGTGTTGATGATGTTGTTTTCTGAAAAGGACCCGTTTATTCCTACTCTTTGCTTCCTGTCTGCCAGCCAGTTCTCTATCCACATCAATACTAAACCCACAATACCGTGTGCTTTAAGTTTGCATAATAATCTCTTATGTGGGACCTTGTCGAAAGCCTTCTGGAAGTCCAGATATAACACATCCACTGGTTCTCCCTTGTCCACTCTACTAGTTACATCCTCGAAAAATTCTATAAGATTCGTCAGACATGATTTACCTTTCATAAATCCATGCTGACTTTGTCCAATGATTTCACCACTTTCCAAATGTGCTGCCATCCCATCTTTAATAACTGACAATTTGTGCACTGCCTTAATCACCACTCTCGCCACCGGTGCCTATAACAGGGTCATTTAATTTAGTCGTATATTTTTTTTAATTAGAGAGGTTTTAAAGTTTAAACATTTAATTTCTAACCGATTTATAGGTCTTCAGCGTGTGACGTCACAATGCCCCTGTGAGATGAGCTCGCGCTGCCCCCCCTCCCCCACAACTCATGCAGATATATGTATAACATGTGGACCTGCAGCCACAACGGTAAACCACAGCGCCACAATGTTAGCGCCACCTTAATCACCACTGCCCTGGCCACTGTTTATAACAAGTTCTGTTTAAATTGGTCGTATATTTTTTAAGTTACAGACATTTTAAACTTTAAAACTGTCATTTCTAAACACATTTTTCCAAAGTGCTGTGCGTCTGACATCACCACGCACGGCCTCTCCTCACTCGCACTAACAAGATGGACGCCGTTAGTGGAACCGCCCGCCCGCAATCACCGCCTCCCCTCCCCTCCCCTCACTCTCCTCACTCTCCTCACTCTCCTCCACCCGGGGGACATTCCCGAGCAGGAGGGAGATGGTCGGACTAATGGTCCAATCATCCGTCCCTTCAACCCACTCCACGACGTCCTCGAGTCCCCCCTCCCGCCCGTGCCCAGCACCGTCACCGCACACAGGCCGCAGTGCAGCGGGCAGCTTCTTCTCCTCCTCCTTCAGCGGCCGCTTCCACCGATGGCGGCGTCGACGATGGCCGCTGCCACCGACGGCCCGTCGCTACTTCAGACAGATGGCGGCCTCCTCACGCTCCGCCATCTTGTGCGCGCCTCTCGCCGCGCCTCTCTCCCCTCCCGACGCTCCCAGATCCGCCGCTGCCCGCCTCGAGTAGTCCCACCTCCTCCTCCACGCTCGGTAAGTGTCTTTCGCCGCCAACGGCTCCACGGAGGGGAGTGGACGTGGGGGCCGAGTGGGTGGAGGGAAGGGTGGGGGTAGGTGAGGGTGGGGGGGAGGAGAGAGTGGGGGAAAGGGTGGTGGGGAAAGGGGGGGACAGTGAGAGTGGGTGAGGAGAGAGTGGGGCGAGGGGGAGAGTGGGACTGGGGAGGGGGTGGTGGTGGGGAGAAGAGAGGGTGGGGGAAGGGGGACAGTGGGGGTCAGGGAAGAGTGGGGGGAGGAAAAGGGGGAGGTTGGTGGGGGAAGGGTTCAGTGAGAGTGAAAGGGGAGGAGGGGGAGACAGGGAGGAGAGGGTGTGGGGGGAAGAGGGTGGGGGACGCGGGGACAGTGGGGGTGGGGAAGCGGGGACAATGGGGGTGGGGCGAGTGTGTGGAGGGGAGGGTGGGGGTGAAGGTGGGGAGGAGAGGTGGAGGAGAGAGGGGGGATGGGGGAAGAGAGAATGGGGGAAGGGAGGGGAGGAGAGATTGGCGGGGAAGGGGAGTGTGGGGGGAGGGAAAGGGGGAGAGTGGGGGGAGGACAAGGGGGAGAAGGTGGGTGGGGGAAGGGGACGGTGAAAATGGGGGTGGGGCGAGTGTGGAGGGGAGGGTGGGGGGAGGAGAGGGGTGGGAAGGAGAGAGGGGGATGGGGAGAGGGGCTGGGGGAGGAGAGAATGGGGAGGGGAGGAGAGATTTGCGGGGAGGGGAGTGTGGGGGGAGGAGAGTGGGGGGAGGGAAAGGGGGAGAAGGTGGGTGGAGGGAAGGGGACAGTGAGTGTGACAAGGGAGGAGGGAGAGGGTGAGGGAGGAGAGAGGGGGTGTGGGGAGAAGGGAGGAGGGGGAGGAGAGGGGTGTGGGGGGAAGAGAGTGGGGGTGGGGGGAAGGGGGACTGACAGCGGGGAAGCGGGGACAGTGGGGTGGGGGGAGGGGGACAGTGAGAATGGGGGTGGGGCGAGTGGGTGGAGTGGTAGGAGGGGGTGAGGGTGGGGAGAGGAGCGGGGGTGGGTGGGGGAGAGTGGGGCTGGGGGAGGAGAGAGTGGTGGAAAGGGGGGTGGAGGGGAAAGTGGGGGTGGGGAAGAGAGGTTGGGGAGGAGAGAATGAGGGGGTGGGGAGGAGAGAGGGGGTGGGGAGGAGAGAGGGGGTGGGGAGGAGAGAATGGGGAAAGGGGGCTGCTGGGGAAAGAGGGGTAGGGGAGAGTGCGAGTGGGGGTGGGAGGAAGAGTGGGACTGGGGAGGAGGGCAGAGTGCGGGTGGGGAGGAGGAGGGGTGGGGGAAAGGGGACAACAGGGGAGGGGGTGGTGGTGGGGAGATGGGAGAGTGGTGGGGGGAAGGGGGACAGTGGAGGTCAGGGAAGAGTGGGGGTGGGAAGGAGCAGAGAGTGGGGGTGGGAAGGAGGGGGGGCAGCGGGGGAGAGGGGATGGTGATGAGGGGAAGAGAGAGAGGGGGTGAGAGGGAGGGAGGGAAAGGGGGGGAAGGTGGGTGGTGGGGAAGGGAACAGTGAGAGTGAAAAGTGGGGGGGGGGGGTTGGGGGGAGGAGAGAGGGGGGGTGGGAGGAAGGGGGTGGTGGTGGGGGAAGAGAGTGGGGGGAAGGGGGTCTGTGGGGGTCAGGGGAGAGTGGGGGTGGGGGGGAGGGGACAGTGAGAATGCGAGTGGGTGGAGGGGAGGGTAGGGGTGGGAGGGGGATGAGAATGGGGGAGGAAGGGTGGAGGAGAGAGAGGGGTGCGTGAGAGGGGCTGGGGGAGGAGAGAATGTGGGGGGTGGGGGGAGGAGAGAGTGGGAGAAAGGGGGGCTTGGGAGAGTGAGAGTGAGGCTTGGGGAGGAGAGAATGGGGGGAGGGGAGAGTGGTGGAAAGGGGGTGGTGGGGAATGGGGGAGTGGAGGAGAGTGCGAGTGGGGGTGGGAGGGAGAGTGGGACTGGGGAGGAGGGCAGGGTGGGGTGGGGAGGAGGGAAGAGGGAATGGGAGGAGGGGTGGGGGGGACAGCAGGTGTGCGGAGAGGAGGGGTGGTGGGGGATGAGAGAGTGGGGGTGGGGGAGAAGGGGGACAGTGGGGGTCAGGGAAGAGTGGGGGGAGGAAAAGGGGGAGGTGGGTGGGGGAAGGGGACAGTGAGTGAAAGGGGGAGGAGGGGGAGACTGGGGGAGGAGAGGGGTTGTGGGGGGAAGAGGGTGGGGGACGCGGGGACAGTGGGGGTGGGGAAGCGGGGACAATGGGGGTGGGGCGAGTGTGTGGAGGGGAGGGTGGGGGTGAAGGTGGGGAGGAGAGGTGGAGGAGAGAGGGGGGATGGGGGAAGAGAGAATGGGGGAAGGGAGGGGAGGAGAGATTGGCGGGGAGGGAGAGTGTGGGGGGAGGGAAAGGGGGAGAGTGGGGGGAGGGAAAGGGGGAGAAGGTGGGTGGGGGAAGGGGACGGTGAGAATGGGGGTGGGGCGAGTGTGGAGGGGAGGGTGGGGGTGAAGGTGGGGGAGAAGAGGGGTGGGGAGGAGAGAGGGGGATGGGGAGAGGGGCTGGGGGAGGAGAGAATGGGGAGGGGAGGAGAGATTTGCGGGGAGGGGGAGTGTGGGGGGAGGAGAGTGGGGGGAGGGAAAGGGGAGAAGGTGGGTGGAGGGAAGGGGACAGTGAGTGTGACAAGGGAGGAGGGAGAGGGTGAGGGAGGAGAGAGGGGGTGTGGGGAGAAGGGAGGAGGGGGAAGAGAGGGGTGTGGGGGGAAGAGAGTGGGGGTGGGGGGAAGGGGGACTGACAGCGGGGAAGCGGGGACAGTGGGGTGGGGGAGGGGGACAGTGAGAATGGGGGTGGGGCGAGTGGGTGGAGTGGTAGGAGGGGGTGAGGGTGGGGAGAGGAGCAGGGGGGTGGGGAGAGTGGGGCTGGGGGAGGAGAGAGTGGTGGAAAGGGGGGTGGAGGGGAAAGTGGGGGTGGGGAAGAGTGAGGTTGGGGAGGAGAGAATGAGGGGGTGGGGAGGAGAGAGGGGGTGGGGAGGAGAGAGGGGGTGGGGAGGAGAGAATGGGGAAAGGGGGCTGCTGGGGAAAGAGGGGTAGGGGAGAGTGCGAGTGGGGGTGGGTGCAAAAGTGGGACTGGGGAGGAGGGCAGAGTGCGGGTGGGGAGGAGGAGGGGTGGGGGAAAGGACAACAGGGGAGGGGGTGGTGGTGGGGAGATGAGAGAGTGGCGGAGGGGGGAAGGGGACAGTGGAGGTCAGGGAAGAGTGGGGGGTGGGGGAGTTTGGGAGGAGCAGAGAGTGGGGGTGGGAAGGAGGGGGGGGCAGCGGGGGAGGGGGGATGGTGGTGAGGGGAAGAGAGAGAGGTGGTGGGAGGGAGGGAGGGAAAGGGGGGGAAGGTGGGTGGCGGGGAAGGGAAAAGTGGGGGGGGTTGGGGGGAGGAGAGAGGGGGTGTAGGAGGAAGGGGGGTGGTGGTGGGGGAAGAGAGTGGGGGGGAAGGGGGTCTGTGGGGGTCAGGGGAGAGTGGGGGTGGGGGGGAGGGGGACAGTGAGAATGCGAGTGGGTGGAGGGGAGGGTAGGGGTGGGAGGGGGATGAGAGTGGGGGAGGAAGGGTGGAGGAGAGAGAGGGGTGCGTGAGAGTGGGGCTGGGGGAGGAGAGAATGTGGGGGGTGGGGGGAGGAGAGAGTGGGAGAAAGGGGGGCTTGGGAGAGTGAGAGTGAGGCTTGGGGCGGAGAGAATGGGAGGAGGGGAGAGTGGTGGAAAGGGGGGTGGTGGGGAATGGGGGAGTGGAGGAGAGTGCGAGTGGGGGTGGGAGGGAAAGTGGGACTGGGGAGGAGGGCTGGGTGGGGTGGGGAGGAGGGAAGAGTGTGAATGGGAGGAGGGGTGGGGGGGACAGCAGGTGTGCGGAGAGGAGGGGTGGTGGGGGATGAGAGAGTGGGGGTGGGGGAGAAGGGGGACAGTGGGGGTCAGGGAAGATGGGAGAGTGGGGGGTAGGGAGGGGGAGATAAGGGTGATTGAGTAGGGGGTTGAGGGTCCTGCACCAATGTAGGAGAGGCTTTGGGTCCAAGGCTCGGTCACACACTCCCCCTCCCCTTCCCTGTACCACCTTTAATTGCGCTCCCCTCCCCTGGAGGAGCATGGCAGCACAGTGAAGGAGAAAGAAGATGGCCGCTGGCAGGACGGTGTCAGTGGCTCCCTTTCCCCTCCCCCACCCCATTCCCCCTCCCCCACCCCATTCCCCCCTCCTCACCCACCCCAACCCTCTCCAACCCCGCCCCTCCTCTCCCCCCATTGAGATTCATTTAATTTTTTTAAAGAGACAATTTATTTTAATTAAAAAACGCGATTTCCCCAGGTCACAATGGAAACCCTTGGAGGGGCATGGTAGGGGTGGGAGGGGGGTGAGGGTGGGGGGAGGAGAGAGTGGGGGATGCGGGGGTGGGTGAGGAGGGGTGGAGGAGAGAGGGGGGTGGGGGAGAGTGAGAGTGGGGCTGGGGGAGGAGAGAATGGGGGAGTGGGGCGAGGAGAGAGTGGTGGAAAGGGGGTGGTGGGGAATGGGGGGGTGGACGAGAGTGCGAGTGGGGGTGGGAGGGAGAGTGGGACTGGGGAGGAGGGCAGGGTGGGGTGGGGAGGAGGGAATGGTGGGGAGGAGGGGTTGGGGGAAGGGGCAGCAGGGGTGGTGGGAGGAGGGGTGGTGGTGGGGGGATGAGAGAGGAGGTGGGGGGCAAGGGGGACAGTGGGGGTCAGGGAAGATGGGAGAGTGGGGGTAGTGAGGGGGGCCATAAGGGGGATTGAGTAGGGAGTTGAGGGTGCTACACCAATACAGTAGAGGCTTTGGGTCCAGGGCTCCTCGGTCACACCCTCTCCCCTTCCCTGTACCGCCTTTAATTGCGCTCCCCCTCTCCTGGTGGAGCATGGCACCACAGTGAAGGAGAAAGAAGATGGCCGCTGGCAGGACGATGTCAGTGGCTCCCTCTCCCCTTTCCCCTCCCGCACTCGATTCCACCCTCCTCACCCACCCCTTCCCTCTCCTCTCCCCCAGGGGGATCGAGTAGGGGGTTGAGGGTGCTACACCAATACAGTAGAGGCTTTGGGTCCAAGGCTCGGTCACACCCTCCCCTTCCCTGTACCGCCTTTAATTGCGCTCCCCCTCCCCTGGAGGAGCATGGCAGCACAGTGAAGGAGAAAGAAGATGGCCGCTGGCAGGACGATATCAGTAGCTCCCTTTCCCCTCCCCCACCCTATTCCCCCTCTCCCACCCCATTCCCTCCTCCTCACCCACCCCAACCCCATTCCCCCCTCCGCACCCACCCCAACCCTCTCCACCCCCGCCCCTCCTCCCCCATTGAGATTAATTTAATTTTTTTAAAGAGACAATTTATTTTAATTAAAAAACGCGATTTCCCCAGGTCACAATGGAAACCCTTGGAGGGGAGGGTAGGGGTGGGAGGGGGGTGAGGGTGGGGGAGGAGAGAGTGGGGGATGCGGGGATGGGTGAGGACGGGTGGAGGAGAGAGGGGGGTGGGGGAGAGTGAGAGTGGGGCTGGGGGAGGAGAGAATGGGGGAGTGGGGCGAGGAGAGAGTGGTGGAAAGGGGGTGGTGGGGAATGGGGGGGTGGACGAGAGTGCGAGTGGGGGTGGGAGGGAGAGTGGGACTGGGGAGGAGGGCAGGGTGGGGTGGGGAGGAAGGAATGGTGGGGAGGAGGGGTTGGGGGAAGGGGCAGCAGGGGTGGGGGAGGAGTGGTGGTGGTGGGGGGATTAGAGAGGGGGTGGGGGGCAAGGGGGACAGTGGGGGTCAGGGAAGATGGGAGAGTGGGGGGGGGGGGCCATAAGGGGGATTGAGTAGGGGGTTGAGGGTGCTACACCAATACAGTAGAGGCTTTGGGTCCAGGGCTCCTCGGTCACACCCTCTCCCCTTCCCTGTACCGCCTTTAATTGCGCTCCCCCTCCCCTGGTGGAGCATGGCACCACAGTGAAGGAGAAAGAAGATGGCCGCTGGCAGGACGATGTCAGTGGCGTCCTCTCCCCTTTCCCCTCCCGCACCCAATTCCCCCCTCCTCTCCCACCCCTCCCCTCTCCACTATTTTGCAGATAGTGAAGATGGTTGTGAAAATTTCAACAGGATATTGATCGATTGGCCAGGTGTGCAGAGGAACGGTTGATGGAATTTAATACAGAGAAATGTAAGGTGTTGCATTTTAGGAAGTCTAACCTAGGCAAGACCTACACAGTGTTCTGGGGCTCTGGGTAGTATTGTAGAGCAGAGGGATCCAGGAGTGCAGATGCATGGTTCCTTGAAGGTCGAGTTGCACGTGGATAGGGTGGTGAAAAAGGCTTTTGGCACATTCCCGATCAGTCAGCGTATTGAGTGTAGAAGTTGGGAGGTCATGTTGCAGTTGTATAAGACGTTGGTGAGACCACATTTAGAGTATTGTGTTCAGTTCTGGGCACCCTGTTATAAGAAAGATGTTGTCAAGCTGGAAAGGGCACAGAGAAGATTTACGAGGATGTTGCCAGGACCGGAGGGTGTGAGCTAAAGGGAGAGGTTGAGCAGGCTGGGTCTCTATTCCGAGGAGTGCAGGAGGATGAGGGGTGATCTTATAGAGCTGTATAAAATCATGAGAGGAATAGATCGGGTAGATGCACAGCGTCTCTTGCCCAGAGCAGGGGACTTAAGGACCAGAGGACATAGGTTTAAGGTGAGGGGGAAAAGATTTAAGAGGAATCTGAGGGGTTACTTTTTCACACAAAGGGTGGTGGGTGTATGGAACGAGCTGCCGGACGAGATAGTTGAGGCAGGCACTTTCGCCATGTTTAAGAAACAATTAGACAGGTACATGGATAGGACAGGTTTGGAGGGATATGGAGAACAGAGACAGGTGACTTTTCATGTCAGGACCTTTCTTCAGACCCGAACCCAAAACATTGCCTATCCATGTCCTCCAGGGATGCTGCCAGACCTGCTGATTAACTCTAGCACTCTGTGTCTTTTTTTGTAAGCCGGCATCTACAGTTCCTTGTTTCTACAAATTACATGCTCATTTAGCTCCATCATGTGGTCAGTCAACCAATTAAAGACTGATGTTTGACAAAATGCAATCATTTCTTCCAACTATTTAATTGTATTGATGAGGAGAGCTCACAGTTCGATTCCTTTAACATCGCATAAGGTAATGGAAGAAACAACAAAATAATTAGCATGCACAGATTCATTTCATCCCAGACACAAGGATTGATGTTTGGGATTTTTTTAGTTTAGTTCAGTTTAGTTTATTGTCACGTGCACCGAGGTACAGTGAAAAGCTTTTGTTGCATGCTAACCAATCAGCGGAAAGACAGCACATGATTACTATTGAGCCATTTACAATGGATTAAAAAAAAAATTGTTTAATCAATTTTTTAATTTTTTTTATTTGTTTGTTTATTTATTTATTTTCTGGTCAATACAATACAACAGATTGAGCATACAGTTGTGAAAGTTAAATAGTGCAAAATCATTGTATCAATAATAAAACAATATAATCACACATGATATTTTCTGACCGAAAAAAAAGGTGTAGGCAGAAGCCAAAGCTTATTGTGCCTACCCTTAACACTTAACAAAATATAATTAAAAAAAACACAAGATCACAAGTCAGAAGCAGATAAACAAAACATAGAAAGAAACACAAATATAGTCAAGAACCATCATTTCTGTCATGTCAGTCATTTCTCAGTGCTAATCACATATTTTGTATCTTTCAAATGTAATATTTTTGAAAATTTTCTTGAATTTACACATATTACTAGACTCTTTTAATTCATTGTTGCAACTATTCCATATATTGGCCCCTTTAACAGTCACACTTCTGTTTTTCACATTTGTCCTTACCCACTTTTTCTCAAACATATAATTACCCCTGAGTGGATATACCTGCTCTCCCTCAATGAAAACAAACTTTGGATACAGTCAGGAAGTGTTCTTTCTTTTGCTCTAAACATTATTTGTAGAGTATTAAAGTCTACTAGGTCCATCGAGTTTAGGGCATATGATTTCATAAATAATGGGTTGGTTGGGTCATTTTAACCAGCCTTATTGACAATTCGTATAGCTCTTTTTTTCAATATAAAGATTGAATTAGTGCTAGTTTTGTAGGTGTTTCCCCATATTTCCACACAGTTTGTAATATATGGAATAATGAGTGAGCAATATAACGTAAATAGTGAATTTTGATTCAAGATGGCCTTAGTTTTGTGCAGTATTGTAATGGATTTAGACAGTTTTGATTTGATATGTTTTATGTGAGGTTTCCAACAGAGTTTATGAGTTTATTTATCACTCCCAAGAATTTATCTTCATACACACTTTCAATTTCTACATTATTAATCATAGGTGTCACCTCCGAATTTATTTTTCGATTTCCAAACACTATAAATTTTGTTTTACTTAGATTTATTGACAATTCCATTCACTCATCATTAGAAGAAAGGACCTGCCTTGTGTTGTTCACACTTGGACTTACAATGAGAGGGGACCTCATTGAAATGTACAGAATAGTGAACGGCTTGGATAGAGTGGATGTGGAGAGGATGTTTCCACTAGTGGGAGAGTCTAGGACCAGAGGTCACAGCCTCAGAATTAAAGGACGTTCTTTTAGGAAGGAGATGAAGAGAAATTTCTTTATTCAGAGGGTGGTGAATCTGTGGAATTCTTTGCCCACACAAGGCTGTTTTTGGCCGTCAGTGGATATTTTTAAGGCAGAGATAGATAGATTCTTGATTAGTACGGATGTCAGAGGTTATGGGGAGAAAGCAGGAGAATGGGGTTAGGAGGGAGAGATAGATCAGCCATGATTGAATGGCGGAGTAGACTTGATGGGCCGAGTGGCCTAATTCTACTGCTATCACTTATGACTTTATGACCTTATGACCTGACCACAGTGCAGATAATGACACTGACCACTCATTCACCTAGAGCAGGGTGAAGCTACTCCCACATACAGTACATATGTCCAAACAGAAAGGCCAGCCCCGTGTCAACAGGATAGCACGCAACAACAAGGCTTGTCACAGTACCTCAGTACACATGACAATAATATGCTAAACTAAACAACCACAGCACCTCAGAACCGCTCCCCCAAGCGCTCCCAACTCTGGACCCTCCCAGGAATGCCTATGCAGCCTGGAAATCCCTGAGAACGGTCATCTAGGAGGCAGCATTGCTTGCCTTTGGGAAAGAAAAGCCTAAGAATACCGACTGGCGTGTAGGGTTGCTAACATTCTCACTCCCAAATAAGGGACAAAAGGTGACGTCACCGCCCTGCGCCCCACGTGACCTCACCCAGCCAGCGGCCGTTTGTTCCCGCTCCACCAATGGCGGCCGCCCGGGCCAGGAGGCGGGTTGCTACACAACCTCCGTTAGGCGGTGCCCGGGCTTCCAGGCCTATACTGTCCAGGCCTACAGCGGCCCCATGGCCTACAGTGTCCGGGCCTACAGTGCCCCCCGGGCCTAATACGGGTCAAGGACAGTACCGTACGGGACAAACCAATTTAGCCCAATATACGGGATGTCCCGGCTAATACAGGACAGTTGGCAACCCTACTTGCACGAGGCACACTTAGATGAAACGTCACCCATCATTGAAGCTAAACACTCTGCGTGCCTCTCCCGTGATGTACAACCAAACCCCAGCATGCACACAAGGCCTAAAGTTTGCAAAGACAGCCACCCAGAGAGCAGCAAGGCATTATGCCAAAAGGTACTGGAGTGATAATCTGTAATAAAAAACTGCAGATGCTGGTTTAATAATAATAATAATAATAATAATATTCATTTATTGTCGTTGCAACAAGTGCAACGAAATTAAAAAATAGCAATCCTGACGGTGCGTAAAAAACATATATGCAATAAATGCAAAACAAATAAATACCAATATATTAAATACAAAAGTTTTAACAGTGTGACCTATTGCAGAAAGTGGTGTTCAGTTCTCGTATGGCCCTGGGGTAAAAACTGTTCTTGAGTCTGTTTGTTCGGGATTTGATCGACCTGAAACGTCGACCAGAGGGCAGAAGAACAAACAGACGGTGGCCGGGGTGGGATGGATCTTTTATTATTTTTCCTGCTCTACTGAGGCAGCGCAGGCTGAACAGGTGCTCCAGGGAGGGCAGTGAGCAGCCGATGATCTTCTGGGCCGTCGTGATGACCCTCTGAAGGGCCTTCCTGTCCTTTTCTGAGCAGCTGGCATACCATGTGGTTATACAGTATGCCAGCACACTCTCGATGGAGCAGCGATAGAAGGACATCATGAGCTTCTCCTGCAGGTTGGTCTTCCTGAGGATCCTCAGGAAGTGGAGTCTCTGCTGTGCCTTCTTCACTGTGGTAATGGTGTTGGTAGACCAGGTAAGATCCTCTGCGATGTGCGTACCCAGGAACCTGAAAGCGGGTACCCTTTCCACACAGACCCCATTGATGTAGAGTGGGTCGTGTTCTGCACTGGTTTTCCTGTAGTCTATTATAAGTTCCTTTGTTTTGGAGGAGTTCAGGACAAGATTGTTCACTGAACACCATGCTGCCAGCCTTTGGATTTCATCCCTGTAGGCTGTCTCATCTCCTCCTGAGATGAGTCCAACCACAGTCGTGTCATCCGCGAACTTGATGATGGTGTTGGTGGGATGGGTGGGGGTGCAGTCGTGAGTGTAGAGGGAGTAAAGGATGGGGCTCAACACACAGCCCTGTAGTGAGCCGGTGCTCAGTGTAATGGTGGAGGAGAGGTGAGGGCCTATTTTGACGGTCTGGGGGCGGTTGGTCAGGAAGTCCTTGATCCATTGGCAGATGGTTTGGGAAAATCCAAGGTCAGAAAGTTTGGTAACCAGTCTGCTCGGGATGACTGTGTTAAAGGCAGAGCTGAAGTCTAGGAAGAGCATCCTCACATAGCTCCCCTGGTGTTCAAGGTGGGTCAGTGCAGTGTGAAGAGCGGTGGCGATGGCATCCCCTGTAGACCTATTTGCTCTGTAGGCAAACTGGTATGGGTCAAAGGTGGGTGGGAGGCTGGCTTTGATGTGCTGGAGGACCAGTCTCTCGAAGCACTTTGTGATGACCGGTGTGAGTGCTACCGGACGGTAGTCGTTAAGGCCGCTGATGACAGACTTTTTCGGCAGTGGGATGATTGTGGCGGACTTCAGGCAGGGGGGGATGGTGGATTTTAAAAGGGACAGGTTGAAGATTTTTGTGAAGACCTCAGATAATTGGTCTGCACATTCCCTCAGCACTCTGCCCGTCACACCATCGGGGCCTGCAGCTTTCCTGGGATTCACTGCTCTGAGCACGCGCTCAACATCATTCTCCTGCACAGTGAAGATGTGGTTGTCGTGCTGGAGAGGGTGTTGTATCTGCCACTGTAGCTTTCACCTCGAAACGAGCAAAGAAACAGTTAAGTTCCTCTGCTAGCGAGGTGTCGCCGTCGGCAGTCGTGCAGTTGCTGGTCTTGTAGTTGGTGATGTGCTGGATGCCTTGCCATACCCGCCGTGGGTCATTGTTGGTGAAGTGGTCCTCAATCTTCCTCTTGTAGGACGCTTTGGCATCCATGATGCCTCTCTTCAGGTTGGTTCTAGCAGCACTGTATAGAGCTCTATCACTAGACATGAAGGCGGTGTTACGGTCTTTGAGGAGAGACCTGACATCCTTTGTCATCCAGAGCTTCTGATTGGGATACAACCGGATATGTTTGTCGACGGTGACATAGTCAACACAGTTTTGGATGTAGCAGAGTACAGTTGATGTATACTCCTCCAAGTCCTGATCCTCAAAAATATCCCAGTTGGTCCTTTCGAAGCAATCCTGCAGCTGCGAGGAAGCTCCTTCAGGCCATGTCTTAACAGTCTTTATGGTGACTGGAGCTTTCCTCCTGAGTGGGGTGTATGCTGGAGTTAAGAATATGGACAGGTGATCTGACTGCCCCAGGTGTGGTAGTGGTGCTGACCTGAAACCCTTCTTAATGTTAGAATAATACCTTGTCTAGTGTGTTTTTTCCCCTGGTAGTACATCTTATATGTTGTTCAAATTTCGGAAGAACTGTCTTTAGGTCTACATGGTTAAAGTCCCCGGCTATGATGTGGGCTGCTTCTGTATATGTGCTCTGTTGTGAGTTTATTGCACCGAGCAGGTAGCCTAAAGCTGTGCTAGCGTTAGCATTTGGTGGGATGTAGACTGCTGTTACTATAACCACTGTAAATTCACGAGGAAGGTAAAAAGGCCTGCATTTAACTGTCAGGAACTCCAGATCAGGAGAACAATGGCTATCCATGATTTGGATGTTAGTGCACCAGTTGTTGTGCACGTAAATGCATAACCCCCCCCCTTGCTCTTACCGGAGTCGATGTTTCTGTCCCTGCGAAACGCTGTACGCCCGGCTAGCTCAATGGCTCCGTCCGGGATAAGTGGATGAAGCCATGTCTCTGTTACTAAGAGAATACAACAGTCCTCAACGAGTTTGTTTGCTGATATTCGTAGTTTTAATTCGTCCATTTTGTTGATGATGGATCTGGCGATGGTGAGAAACATGCTAGGTTGCGGTGGTTTGTGTGGCTGTCTCTTTAGCTTGGCAAGTACCGGCATCCTCGCTTTTGCTTCCTGTCTCTCCTCCGCCTGCGACGCCTGTTCGCGCCGACAACTATCCACGGAGAGCCCGGTGTCCTGGCTATCTCCTCCGGTATATTTCGTGGGTGTGGAAATTCGTTCGTAAGGTCCCGATTGCACTGGAATCCTATGATCAGAAGATCCTTACGGTTGTAAGTATTTGCGTGATTAAAATTGACTAACAGACATAACACACATAACAGACATAACACACATAAAGAGCACCGAAAGGGAGAGCTGTGAGCCACTGCATCTGTGCGCGCCGCCATTTTACACCAAAACTAGACACAAAGTGCTGGAGTAACTCAGCGGCTCAGGCAGCATCTCTGGAGAAAATGGATAGGTGACGTTTTGGATCGGGAGTCTTCCTCAGACTGATTGTAGGAGGGGGAGGGGGGGCGAGGGACTGGAAACAAGAAAAAGACCAGGACAAATCAGGGCCTGTACGTCTGGAGTTTGGGAGGAAACTCCACACAGAGTGTGCAAACTCAGGATCGATCCCAGGTCTCTGGCGCTGTAAGGCAGCAACTCTACCGCGGTGCTACTTGTCGAACCATTTACGGACTCTAAAAACTCAGAACCCAGTTCATTTATCAAGATGAGAAGATGGTGTCTTGACCACAGTACCACTGAAACAGAGGGTCAGGTGGTCCTCTCAGTGCGGGACCTGGCTGCACACAAATTGGCTACCATGTTTCCTACAATTTGAAACAATGTCAGTGGGCTGCCCTGAACCCAGGGCCGTGGAAGATGCTGCATTAATGCTTTTTGTTTAAAGTACGTGCGTGGAATCCAAGGATGAGGCAGAAGTCCATAGTCAACTGATTCTTCACAGATGTCTGATTGCAGCTGAAGAAAGGCTTTAAATGCTGGAGTAACTCAGCGGGTCAGGCAGCGTCTCTGGATAAATGAATAGGCGACGTTTCGGGTCAAGACTAGGGTTGCCAACTGTCCCGTATTAGCCGGGACATCCCGTATTTTGGGCTAAATTGGTTTGTCCCGTATGGGACCGCCCTTGTCCTGTATTAGGCCCGGGGGGCGCTGTAGACACCGACGCTGTAGGTCTGGACACTAAGTCCGGACGCTGTAAGTCCGGACAGTGTAGGTGCAGAGGCCCGGGCGCCGCCTACTGGAGATTGCATAGCAACCCACCTCCCGGCCCGGGCGGCCGCCATTGGTGGAGCGGGTGCACGTGGCCACTGGCTGGGTGAGGTCACATCACCTTGTCCCTTATTTGGGAGTGAGATAGTTGGCAACACCAGTCGTCAGACATCAGCCTGCAGCTGCGGGCTTGTCGTGCACCTGAAAGCACCGGCGTTTCTAGGTCTTTGTTTACAATGCGATGCGATCATAAAAGAGCCTGCAGTTTCTGAATGCACTGGGTAGGGCTGTGGTTTCCTCGGCTGAGGTTTTTGCCAGTCAAGCCACTTTCTTCTCTTTCTGTGGTACCTTGTTTTTTTCCTGTGAATGGGAGGGTGTTCTCTTCTCTGGGATCTCCTATTTCTCCTTCAATCCCCACTGTGAGCCAGCAAGATGACGAGGCAGTGCTCACCAACCCTGGAAAACCAGTGGTTTATCCTGGTTCACCACTGAACGTGGTGGAGGTTCTCTGCTCCCCTTGTTGTCTTTTCGAGTCCCTGTAACCCCAATGAAACTATCTCACAGTGTTAACTTCCTTCCACTGAATATTGTTTTTAGACTTTACAGCGTGGAAACAGACCCTTCAGCCCAGCATGTCCGTGCCGACCAGTGATCCCGATACACTAACACCATCCTACACATGAGGGACAATTTACAACTGTTCCCAAAGCCAATCAACCAACAAACCTGCACATCTTTGGAGCATGGGAGGAATCCGGAGCACCCAGAGAAAACCCACGCAGGTCACGGGAAGAACATACAAACTCCGTACAGACAATATCCGTGGTCAGGATTGAACCCAGGTCTCAGGCGCTGTAAGGCAGCAACTCTACCGCTGCGCCACCGTGCCGTTTTCACCCCCCCCCCACGGTGGTAGTAACAAGGTACAGGACGTTTATCCTCCAGATGTTCAATGTGAGATCTATCCTTATATACACTTCAGTGAAAAAAACACCAATGGCTTGGAGCTCATACTGTGACAAGCCTTCCTTATGTCTTGTAACGTGAAGACTAAGGTTGGATGATTTTGGTCGGAGTAGAGACAACTAACCATGAACAGTTTCCCATTTATCCACCAGTGGTGAGCTTGTGAGAGGAGTGAAGGAAGAAGGTTTGGTGGAAGAGAGACACAAAACGCCACAGTAACTCAGCAGGACAAGCAGCATCTCTGAAGAAAAGGCATTGGTGACGTTTCGGGTCGAGACCCTTCTTCAGACTGACAGTCCTTCAGTTCTTCAGACTCTCAGACTGAAGAAGGTTCTCAACCTGAAATGTAATATAAGACAATAACTGCAGATGCTGGTACAAATCGAAGGTATTTATTCACAAAATGCTGGAGTAACTCAGCAGGTCAGGCAGCATCTCAGGAGAGAAGGAATGGGTGACGTTTCGGGTTGAGAGGAGTGAAGAAGCTCAGTCTGAAGAAGGGTCTCGACCCAAAACGTCACCCATTCCTTCTCTCCTGAGATGCTGCCTTACCTGCTGAGTTACTCCAGCATTTTGTGAATAAATTCTCAACCTGAAACATCACCTATTCCTTTTCTCCAGAAATGCTGTCGGATCCGCTGAGTTACTCCAGCATTTTGTGTCTCTCTTTGGTGTAAACCAGCATCTGCAGCTCCTCCTTACGCAAGACGGTTGGATCGATGAAGCAGCTTTATTTGACCTCACCTACACTTGCGGTTGATCTTTTGTTGAGGTTGATAGCCTGCTTGCCATCAGGCAACAAATGTAGACTAGTGATGAACACAAAACGCTGGAGTAACTCAGCGGGACCGGCAGCATCTCTGGAGAAAAGGAATGGGTGACGTTTTGGATCGAAACCCTTCTTCAGACTGAGAGTCAGGGATGGGGAAAAATAGAAATAAGGAAGTGTAAGGTGTGATAACGAGACATCAAAGGGGATGGAGATCAAGGAAAATGCAGAATAGATCATTGTTAGCTAAGAGAAGGTAACAAAATAAACAGGTAAAATGTAATCAAGGATAGTCAGGCTGGTCGGAGAACTGGGAAGGTGGAGGGGATGGAGAGACAGGGAAAGCAAGGGTTATGAATGTTATGGGAATAGCGCACCCGGTGGTGCAGTACCGGGGATATATTACCCATGAAGCTGTAGCCAGGGTGATCCTGGATTAAAATGGCTGAACCCAAGACTCGAGTGTAAAGCCTCTGTTAATTAGTTGTGTAGCTGTACTGTAGCAGGTTACAGAAAGGAAACACACTAACAAAACATGGTGTCAGATCGGGGCCTGCTTCAGGATCAATCGAAAGGACGACAGCAGACGACATTTGTGAGTAATTACTGCTGAGAGACGACTGTGGGGCCTACATTGTTTCCATTGATAGAGGGGCGGATTTATCAGGAAAATGGAGCAGCTGAAGCCCCCTAGGCAAATGAATTTTGAGGCAAGGGACCTGCCAATGGAGTGGAGACAATGGAGGGAAAAATTTGAGCTCTCTGTTGATTTGAGCATGGAAGGGAAGGAGGACAAGACAATGAGGAAACTGCTAATGTACCTAGTTGGACCGCAAGGGAGAGAGCTTTACCAAACGCTCGAGACACGGACGCCGGAGGGCAACGTACAAGAAGTTACGCTAGCGCAGGCACTCGATGCTTTCGAAAAGCATTGTCAACCCGTGAGGAACGTGACCATCGACAGGTATAGATTCTTTATGCGGAGCCAAGAGAGAGGGGAGACTTTTGATTCGTTTTTAATAGAACTGAAGCTCTTGGCAGCTCATTGCGGTTTCAGAGAGTTGAAGGATTCACTGATACGTGATAGAATAATATGCGGCATAAGGGATGACATGCTGCGGGAAAGACTTCTCCGAGAAACCTCACTTGACTTAGAAAAGTGTGTGAAGGCATGCCAGGCTTCGGTGCTGGCCAAGGCCAGAGTTGATGTCCTGGTAGGGGACCAGCGACAAGATGTCTGTGCAGTGAGGCAGGAGGGGAAACGATACCAGCCAACCATAGAGTGCAAATACTGTGGATACAAACATGAGAGAAAGAAGGAGAAATGTCCGGCATATGGCAGGGAGTGTTTCAAATGCCATCAGAAAGATCATTTCGCCTCACAATGCAGGGAAAAGCAGGGGCAGCAGAAGAAAGAAAAGAAAGGGTAAAAACCTGTGCATGCAGTGGTGGAAGTGGAGAGTTCCAGTGATGAGTATGATGACAGTCAAGAGGTTGATGAAATTCACACAATGGAACTGCAACCAGAAGCAGGAAAAGCAGAAAGTGTGCACAGGTTTGAGGAGACTCAATTCCCAAAGAAAATCTTTGCGACCATGATGCTGAAAGGGAAGGAAGTAAAATTCCAGGTGGACAGTGGAGCCACATGTAACATCATTCCCAAGATGTATGCGAAGGATGTGGATGAAACCAAGCAAGTATTGTCCATGTACAACAATACGACAGTGGTGCCTCTTGGGAAAAGCACGATGAGACTGGTGAACCCGAAGAATGGAAGGAAATACAAAGTAGAGTTTGTAGTCCTGGAGGAAGACTGCATTCCAATCCTGGGAAACAGGGCAGCCCAGCAGATGGGGCTCATCTCAGTGTGTACAGGGAACATAATGACACTGAATGGCAGTGAAATCCCTCTGACCAAGGAAAGATTGATAGCGGAGTATGCTGATGTGTTTGAAGGGACAGGTAAATTTGAGGGCAAGTATCATCTGCTGGTAGCTGACAGCATAACGCTGGTGATCCACCCACCACGAAGAATCCCTGTAGCCTTACGGAGTAAGCTGAAAGAGGAGTTGGGCAGACTGACAGAAGCGGAAATAATTGCCCCAGTAGAGACCCACACACCATGGGTATCCAGCCTTGTGTGTGTGGAAAAGCCCAATGGGAAGTTGAGAGTGTGTTTAGATCCGAGGGATCTGAACAAGGGGCTTAAAAGAAGTCATTACCCAATGACGACGATCAAAGATGTCCTCACCGACCTGAATGATGCCAAGGTCTTTAGCACGTTTGATGCCAAGAATGGGTTTTGGCATGTGGAACTGGACGATGAGAGTTCTCAGCTTACGACATTTAACACACCATATGGTAGACATAGGTGGAGACGCATGCTGTTTGGTCTGTCCACGGCCCCTGAGGAGTTCCAGCGACGACAGAACCAAGTGCTGGAGGGCCTGGAAGGAGTGAGGTCTGTTGCTGACGACATCCGAGTGTTTGGGAAAGGAAAAACGGCAGAGGAAACAGAAAGAGACCATGACAGGAAGGTTAAAGCTCTGATGGAGAGATGTCGTGACCGTCACCTGAAGCTGAACATAGAGAAGGCAAAGCTGAAGGTGAAGGAAGTCACTTTCATAGGACATAGAGTCTCTGCTGCAGGACTGAAACCAGATCCAGGGAAGGTAGAAGCTGTGCTACATATGCCTAACCCAACGGATGTCCAAGGAGTTCAGCGATTTATTGGCTTTGTTAACTACTTGAGCAAATTCCTTCCTGGATTAAGCGACCTATGTGAACCGCTACGCAAGCTGACACAGAAGGATGTAGTTTGGTGGTGGGCACAGGTGCATGACAGGGCGGTGATGGCCATAAAGAAGCTAGTAACTGCCGAGACAGTATTCAGATACTATGATCCATTCAAGGAGCTGACAGTACAGGCCGACGCGTCAGAAACTGGACTTGGTGCGGCGCTGATGCAGGAGGGCCATCCAGTTGCCTATGCCAGCAGGGCCCTGACGGATGCGGAGACCAGATATGCACAAATAGAAAAATAATTGCTGGCAGTGATGTTTGGTCTAGAGAGGTTCCATGTGTACACATATGGAAGGCCAGTGAATGTGCAGTCAGACTATAAGCCACTGGAGATAATCGCCACAAAACCACTTCATCGGGCACCAAAGAGATTGCAGAGGATGCTGGTGAGGATGCAGACCTATGATGTGACAATAAGATACAGACCAGGGAAGGAGATGCACCTTGCAGACACGCTGAGCAGAGCATATATTCAGACTGACAAGACCATGAGAGAACTGGAGACTGTAAACCTGGCAAGGCACATCCCAATAGCACAGCCTCTGCTAAATGGCATAAGGGATGCAACAGGAGAAGATGAGACTATGCAGAAACTGCAAGAGGTGATCAAACGAGGCTGGCCAGAGAACAAGAAGGATGTTGACCCAGAGCTCATCTTCTATTTCCATGTGAGGGACGAGCTGAGTGTTGGAGATGGTCTCATATTTAGGGGAGAGACAGTAATCATCCCTAAAGCCAGGAGTCGCGACATGCTCACAAGAGTACATGATTCCCACATTGGTGTGAATGGCTGTCTAAGAAGGGCAAGAGAATGTCTGCACTGGCCCGGAATGAATGCAGAAATCAAGGACTTCATACAAAAATGTGAGACATGTCAAGCTCAAGGGAAAGAGCAACCAAAAGAAACGCTGCATTCCCATGAAATTCCAGAGAGACCATGGGCGAAGGTGGGTGCAGATTTGTCCCACTTGGATGGAAGGAATTATTTGATCACTGTGGACTATTTCTCAGGGTATTGGGAAATAGACTATCTAGAGAAAACACTGGCAGTGAATGTCATCCATAAAATGAAAGGCCAGTTCGCAAGATATGGAATACCAGATCAGCTCATCACAGATAATGGGCCACAGTTCACAGCTGAGGAGTTCAAGAGTTTTACCAAGAAGTGGCAGTTTGAACATACGAGCACATCACCCTATTATCCACAGAGTAATGGAAAGGCGGAGAGCAGTGTGAAAGTTGCGAAGTCATTGCTGAGGAAGGCTAAGGCTGCCGGAGCTGATCCTTACCTGAGCCTACTAGCTTTTCGCAACACACCAACACCTGGCATGAGTATCAGTCCAGTTCAAAGATTGATGAACAGACGTACCAGGACCATTCTACCGACTACTCAGACCAGAAATTCCAAAAAAAGTAAGAGATGAGTTGAGAGCAGCTAGAGACAGACAAGCAGACTACTACAACAGAGGATCTCAAGATCTGATTCCCCTGAAAGCTGGCGATCCAGTTCGAGTGAAGCCGACCGATAATCGACATCAGTCCTGGAGGAAGGCTGTGGTTGTAGGCCGTGTTGCGCAACCCAGATCTTATGAAGTCAGAACCGAGGACGGCGTCATCTATCGTCGGAATCGGCGCCATCTGAGGAAGACCAACGAGCCATTTCATCGCGTTGATGTTGACCTAGATGACCTGGTGACGTTGCCTGAACCGGAGCGAGAAAATCGACCTATGAGCCGACCACCGGTCCCCAGGGAGCATCAAACCCTGACAACAAGATCTGGTAGATGCGTTCGAAAACCACGCTATCTGCAGGATTATGTGCCCACATAAGGATAGGGCCTGTACATGTAGTTAAATATAGATGTAAAGGATATTAGGTTATGGTTAAAAAGTTAATGTTATATTTTCGGTTATAGTTTGATATGCATTGTTTTATGTAATGGCTAATAAAACTAAATAAATAAACAAACAATTTAATAGATAAAAAGGGAAAGGGAATGAGGAACCAGACATGTGTTGTTCAAAGTTTAGATAATTCCGAGCACTGAACTGTCGCAGATCCAAGGGAGGAAAATTTGGAAGCTACCACGGAAATGGATTGTCAAAGGCATGTTGGAAAATGGACTGTTGGAGACATGTTGGACTCAGTGAAATAAGATACCATGGAAGAATTTAATTTATGGCTATACATGTAAAGTTCCTGTACATATCTGTTTTGTATATAAAGGGGGATGTTATGGGAATAGCGCACCCGGTGGTGCAGTACCGGGGATATATTACCCATGAGGCTGTAGCCAGGGTGATCCTGGATTAAAATGGCTGAACCCAAGACTCGAGTGTAAAGCCTCTGTTAATTAGTTGTGTAGCTGTACTGTAGCAGGTTACAGAAAGGAAACACACTAACAAAACAATGAAGTTAGAGAAATCAATGTTCATACCGCTGGGGTGTAAGCTACCCAAGCAAAATATGAGGTGCTGTTCTTCCAATTTATACTGGGCCTCACTCTGACAATGGAGGAGGCCCAGGACAGAAAGGTCAGTAAGGGAATGGGAGGGGGAGTTAAAATGTTGAGCAACTGGAAGATCGGGTACGTTTAGGCGGACCGAGTGGAGGTGTTCAGCGAAACAATCGCTGAGCCTGCGCTTGGTCTCAATGTAGACTGGTGATGTATTTCTGACCAATCCCAAATTGGAAAAGAATTCTTCATAATTCTTCAGATGTTTTTGTGAGGTTATAAAAAAGTGTTGAAGAGTAGATTGGGTTGGTCCTAGGTTTTTCTTGGATTTGCCACAGAGAAGATCCTTTGGGTCCGGAGATGTGGGCCACACCAGGAGCGCTGAAGAAACAGCAACAAAGAGTCTCCGCAAAATCCTCTGCATCCACAGGTGGTCTCAACGTCCTTCCCAGGTCAACGTCCCCAGCATCACACCAAACTGGATCCCGTCACCACAGCCCCACAGGAAGTACTTGCGCAGAGCTCCATCGCAAGACCACGGCCTGTAGAGGGCGTTCCCAAGCCCAGTCACGGCTCATCACCCGAAGACCAGAGAACCGAAGAGGAGAGAGCCGGAAAGGACGGACACGAGGAACATAGAAACATAGACAATAGGTGCAGGAGGAGGCCATTTGGCCCTTTGAGCCAGCACCGCCATTCATTGTGATCATGGCTGATCATCCACAATCAGTAACCCGTGCTTGCCTTCTCCCCATACCCCTTGATTCCACTAACCCCTAGAGCTCTGCCTAACTCTCTTTTAAATTCATCCAGTGAATCGGCCTCCACTGCCCTCTGTGGCAGAGAACGCCACAAACATGGTGGTAGGAGTTGTCTCTCGGGGTCTTTCACCCAGAGTGTTGTGAATCTGTGGAATTCTCTGCCACGGAAGGCAGTGGAGGCCAATTCACTGGATGTTTTCAAGAGGGAGTTAGATTTAGCTCTTAGGGCTACGGAATCAAGGTATATGGGGAGAAGACAGGAACGGGGTGCTGATTCTGGATTTCAACCATGATCATATTGATGGCCTCCTCCTGCACCTATTGTCTATGTTTCTAAGTCTTAACTTCCGCGCCCTCAAGGTCGGCTGTGGGAGCACCCCTGGGACACCGGATGAGGAAAGGTTCATGGGGCTAAGGCGACGGCTGGAGGCCCCACACCTGGATCAGGCACCGCTCCGTGCGGACCGGACAGTGGAAATGGCGACAAACCTGGACACTCGGAAGAAGATGTTCACGGTGTTTTGCACATGTGACAGTAAAGCACCATTGAACCATTGAGATTTCCAGAAGGGCAGAGGTAGGGTTGCCAATCGTGGCTGATCCTTCAGCTCAGTGTCAGGTTTACCCCAGGTAAGGGGACCAACACTGCACACTTCTCGAGATGTCACGTCACCAAGGCCCTAATATGATTAAAGTCACAGATTCAGAGCACGGAATTTGCCCCAAGATGCTCGCCAAGATGCCCAAACTATGCCAGTCTCATCTGCCCTCATTTGGCCCATATCCCTCTAAACATTTCCTGTCCATGTACCTGTTCAAATATCACCTAAATGTTATTATAGTACCTTCCTCAACTACCTCCTCTGGCAGCTCGTTCCATATACTTACCACCTTCTGTGCGAAAAAGTGCCCCTTGGGTTCCTATTAAACCTTTTCCCTCTCATCTTCAACCCATGTCCTCCTGTTCCTAATAGACACAAAATGCTGGAGTAACTCAGCGGGACAGGCAGCATCTCTGGAGAGAAGGAATGGGTGGCATTTCAGGTCGGGATCCTACTTCAGACTGATGAGAGCAGGGGGAGAGAAAGTTGGTAGAATGGTAAAGGTAAGCAACTTGCTTGGCATGGACGAGTTGGGCCGAAGGGCCTTTTCCTGTGCAGTGTGACTGCTGATTATGATACCAAACGGGATGTGAAACCTTGAATTCCAGCTGCTTCATTACATCTTGGAATTTATTACATCTTCACGACATCTTCATTACTTACAGGAAGTGTCGATGCTTCCGCATGGCACTGGGTACACCTGCCTTCAGCTCAGCTCCCTGCTTGTCTCTCCTTCACTATCACCTTCAAAGCAGAAGCCTGTGCAATTCATTGCTGCAGACAGCTGCGGAGGTCAAGTTAATGGACTTTTAAGGCAGAGATTGATAGATTCTTGATTAGTACAAGTGTCAGGGGTTATGGGGAGAAGGCAGGAGAATGGGGTTGAGAGGAAAAGATAGATCAGCTATGATAGTTCATGTTCATAAGTTCTAGGAGCAGAATTAGGGCATTTGGCTCATCACGTCTGCTCCGCCATTCAATCATGACTGATCTATCTCGGCTGATCTACTAATCAAGAATCAGTCAATCTCCGCCTTTAAGGTACCCATTGACTTGGTCTCCACAGCCGTCTGTGGCAATGAATTCCCCAGATTTACCACCCCACTGACTAAAGAAATTCCTTCTCATCTCCTTTCTAGAGGCACGTCCTTTTATTCTGATGCGGTGGCCTCTGGTCCTAGACTCTCCCACCGGTGGAAACATCCTCACCACATTCAGTGAATGGCGGAGTGGACTTGATGGTCCAAATGGCCGAATTCTGCTCCGAGAACCCATGGGCTTATGAACTGTCAGCATAATCAGCAGCTACTCACCAACCATACTGCAAGATCACGTTGTCAGACCACTGCCCTGACCACTCTGCTCAAACCACTCAGTGCTTTAGAAATTGTCTTTTTATCATCTAATCACCACTGACCTGAGCTCAGTGGACTGGCACCTGACAGCAGCGGGTTTCAAACTACAATGAGAGCCTTCTCACAACGTTACTTGTTCACCACGCCAACTGAAAGCCACAAAACGAACAGGATATTACTTTTACGGTAAACAAGTAAAATAGACTCACTTTGTCCTTGCTTTAGTTTAGTTTAGTTTAGAGATACAGCGTGGAAACAGGCCCTTTGGCCCACCAAATCCACACTGACCAGCGATCCCCGCACACTAACACTCCCACACACACTAGGGACAATTTACAATTATACCAAGCCAATTAGCCTACAAATCAGTACATCTTTTCAGTGTGGGAGGAAACCGGAGCACCCGGAAAAAAACCCACACATGTCACAGGGAGAAGGTACAAATTCTGTACAGACAGTACCCGTAGTCAGGATCAAAACCTGTTTCTCTGGCGCTGCAGGGCAGCAACTCTACCGCTGCTCCACATGTGCCTCTATGTTGCCCAGTATGGTGAATGAGGTGGTGTTCTCTGGATTGCACAGAGGTGATTATTGTGGTGCTATTACTCACCCATTATGTTATTATCCTCAGTGTTGCAGTTAGCTCCATTAGGATTGCTGGATGGCATTTAAATGTTTGTAAATCTAATTCTTTGAAATGTTATTGTCGTCTGAATGGAGGAGAAAACTGTGTTACCTCCTGACTTTCTTATCTACTCTTTCTAATTTTCATTAACTTCCAGCTTTATTGTCTTTGTTTAAATTCTTTGTTTTCTTGTCGCACATAAAGGGCGCTGATAAAGTTACAAAATATCCCATGGCAGGTCCTCCTTTGTTACCCCGCCGCTCCCGGCAGTCTCCCTCATGTTGGTTTTATGAAGCATTTATGAAGTACCTTGTGTTCAATTAAAGCATCTGGTAATTATATTAATGGGGTAGTAATAGAGGGATTTCCACATCCACTTGGTCTGCTTCAGGGATCCATTTTGCTTGATTATCCCCTGTGTAGCTGGATCATCTGTCTTATGTCTTGCACAGAGTGATGGAAGAAAAGCGCATAGAGTGGTTATAGACAATAGACAATAGATGCAGGAGGAGGCCATTCGGCCCTTCGAGCCAGCACCGCCATTCAATGTGATCGTGGCTGATCATTCTCAATCAGTACCCCGTTCCTGCCTTCTCCCCATACCCCCTGACTCCGCTATCCTTAAGAGCTCTATCCAGCTCTCTCTTGAATGCATTCAGAGAATTGGCCTCCACTGCCTTCTGAGGCAGAGAATTCCACAAATTCACAACTCTTTGACTGAAAAAGTTTTTCCTCATCTCAGTTCTAAATGGCCTACCCCTTATTCTTAAACTGTGGCCCCTTGTTCTGGACTCCCCCAACATTGGGAACATGTTTCCTGCCTCTAACGTGTCCAACCCCCTAATAATCTTATACGTTTCGATAAGATCTCCTCTCATCCTTCTAAATTCCAGTGTATACAAGCTTAGTCGCTCCAGTCTTTCAACATATGATAGTCCCGCCATTTCAGGAATTAACCTACTAAACCTACGCTGCACGCCCTCAATAGCAAGAATATCCTTCCTCAAATTTGGAGACCAAAACTGCACACAGTACTCCAGGTGCGGTCTCACTACGGCCCTGTACAACTGCAGAAGGACTTCTTTGCTCCTATACTCAACTCCTCCTGTTATGAAGGTCAACATTCCATTGGCTTTCTTCACTGCCTGCTGTACCTGCATGCTTCCTTTCAGTGACTGATGCACTAGGACACCCAGATCTCGTTGTACGTCCCCTGTTCCTAACTTGACACCATTCAGATAATACTCTGCCTTCCTATTCTTACCACCAAAGTGGATAACCTCACATTTATCCACATTAAACTGCATCTGCCATGCATCCGCCCACTCACACAACCTGTCCAAGTCACCCTGCAACCTCATAGCATCTTCCTCACAGTTCACACTACCACCCAGCTTTGTATCATCTGCAAATTTGCTAATGGTACTTTTAATCCCTTCATCCAAGTCATTAATGTATATTGTAAATAGCTGCGGTCCCAGCACCGAGCCTTGCGGTACCCCACTAGTTACTGCCTGCCATTCTGAAAGGGACCCATTTATCCCCACTCTTTGCTTTCTGTCTGTCAACCAATTTTCTATCCATGTCAGTACCCTATCTCCAATACCATGTGCTCTAATTTTGCCCACTAATCTCCTATGTGGAACCTTGTCAAAGGCTTTCTGAAAGTCAACGTACACCACATCCACCGGCTCTCCCCTTGGAAGAGAAGCAAAAGCTGCAGAATCGTACCACGGAACTGGAGGAGAGGTACTGCCAGGCCAAAGAACGACTGCAGCGTGCAGCCTTAGGTCAGAAGAAGGTCTTGCCCTTCAATTTAATTCATTTTGAAGCCTAGTTCATTGAAATCCAAGTTTGCCGTGAGAAATTCTGACTTCTCTGCTTCTGTTGACAGAGGAAAACATTGAATGAAAGTAAACAGAAAAGATTACAGGAAAAGGTACAGCTGCTGGAGGCAAAAAAAGAAGAGCTGGAGATTGAGAACCGTACATTTAAGTGAGTGTGCTTCTATTATTTTTATCATCTAACGTCCATGAAGGTGCTTCATTGAGAGGCAGGAATGGGTGCAGGCCCTTTAGCATGCCAAGCTTACACTATGGCGAGTCGTAGGCGAAGTACGTTGAGGTAGACGTTTATTATAACATTAACAACCGTGACAATCAATGCATCAAACGACAGACAACCATAAATCTTACTGTCTCCGCTGGAGGACTAAACGAGACTGCCTCGTTCCATTTACCTGCGTACCACCTCACCTGGTCTACCAATCAGAGGGTTCGATGGCCTGGACCAATCCCTGTGTCCCTACATGACCCCCCCCCAGAACCCTCGGTGCGGTACCGGGCAGGTGCCCGGACCACCCGACCGGAGCGGGTGCGGAGAGGAGAGGGGGGCCCTGCCGGGGGTGGGGACGGGGAAACCGGCACCACGGGAGGAGGGGAAACTGCCGGAGCCTGAGGGGGCAGTGGCAAGGAGACCGGGGGAAGCGGGGTCCCGAACGGGAGCAGCGAGGGGGAAAACTGCTGTACAGGAGCCGCGGCCGGAGGGCGGCCTCTGCGAGGAGGTTGAGCCGCTGTGACGGGCTGGTCTGGGTCCAAATAGGCAGGCTTAAGGCGGGATACCGAGACGACCTCTTGTCTTATACCCACTTCTAATGTGAAGGTGACTGTGCCTCTCTTCACTACCCTGAACGGACCCTGGTAAACTGGTCGGAAAGGGGGGCGGTGGGCATCTATGCGCCGGAAAACGAACTCGCAGTCGCCCAAAGCCGGCGGGACGTGTGAAGGGGGATCCCCATGACGAGAAGCAGGGACCGGGGCCAGGGACCCCACCCGCGCTCGGAGTGCAGCTAAGAGTGCTGTCATGGAGGGAGGGGGGGTGGAGCATTGGGGGAGAACGTCACCTGGTACTCGCAGGGGCGAGCCATAGACCAGGTCTGCCGAGGAAGCTCCGAGATCGTGCTTTGGAGCCGTGCAGATACCTAGGAGAACCCATGGGAGCTGGTCGGCCCAGTCGGGGCCGGACAGGCGGGCAGTGAGTGTGGCTTTAAGCTGCCTGTGGAACCGTTCCACCATCCCGTTGGCCTGGGGGTGATATGCGGTGGTTTGTTGTAACCGGGACCCGCACAGCTGGGTCAGAGCCACCCACAGGGATGAGGTGAATTGGGCGCCCCGGTCGGTAGTGATGACGTCCGGGACGCCGAAACGGGCAATCCAATTTAGCGCCAGAGCCCGCGCGCAGGAGGCTGCTGAGATGTTGGACAACGGGAGCGCCTCTGGCCACCGGGTGAACCGCTCGACTACCGTGAGGAGGTGTGTGTAGCCCCTAGAGTGGGGTAACGGGCCGACGAGATCTACATGGATGTGGAGGAATCGGACTGCGGGGATCGTGAACTGCTGGACGGGGGGCCGAGTGTGTCGGTGGACCTTGGAGGTTTGGCACGGAATGCAGGACCGGGCCCAGGAGGCCACCTGCTTCCGCAGCCCGTGCCAGACAAATCGAGCCGCAATCAGAGCCGAAGTGGCCCGTATGGACGGGTGTGCCTGGCCGTGAATAGTGTCGAAAACCTGGCGCCGCATGGAAGTGGGTACTACCGGGCGGGTGCGCGGCAGGGAAACGTCGCACCAGAGTTTAGTACGCGTGGGACCACAGGCTACCTGTGCCAACCGCAACCCCGAGGTGGTGTGGGGGTACAGGGATGGGGTGTCTTCCAGGCGCTGAGCCTCCGCGAGTTCCTGGAAATCCACCCCGGAACTTACCTCGGCAACCGGGCAAACCGCCGGTCTGGACAGGGCATCCGCGACGGCGTTTAGTTTTCCCGCAATGTGCCGAACGTCGGTGGTAAATTCTGAAACATAAGTGAGGTGTCGCTGCTGGCGGGCTGACCACGGATCGGAAACCTTCGAAAAAGCAAACGTCAGTGAACGCCACGAAAAAGTGACCCTCTAAAAAATAGCGAAAAATACGGATCGCCAGGTAGAGGGCCAGGAGTTCCCGATCAAAGGCACTGTAAGCTATCTCGGGGCGAGTAATCTGGCGTCTGAAAAAGGCCAAAGGGTGCCAGAGGCCGTTAACCTGCTGTTCTAAGACGCCCCCCACCGCCACGCCGGAGGCATCGACGGTGAGGGCGGTGGGGGCAGAGGCGCACGGGTGGACGAGCATGGTGGCGTTCGCGAGGGCCAGCTTGGCTGCTGCGAAAGCCGCGTCGGCAGCAGGGGACCACACGAGCTCGGTGGGGCTACCCGCGAGGCATTGGAAAAGGGGGCGCATGATCCGGGCTGCTGCCGGGACGAAGCGGTGGTAAAAGTTTACCCTCCCTACAAACTCTTGTAACCCTTTGATAGTGTCGGGGCGGGGGAAAGAGCGGATCGCAGCCACCTTCTCAGGCAAGGGAACGGCACCTGCCTGTGTGATCCGATGGCCCAGGAAATCTACTGAGGATAGTCCGAATTGGCATTTGGACGGGTGTAGGATCAGACCGTGGTCCTGCAACCTTTGGAATATGGAGCGCAGGTGGGACCGGTGTTCGTGAGCCGACCGACTTGCCACGAAAATATCGTCTAGATATATGAATACAAAAGGCATACCCCGACCCACATGGTCCATGAGGCGTTGGAACGCCTGGGCGGCGTTTTTGAGGCCGAAAGGCATCCGCAGCCACTCGAAAAGCCCGAACGGGGTGATGGTGGCGGTCTTAGGAATGTCTGCGGGGCGAACCGGGATCTGATGATACCCTCGGATTAAGTCCAGTTTTGAGAAAACCGTGGCACCCTCTAGGCTGGCCGAAAAATCTTGAATATGCGGGATCGGGTATCGGTCAGCCGTGGTGATGGCGTTCAGGCGTCGGTAATCGCCACATGGTCTCCACCCCCCAGATGCTTTTGGGACCATGTGTAACGGTGAGGCCCACGGGCTGTCTGACGGGCGTATGATCCCCAGTCGTTCCAAAGCGAGTGACTGCCAGCTTATCGGTGGGTAGGCGTCGGGCTCGGGCAAAAACAGGCGATCCCTCCGTGGGAATGAAGTGTACGACTCCGTGCTTGGCAGCAGGTGTGTCGTATCGCTGGACTAGGAGCTCCGGGAAATCAGCGAGTATCGCAGCAAACGGGTCGGAGGTCGTAGTGACGGCCTGGACGGTCGGGCTGGATGACACGGAAACCGAAGGAGCGGGAGGGTCAACGCTACTGGACGACGGCTGCAGGCTCTTCCCGCGGACATCAGGGATTAACGAGAAAGCCCAAAGGAAATCCGCGCCCAGGATTGCTTGGCCTACATCTGCGATGATGAAAGTCCAGTTGTAGGTCCTGGAACCAAAGGACAGGGACATGTCCCATGTTCCGTAGGTACGGACAGGGCTGCCGTTGACCGCAATGAGTGGGGGGGCCGGTCTTACCTGATCGCGCTTCTTGGCAGGATGGAGGCACAATGCTGACGATCGCCCCGGTGTCCACGAGGAAAACGGTACCCGTATGTTGTTCCGCCAGGTAGAGGCGATGGTTCTGGCCGATCGAGATTGCCTCTACATTTGATCAGCCGAGGCATTTCCCGAGAACGTGCAGGGGCTTCTACAGTTGCGTGCCGCTGCTCCCCATCTTCTATGAAAGAAACACCAGCCGCGCTGGTGTGTTTCTGTGTCGCGGGCCTGTTTCAAAATGGCTGCCATCGACGTAGCAGCTTGGCGGGGTTTTTGAAAAGTGGCGGGCAGATGGGCGCCATCTTGGCCGCGCGGTCGGTCGCTCATTTGTGTTGAAACCCGATTTACTGACCCGGGGCGCCTCGCCTTTGCCGCGACCAGTGCATCTGCCTTTTCTGCGAAATCCATCGGGTCCCCGAAAGTAACGTCTGCTAGGACTACGCGGATGTCCTCTGGCATCTTTTCGCGGAATGCCTCCTCGAACATGAGGCATTTGGTGTGTTCTCCCGCTAGAGTCATCATCTCCGACATGAGGACCGACGGCGGTCGGTCCCCGAGCTCAGGTAAGTGCAGGAGTGTGCTGGCCCGCTGTTGTTGGCTGCGCCCGAAGGTTTTCAGTAGCAGCGACTTGAGGCCCGCATACTTATCGGTTTCTGGTGGGTCGGTGACGTACTGCGCGACCCGTGCGGACGTTTCCGACGGCAGGACGCTCAGTAGGTGGTAGAACCGGGTCGCGTCCTCCTGTATTCCCCGGAGGTGGAACTGTGCCTCCGCTTGGGCGAACCACAGGCGTGGTTGGTGGGCCCAGAACGGGGGCAGATGAACGCCGATTGCGTTTGGCGTCGATGCCTCCCGTTGGGACATCTTGGTGATCTGTGATCACGTCGGGGTCACCACTATGGCGAGTCGTAGGCGAAGTACGTTGAGGTAGACGTTTATTATAACATTAACAACCGTGACAATCAACGCATCAAACGACAGACAACCATAAATCTTACTGTCTCCGCTGGAGGACTAAACGAGACTGCCTCGTTCCCTTTACCTGCGTACCACCTCACCTGGTCTACCAATCAGAGGGTTCGATGGCCTGGACTAATCCCTGTGTCCCTACAACACCACCTTTCATAATTAGATAGATGGATGGATGGAGAAAATAACTGCAGATGCTGGTACAAATGGAAGGTATTTATTCACAAAATGCTGGAGTAACTCAGCAGGTCAGGCAGCATCTCAGGAGAGAAGGAATGGGTGACGTTTCGGGTTGAGACCTTTCTTCAGACAGGTCTCGACCCGAAACGTCACTCTGTCTGTCTGTCTGTCTGTCTGTCTCTCTCTCTCTCTCTCTCTCTCCCCCCCTCTCTCTCCCCCCCTCTCTCTCCCCCCCTCTCTCTCCCCCCCCCTCTCTCTCCCCCCCCCTCTCTCTCCCCCCCCCTCTCTCTCCCCCCCCTCTCTCTCTCCCCCCTCTCTCTCTCTCCCCCCTCTCTCTCCCCCCCCCTCTCTCCCCCCCCCCCTCTCTCCCCCCCCCCTCTCTCTCCCCCTCTCTCTCTCTCCCCCCCCTCTCTCTCTCCCCCCTCTCTCTCCCCCCTCTCTCTCCCCCCCCCCTCTCTCCCCCCCCCCCTCTCTCCCCCCCCCTCTCTCTCCCCCTCTCTCTCTCTCTCCCCCCCCCCCCCTCTTCTGAAATACCAGCAGGAAATTCAAACGGAAAGGGAAGCGGGCGCTGGGCAAGTAGTTGCCATTGCACAGTCAGTGCGAGTAGTGAGCGCAGACAGTGGGAGCGGGGAGCCGGACACATCTCGCATCCATGCATCGTGCAGGGGCTCTGCGGCTCTGCCTGTTGCTGCTGTTCTGCAGCCCCCTGTGCGGCCGGGGCGAGGAGGACTGTTACCGCTTCGAGAACAGCATCAACAACATGGCCATGAGCGGCGGGGACGGCGGCAGGGTGTTCGTGGCCAGCAACAACTCCTTGCACCAGCTGAGCCGGCGCCTGGCTCTGCAGCAGTGGGTGCGCACCGGGCCGCGGCTGGACGGGCCGTGCGCGGTGAGGCAGGGGTGCTGTCAGCGCTGGGTCAACACCACCAACGTCAACCGCATCCTGGTGGTGGACGAGCAGCGAGGGCGGCTCCTCACCTGCGGCACCGTGAGGAGCGGCGCCTGCGAGCTGTGCCCGCTCAGCAACATCAGCCGCTGCCAGCAGGACGACAAGGGCCGAGTGGCCACCATGGACCCGCGGGCCTCCACCCTGGCCTTCCCGGTGCCCATCGGCAGCTCGACCTACCTGCTGACCGCCGTCACCTCCATGGCCGACGGCAGCAGGTTCGTGCCCGCCGGCTGCGAGAAGGCGTCGAGCTACTACGAGGTGAAGCAGACCAGCGTCTTGATCAGGTCGCTGGAGGGCCAGGTGAACAGCATCACCTTCCTCAACTTCGACTCCGAATACGACCAGCCGGCCTTCAACCTGCCGACCTCCAACCTGCCGCCCTCCGAGGAACACCAGTTCGTGCAGGGCTTCCACCTGAACGGCTCCGTCTACATCTCTGTCAACGCGGTGAACGCCAGCGCCAAAGTGGTGTTCGCCAGCGTCTCCAGCATCAGGCAGAGCGTCCTGACCCGGGTCAACTGCAGCCTAGCCGGGAGCGGGCCACTCCAGGTCCTGTCGTCCGCCCTGGTCCTCGCCCCCGGCTCCCAGTCCTACCTGGCCGCCGTGCTCACTCGCCACCAGCAGCCGCAACACAACGCTGTCTGCCTCTACGAGCTGCGGCGCTTCAACCCCCTCGAAAAGGTACGTTCACGCTGGGGACATAGATAGACACACTGGAGTAACTCAGCGCGGCCCGTAGATTGTCTGGAGAGGAGGAATGGGTGACGCTTCGGGTGGGGACAACTTCTTCAGACCGAGAGTCAGGGGGTTTGGGGTGGTGGATTTCTCGCCAGATTCACAGGGGGTGGTGTGGGGCGGGGGAGAAATAAATCAGAAACGTGTACAAAATCATGAGAGGAATAGATTGGACGCAAAAGCTTCTTGTCCAGAGTAGGGGAATCGAGAACCAGAGGGCATAGGTTTAAGGTGAGAGGGGGGGGGGGGGGGGGGGTTAATGGGAATCTGAGGGGTAACTCTTTCACACAAAGGGTGGTGGGTATGTGGAATAAGTTGCGAGAGGAGGTAGTTGAGGCAGGGACTACCGCAACGTTTAAGAAACATTTAGACAGGTACATTGATAGGACAGGTTTTGTGGGATATGGGCCAAGCGCAGGCAGGTGGGACTGGTGTAGATGGGGCATGTTGGCGGGTGTGGGCAAGTTGGGCTGAAGGGCCTGTTTCCACGCTGCATGACTCTATGATTCGATGACATGGAGTACTGCAAGGGGGGGGAGATGTGCCAACGATGGTCAAATAAAGATTGTTCATTCGGGCAGTCAGACCAGAAGCGGTTGGTCAACCTTCAGTGTCTGATTTACTACCTTCAGTGTCTGAAGAAGGGTTCCGACCTGGAACATCGCCCATTCCTTTTCTCCAGAGATGCTGCCTGGCCCGCTGAGTTACTCCAGCATTTTGTGTCTATCTTTGGTTTAAACCAGCATCTGCAGTTCCTTCCGACCCACATATATATACCATACATGGACACAAAAGGCAATAAACTGACCTTGAAACCTTGAATCAGTCGAAACTTGAGTAGAACAGATAGAACAAAGGGGAAGATATAGAGTGTAGAATATAGTTCTCAACTTAACTTAAGTTATTAAATCCTATGTGGAATAGAAACAGAATGGATGGAAGGATAATGATCAGGGCTCTTAGCTCTGCCAACATTCACATCCACTGTGGCACTGTGATTTCCCCAGATTTTCTAACATTTGACATGAGAGAGAAAAGAGGAACTTGACTTGCAAAACAAGGAAGTTCATGACCAATACGCAGAGTGTGATGGAGCAGGAAGCCTGCAGGAGTGTAGAAACCTTTAGCTCCAATCACTGAGCCCGATGGGGGGTGGTACAATGCTTTTCACTGTACCTCAGTATACCTGACGACCACAAACCTAAACCTAAATTCCTTAGTTCCCACTTGAGATTAGGAAGAACGTGCATGGAAAAATGTTGGCAGAAGGTATAAGATCTTCCAGAGAGAAAGAGGTCCAGTAGGCAAAATGGTACTGGTGGAGACCAAAATGGCAGCCTTAGTTTAGTTTGGAGAAACAGTGCGGAAACAGGCTCTTCAGCGATCCCCACACATTAACACTATCCGACACTAGGGACAATTTTACATAAATACCAAAGCCAATTAATCTCCAAACCTGTACGTCTTTGGAGTGTGGGATGAAACTAAAGTTCTCGAGAAAACCCATGCAGTCAAGGGATGAATGTAGAAACTCCATACAGACAGCACCCGAAGCCAGGATCGAACCCGGGTCTCTGGCACTGTAAGTGCTGTAAGGCAGCAACTCTACCACTGCGCCACCTTGTCGCCCACGTGGGGAGTGTGTGGAGGTGGAACATGTGTTGAAGGAATATTTTGCAAATATCTTTCTGGAAGAGAGAGGTTGACATGGATGTTAGTCTTAATAAGGAAGACTGTAAAGAGTTGGAAATTTAAGAAAGAGAGCAGAGAGAAAACAGATTAAAAAATTCACCACACACTTCCAAGGATGGAAATATCAAATACTAGAGGGCAGAGGTTAAGGTGAGAAGAACAAGGTTTAAAGGAGATGTGCAAAGCATGTTTGTTGCACAGAGTGGTGAACACACTGTCGGAGGTGGATATGATAGTGGTGTTGAAGAGGCTTTTGGATAGGCACATGGATATGCAGGGAATGGAGGGATATGGGTCATATGCAGGCAGGTGAGAGTTGGTTTTGGCATCATGTTCAGCACAGACATTGTGGGCTGAAGGGCCTGTTCTGGTGCTGTACTGTTCAATGTTCTATCTGTTGAAGTGGACATATCACTAGGCATATTGTAGGTAAAATCTTTGCCAGGCTTTTAAAGGATGGAAAGAGAGATAAGTGCAGATTTGATTTTGCAAAGGTCTTTGGGGATGGAACAGGAGGATAGAAACATAGAAAATAGGTGCAGGAGTAGGCCATTCGGCCCTTCGAGCCTGCACCGCCATTCAATATGATCATGGCTGATCATCCAGCTCAGTAACCTGTACCTGCCTTCTCTCCATACCCCCTGATCCCTTTAGCCACAAGGGCCACATCTAACTCCCTCTTAAATATAGCCAATGAACTGGCCTCAACTACCTTCAGTGGCAGAGAATTCCACAGACTCACCTCTCTGTGTGAAGAAATGTTTTCTCATCTCGGTCCTAAAAGACTTCCCCCTTATCCTTAAGCTGTGACCCCTGGTTCTGCACTTCCCCAACATCGGGAACAATCTTCCCGCATCGAGCCTCTCCAACCCCTTAAGAATTTTATATGTTTCAATAAGATCCCCCCTCAGTCTTCTAAATTCCAGCGAGTATAAGCCTAGTCTATCCAGACTTTGTTCATATGAAAGGATGGTCATCTTTGTGTGGAACCGCAGGAGATACTAAATATTTACGTAGAAACATAGAAAATGGGGGGAGGCCATTTGGCCCTTCGAGCCAGCACCGCCATTCATTGTGATCATGGTTGATCATCCACAATCAGTAACCTGTGCCTGCCTTCTCCCTATATCCCTTGATTCCACTAGCCCCTAGAGTTCTATCTAACTCTCTTTTAAATTCATCCAGTGATTTGGTCTCCACTGCCCTCTGTGGCAGAGAATTTCACAAATTCACAACTCTCTGGGTGAAAAAGGTTCTTCTCACCTCAGTTTTACATGTCCTCCCCTTTATTCTTAGACTGTGTGGCCCCTGGTTCTGGACTCCCCCAACATTGGGAACATTTTTCCTATATCCAGCTTGTCCAGTCCTTTCATGATTTTATACGTCTCTATAAGATTCCCTCCCATCCATCTAGAAAGATTATTTCTCATCCATTTTTACTGATAAGTAGATTATAGAAGTTAAGGAATTGAGGCATAGGAGTTGTTTATGTCTTGGGTCGTATATGGATTACCAAAGAGCGGGTTTTGGTGGTTATAGAGAGCTGTGAGCTGGATAAGTCTGCAGTACGTCCCGTCAAGTACATCCTTGGACCTTGTGGGAAGCTGGATCAAGGAAACTGCAGATGCCCTTGCAGAGATGGTCCAATCACTGAGCCCAGTAAGGGGGGGGGGGGGTGGTCCAATCGCTGAGCCTGGTTGGGGCTGGTCCAATCACTGAGCCCAGTGGGGGTGGGGTGGTCCAATCACCGAGCCCAGTGGGGGTGTTGTGGTCCAATCACTGAGCCCGGTTGTGGTTGATCCAATCATTGAACCCAGTGGTGGGGGGGGGTGGTCCAATCAGTGAGCCCAGTGGGGGGTGGGGCTGGTCCAATTACTGAGCCCAGTAGGGTGGGGTGTGGTCCAATCACTGAGCCCAGTGGGGGGGTTGGGGGGTGGGGCTGGTCCAATCACTGAGCCCAGTGGGGGGTGGGGCTGGTCCAATCACTGAGCCCAGTAGGGGCGGGGTGTGTGGTCCCATCACTGATCCCAGTGCGGGGGGGGGGGGCGTGGTTCAATCATTGAGACCAGTGGGGGTGGGGGGGGGTCCAATCACTGAGCCCTGTGGGGGATAGGGGGCATGCAATCACTGTTCCCAGTGGGGGGGGGGAGTGGTCCAATCATTGAGCCCAGTGGGGGGGGGGGGGGGGGGTGGTCCAATCACTGAGCCCAGTGGGGGGTGGGGTGGGGGGTGGGGTGAGGTGTGGTCCAATCACTGAACCCAGTGGGGTTGGGGCTGGTCCAATCACTGAGCCCAGTGGAGGGGGGAGTAGTCCAATCACTGAGCCCAGTGGGGGGGGGGTCCAATCACTGAGCCCAGTGGGGGGGGGGGTGGGGCTGGTCCAATCACTGAGCCCAGTGGGGGGAGGGGTGTGTGGTCCCATCACTGATCCCAGTGCGGGGGGGGGGGGGGGGCGTGGTCCAATCATTGAGACCAGTGGGGGGGGGGTCCAATCACTGAGCCAAGTGGGGGGTGGGGCTGGTCCAATCACTGAGCCCAGTGGGGGGGGGGGGGGTGGTCCAATCATTGAGCCCAGTGGGGGGTGGTGTGGTCCAATCACTCAGCCCAGTGGTGGGTGGGGGTGGTCCAATCACTGAGCCCAGTGGGGGGGGGGGGGGTGGTCCAATCACTGAGCCCAGTGGGGGGGGGGGGTCCAATCACTGAGCCCAGTGGGGGTTGGGATGTGGTCCAATCACTGAGCCCAGTGGGGGGATGGGGTGATGGGGTGGTCCAATCATTGTGCCCAGTGGGGGGGGTCCAATCATTGAGCCCAGTGGGGGGCGGTGTGGTCCAATACCAGGGAGGTGCCCTGGTAGTCTGGCTCACTGACCTCTACCAGGCTGAGACCAGGCGACAACTCTCAGACACCTACCATGATCCCACAGATGAGCACCAGGCCGTCATCTCAAACACCATTACTGATTTCATCACTTCTGGCTGGCTGCCTTCCGCAGCCTCCAACCTTATCGTTTCCCAGCCCCACTTCTCATTTTCGCCCTACAAACAGCTGACAATGGCCTGTTTCCTTTATCATCGTTACTTTTTTGCATATCTTTCATTCATTGTTCTTTATCTCTCCACATCACCGTCTATATCTCTCCTTTCCCTTATTCCTAACCAGTCTGAAGAAGGGTCTCGACCCGAAACGTCACGCATTCCTTCTCTCCAGAGATGCTGAGTTACTCCAGCATTTTATGTCTATCTTTGATTTAAACCAGCATCTGCACTTCCCTATTACACAGTATATCTTGGCATCAGGTTCAGCACACACATTCTCAGCTGAAGGTCCTGTTCCTGTGCTGTACTGTTCTACGTTCTAATTGATATGAGGAAGCACGTTTTCACCCAGCAAGTGGAGTGCCTGGAACGCAGTGACAAGGGAAATACCGCCAGCAGAAAGCTAGCATTCCACTTTGGTAGAGAGTGGACACTTCACGGATTGCCAACATGACTTTGTACACAACAGTTTGTGTCTCATTAACTTCAAACACAATCACAATAATACTTTATTAGCCAAGTATGTTTTGCAAAATATGAGGAACTTCATTTGCCATAGAGTCATAACAATAAAAAGCAACAGGACGCACACAATACATTTTAACATGAACATCCACCACAGTGACTCCTCCACATTCCTCACTGTGATGGAAAGCGAAAAAAAAGTTAAATCTCTCCCTTCTTTGTCCTCCTGCGGTCTTCTGTTGACGGGAGGATCTTGACTCCCGTAGCCGGCGGTGGGCCTTCCTCGTCGGGGCGATCAAGCTCCTGCATGGGGGGGGGGAGTTTCAGCTCCCTCGTGTCGGGCGATCTACACCGTGTTGGGGCTTGTCGAACCTCCTGCGGCTTTTGGAGCTCCCGACCGGTCTCAACCTGAGACTGCGAGCTCCTCGATGTTCTCCCGGCCGGTCTCAACCTGAGACTGCGAGCTCCTCGATGTTAAAGTCCGCAGGCTGCGGTTGGAGTGTCGATCCAGGCAAGGGATCGCCCGCTCAGATGGTTAGTCCATGGCCCGGCGGGGGCTCAAAGTCAGTCCCAGGCAAGGCCTCCAGCTCCACGATGTTAGGCCACAGAGTGACCAGAGATGCGATCCGGAAAACAATCGCATCTCCAGCAAGGTAAGAGATTGAAAAAAACTTTCCCCCGACCCCCCCCCCCCCCCAACATAAAACAAACCAGAGAACATTAACACATACTTTAAAAACTTACCAAAAATAACAAGAAAAGTTTGAAAACGACAGACAGACTAGGCGAGGCAGCCTGGTGCTATGAATGAGGTTTTTGAGGAGGTGACAAAGGAGATTGATGAAGGCTGGGCAGTGGATGTTGTAAACATGGATTTTAAAAGGCTTTTAATATGGTGGCGTATAAGATGCTGTTAGATAGCCACATGGGAGTGTATGGAATAGAGGGAAATGGATCATGTACAGGAGGATGAGGTCAGTTTAACAAGGCATCTTGTTCAACACAAACACTGTTGGCCCGCTCCTGTACTGTTTGATGTTCTATGCAGCAGGTTCCAATGTAGATCTAGATGGAAAACCTGCAGGACTGTGGGGTCCAGTGGAGTGAGTGAGAAGGGATTATGGGGAGAAGGCAGGATAATGGGGTTGAGAGGGAAAGATAGATCAGCCATGATTGAATGGCGGAGTAGACTTGATGGGCCGAATGGCCTAATTGTGCTCCGAGAACGTAGGAGAGAGGTGGGGGCCAGGACAAAGTCTGGCAAGTGATAGATGGATACAGGTAAGAGGGATTTTGATTGTCAGATGGGTGGACAAAGGCCAGAGATTGGAAGAATCTCTGGCCACGATTGTGAGAAAGACAAAATCTCTGGAAATCTCAGCAGGGATGTTCTTTCTCAGGTGATGCTACGCTGGTGATTCAGCTGCACCTCCAGGGATGCATTAGATTGCACACCATAATTAAAGGCAGCTAGTGTTTATCACCTAGTATTTAACAGACCCAGGCAGCACAGTGGTGCAGCAGCAGAGTTGCTGCCTCACAGCACCAGAGACACAGGTTCGATCCTGATCACGGGTGCTGTCTGTACCTTTTTTGCACGTTCTCCCCGTGACCTGCGTGGGTTTTCTCCGGGTGCTCCAGTTTCCCCCCGCACTCCAAAGACGTACAGGTTGTAGGTTAATTGGCTTGGGTTAAGTTGTCCCTCGTGTGTAGGCTAGTGCTAGTGTACGGGGTAATCGCTGGTCAGTGTGGACTCAGTGGGCCGAAGGGCCTGTGTCTGCGCTGTATCTCTAAAGTCTAAAAGACCCAGTGCTGCTTTGCGTTGGTTCAGAATTTTATTGGGGAGAGATACTGAAGACTAGCAACGTAATCAAGTGCCGAAGTTTGGTCACCCATTTCATAGCAACTACAAATACCAATTTGTGTACGGATAATGTGCAGAAATGATAGGAAATGATCTCCTGTACTGGTCAAGATTTGTCTTTGCAACAGATGCATGAGGATTTGTTAATCATAGAATGGAAGGAGAACATGCTACCCATGAAGTCCATCCCAACTCTGTACTAAAGCACTTCATCTCTCTCCTCTCACCATACATCTGCAATGTTTTCTTTCATCTATCTCTGTGCTTCCTCTTTGGGTGCCAGGTTGGAATCATAGAGTCATAGAGTCAAGGAGTCATACAACATGGAAACACGCCATTCGGCCCAACATGCCCACACCGATCAATTTGTCCTATCTACACTGGTCCCACCTGCCTGCGTTTGGCCCATATCCCTCTAAACCTGTCCTATCCATGTACCTGCCAAATTGTTTCTTGAACATTACGATAGTCCCTGCCTCAACTACCTCCTGTGGCACCTCGTTCCATACACCCATCATCCTCTGTGTGAAAAAGTTATCACTTAGATTCTTATAAAATCATTCCCCTTTCACCTTAAATCTATGTCCTCTGGTTCCCCTACGCTGGGCAAGAGAGTCTGTGTGTCTACCCGATCTATTCCTCTAATGATTTTATACACCTCCATAAGATCACCCCTTGTCCTCCTGCGCTCCGGGGAATAAAGTCCCAGCCTGCTCAACCCCTCCCTACAGCTCAGACTCTCAAGTCCTGGCAACACCCTTGTAAATCTTCTCAGCACCCTTTCCAACATAACAACATATTTTCTATACATGGTTCCCAAAACTAAACACAATACTCTAAATGCGGCCTCAACACTGTCTTGTACAACTGCAACATGACCTCCCAACTTCTACACTCAATATTCTGATTGGTGAAGGCCAATGTGCCAAAAGCCTTTTGACTGCCCAATCTGCCTGCGACTTCACCTTCAGGGAAGTCTCTGCCTCCGTTACTACCCCCTGGCGTGCATTCCAGTTCCCCAGTGCTTGGCTGTGTGAAATATTTTTGACGTGTGTTGTCCTTTTTGGGATTTTTGCACATCACCAACATTCCACATCCTTTAGTTCATGACCTCTCCACCGTCAGAAAGAGCTCCCAGTTCCTCTTTAGCAGCCCTGGCTGCACATATTCTGATGTGAGATGCCTCGATCAGGTCCCCTCGCCACCTTCCCCCTGCTTTGCAACCCCCAGCCCCCCTCCCTCCCCTCCACTCCCTACCCACCAGCACCTCCAGTTCACCCACTTCCTTATCGAGGTTAATCCCTGGGATGGAGGGACTGTCATATGGGAAAAAATTGGGAAGACTGGGCTTGTATTCACTGGAGTTTCGAAGGATGAGAGGGGATCTTATAGAGCCGTATAAAATTATAAAAGGACTGGACAAGCTAGATGTAGGAAAAATGTTCCCAATGTTGGAGTCCGGAACCAGGGGCCACACAGTCTAAGAATAAAGGGGAGGACATTTAAAACTGAGGTGAGAAGTAACTTTTTCACCCAGAGAGTTGCGAATCTGTGGAATTCTCTGCCACAGAGGGCAGTGGAGGCCAATGCACTGGATGAATTTAAAAGAGAGTTAGATAGAGCTCTAGGGGCTAGCGCAATCACGGGATATGGGGAGAAGGCAGGCACGGGCTACTGATTGTGGATGATCAACCATGATCACAATGAATGGCGGTGCTGGCTGGAAGGGCCAAATGGCCTCTTCCTGCACCTATTTTCTGTTTTCTATGTTCTATGTTATCCCTGGAATAGTTTTTGTTGATCTTTTCTGCATTGTGACCCGAGTCTGCAGATCCTGTGTAAGTGTGGGTGCTCAGAGCTGGAAGTAATACTCTGGCTGTTGCTGAACCACAGTGAAGCAAAGTCATTTGACTTCCTTGTTCTTGTAAATAAAGCCACAGGATTTTTTTAACCATTTGCTCAAGGACTCCAATCAATGTTTTTATGCACAAGTAGCCTCGGGTCTCTCAGTCCTCGTATCCCTTTGAGAATTGTACCATTCAGTTCAGTTCAAGGTGGCACGGTGGCGCAGCGGTAGAGTTGCTGCCTCACAGCGCCAGAGACCTGGGTTTGATCCTGACCACAGATACGGTTTGTACATTCTCTGTGTGACTGCGTGGGTTTTCTCCAGGTGCTCCAGTTTCAAAGGTCTTTTATTGTCACATGTACCAATTAAAGTACAGTGATATTCATGTTTCAAAGGTTTCAAAGGTTTCCTCCCACACTCCAAAGATGCACAGGTTTGCAGGCTAACGTGTCTCGATTCAGACAAAAGCACAGTCACCTGAAATATCAACAGAATCAAACATTATGATAGAAATCAGCCAGTCAAGGAGCATCTGTCGAAAGCGAAATTTTAGGTCAAAGATGCTTCTTCAGAACTTAGAAAGGAAGATAGACACAAGATGCTGGAGTAACTCAGCGGGACAGGCAGCATCTCTGGAGAGAAGGAATAGGTGAAGTTTCGGGTTGAGACCCTTCTTCAGTCTGCTTCTATCTCTTCTTCACTCCAGCGAGAGTTGTGAACACCCTCTCTCTCTCTCTCTCTGCTCGCCCTCTGTGATTCCTCCTGTTCTCCTGATCTGCCACTGTGTTTAACCAGCAGTCTGAAGAAGGGTCTCGACCCAAAACCTCACCTATTCCTTTCCTCCAGAGATGCTTCCTGTCCCGCTCAACATTTTGTGTCTATCTTTGGTATCAACCAGCATCTGCAGTTCCTTCCTACACAAGAGAGGGGCACGGTGGCGCAGCGGTAGAGTTGCTGCCTTATAGCACTTGCAGTAAGGCAGCAACTCTACCGCTGCGCCACCGTGCCGCACTCGTGTGGGAAGGAACTAGATGCTGGTTGATACCCGGGTTCCATCCCAACTACGGGTGCTGTCTGTACGGAGTTTCTACGTTCTCCCCATGACATGCGTGGGTTTTCTCCGTGATCTTCGGTTTCCTCCCACACTCCAATGCGTACAGGTTTGTTGGTAAATGTAAAAATTGTCCCTAGTGTGTGTAGGATAGTGTTAATGTGCGGGGATCGCTGGTCGGCGCGGACCTGGTGGGCTAAACGCCAGTTTTCCGCGCTGTACCTCTAAACTAAGGTCTAAATGGCAGAGGAAGTAGGGGGAGGACAATATGTGGAACAATGGACAGGTCTATAATGGGGCGAATGTGGTAACCATAGAATTGACACCTGAAACATTAACTGTGTTTCTCTCTCCATCTCCAGCCTGATCTGCTGAGTGCTTTAAGGATTTTTTATTTGGATTTTAAACATTTGCGTTTCTTATGATTTGCTTATGTGATCTTGAGCTGTTTGTAATAAGAACATGATGATACAAAATCACAAGAGGAATATGATCGGACAGACGCACAGAGTCTCTTGCCCAGAGTAGGAGAATCAAGAACCAGAGGACATGGGTTTAAGGTGAGGGGGCAAAGGTTTAATAGGAAACTGAGGGGTAACATTTTCACACAAAAGGTGGTGGGTGTAGGGAACGAGCTGCTGGAGGAGGTAGTTGAGGCAGGTACTATCACAACGTTTAAGAAACATTTGGACAGATACATAGTTAGGACAGGTTGAGAGGGATATGGGCCAAACACTGGCAGGTGGGACTAGTGTAAATGGGATATGTTGGCTGGTGTGGGCAAGTTGGGCATGACTGACTCTAAGAGTTTTAGGTAATGATCAATGTTTTGTTCTGTCTTTATTCACTGGGATTGTTTCTCCTCTCACCGGCAGTTCATTTTGTGAATCTGAGAACTGTCAACAATTCCAGGAGGGCAGATTCTGAAAGTAGGCATGCAGGTACAGCAGGCAGTGAAGAAAGCAAATAGCATGTCGACCTTCATAGCGAGAGGAGTTGAGAATAGGAGCAAGGAGGTCCCACTACAGTTGTACAGGGCCCTGGTGAGACTACATCTGGAGTATTGTGTGCAGTTTTGGTTTCCTAATTTGAGGAAGGACATTCTTGCTATTGAGGGGGTGCAGCGTAGGATCACCAGGTTAATTCCCAGGATGGCGGGACTGACATATGATGAAAAAATTGATCGATTGGACATATATTCACTGGAATTTAGGATGAAAGGGGAACTAAAAGAAAAATATAAAATTCTTAAGGGATTAGACAGGCTAGATGCAGGAAATATGTTCCCGATGTTAGGCGAGTCCCGAACCAGGGGTCACAGTGTAAGAATAAGACACAAAATGTTGGAGTAACTCAACGGGACAGGCAGCATCTGTGGAGAGAAGGAATAGGAAACCCTACTTCAGACTGGGGGATCAGTCTGAAGAAGGGTCTCGACCCGAAACATCACCTATCCTTTTTCTCCAGCGGTGCTGCCCGACCCGCTGGGTTACTCCAGCATTTTGTGTCTATCTTTAATTGATTTAATTATTTTAAAAATATATTTACCTCGATTTTAAAACGAAAGAGAAATTTAAAGTCCATGTTAGAGACAGCCAGCCTGGCAGAAGCTTTGCTTTCCCCTGACATAGTTTTGGGGTGGACGTTTGTACCTGCATTTATTAAAATGTAAACAGAAGCATAGAAAATAGGTGCAGGAGTGGGCCATTCGGCCCTTCGAGTCAGCACCGCCATTCAATATGATCACGGCTGATCATCCAAAATCAGTACCCCATTCCTGCGATCTCCCCATATCCCTCGATTCTGTTAGCCCGAAGAGCTAAATCTATCACTCCTTTGAATATATCAATAGTGTTAGCATTAATATATCTTATTGCCCTTTTACAGCCTTTTACATTTTTTTTTGACTCCCTTTTAGATTGATGAGCCTGTGCCCCAAATACACGTGGCTGTGGAACCGGTACACAGTACGCCGTTATTTAGTTACTCTGGATTGTTATCGGTGTCAGCTGCGTTGGTGGAGAACTGGGCTGTCATATTCCTCGGAGCAGAAGATGGACGATTAATTAAGGTCAGAGCCAAGATTTGCAGCCAAACTACATCTGGCCAGAAAGCCCTCCTTAAAGTTGCTCGCTAACTTTTTTTTAGATGGACTTGTACACTTTATTTTCAAAAATGCTCGCACGTATCTGCAGTTCTGACGAGGATATTTTCAGGTCAAACGTGTGCATGTTGCTTGGAAATAATGAGCTGATCCCGTGTGTCAGATGTGCAGGTTGGCATCGCCCAGCTGGGTCACTGTGGTCAGTGGAGTAGTGTCTGCCGGCTAAATGTATCGGAAGGAGCTGCGGATGCTGGTTTGCACCGAGGATAGACAACAAAAAGCTGGCATCACTCAGTAGGACAGGCAGCGTATCTGGAGAAAAGAAATAGGTGGCTTTCCGAGTCGGGTCCTTTCTTCAGAGCGAGAGTCAGGGGTGAGGGTAATGAGAGACATAGAAGGTATATAGAACAAACAGATGAAAGATATGCAAAAAGCAACGAAGATCAAGGAAAAGTGGAGCCAACAATGATCCATTGTTGGCTGTGGGCTAGGTGATAACGAGTTATACAGACAGTGGAACTCAACAGGGTGACAGTGAAACAGGGACGATGACGGGGGGGGGGGGGGGGGGTGGTGGGGAGGCAGAGACGGATAGGGAAGGTTTGCAAGGGTTACTTTCTTTTGACTGACTATCCACTGGGATAGGCCAATTTCTGGACAAAGTCTGCTGGTTTTGCCCCATTAACAAACAGTCCACAGGGAAAGTCCTGCTAATGTATGTTTATTGGAGTTATCATATCAGCACGTCATGTTCCTGCAAAGACTGTTGGATTTGACATATAATGTACAGAGAGAGAGGTCAATCTGAAGAAGGGTTTCGACCCAAAACGTCACCTATTCTTTGTCTCCCAAGATGCTGCCTGACCCGCTGAGTTACTCTGGCATTTTGTGTCTACTGGGCCAGTAATGATGTTGGCTGCTGAAGCTGCCTTGCCAGATGTGCAGAAAAGCTTTAGTGAAAATTGATTTAGACTTTTAGACTTTAGGGATGCAGTGCAGAAACAGGCCCTTCGGCCCACCGAGACCCTGCTGACCAGCGATCGCCCTGTACACCCCTAACACTATCAGAATTCAGAATCAGAATCAGAATTACCTTTATTGTCATCCAAAAAAAACAAGTCTTTTGGACGAGATTTCGTTACCCACAGTCCAACAATAATAGCAATAAAATAAGCAATTACACACACAATCACAAAACCAACACAAAAACAAAAAAAAGAAACATCCATCAGAGTGAGTCTCCACCAGTCACCTCCTATGAATACCAAACTAATTAACCTCCAAACCTGTACGCCTTTGGAGTGTGGGAGGAAACCAAAGATCTCAGAGAAAACACACGCAGGTCACGGGGAGAATGTACAAACTTAGTACAGGCAGCACTCGTAGTCAGGATCGAACCAGGGTCTCTGGCACTGTAAGGCAATAGTTTAGTTTAGTTTAGAGATTCAGCGTGGAAACAGGCCCTTCGGCCCACCAAGTCCGTACCGACCAGCGATCCCTGCACATTAGCACTACACACACACACGAGGGACAATTTTACGTTTTTTTAATACCAATCCAATAAAGCCAAAGGAGGCACAGTCCTCTTTCTTATAGTTTGGCTTTCTTCCCAACCAACTGTTCAAGTGCTTTCCATTGCAACATGCACCTTAATTTAGTTCAACAAAGAAACTACCAGGTTATGTCTTTGGAGTGTGGGAGGAAACCAAAGATCTTGGAGAAAACCCATGCAGGTCACGGGGAGAACGTACAAACTCCGTACAGACAGCACCCGTAGTCAGGATTGAACCCGGGTCTCTGGCGCTGTGAGGCAGCAACTCTACCGCTGCGCCACCGGGCCGCTATATCAGTGTGAGAATATGTTGCATCATCACTGTCACTCTGATGAAACTTTATACCAGGTCCAGGGATTGTTGGGTTAACATATGATGGGCGTTTGTCGGCACTGGGCCTGTACTCGCTGGAGTTTAGAAGGATGAGTGGGGGACCTCATTGAAACTTACCGAATAGTGAAAGGCCCGGATAGAGTGGATGTGGAGAGGGTGTTTCCACTAGTGGGAGAGTCTAGGACCAGAGAGCACAGCCTCAGAATTAAACGATGTACCTTTAGTAAGGAGATGAGGAGGAATTTCTTTAGTCAGAGGGTAGTGAATCTGTGGAATTATTTGCCACAGACGGCTGTGGAGGCCATCAATGGATATTTTTAAGGTGGAGATTGCTAGATTCTTGATTAGTGCGTGTGTCAGGGGTTATGGGGAGAAGGCAGGAGAATGGGGTTGAGAGGGAGAGATAGACCAGCCATGATTGAATGGCGGAGTAGACTTGACAGGCTGATTCTGTTCCAATAACTGATGAACTTATGTCCCAGTTTGTCCTGTCAGGTAAAGAGCCCATAAAAGGTCTCGTGTCACCATCTGAAAGACTGGGGGAATTTACCTTATTGTCATGGCCAGCTTGTGTTCTTTATCCGATGTTACTAGAACAAACTGTTTACCTCTCTGATGTTTTGTGAGATTGCTCTGCATTGCTGAATGGCAGCCACCATTCTAAAACTACAAGTATGATTGAATAATGCAACCTGGAAACAGGCCCTTCAGCCCACAGAGTCCACCCTACCCACTCACACATCGGTCTGTGCTATCCCATTTTCGCGTCCACTCCCTACTCACCAGGATCAATTTACAGAGGACAATTGACTTTAAAAAACCCGCACCCATTTGGGATATGGGAGGAGACCGGACCACCCAGAGGCGGAAACAGGGAGAAGGTGCAAACTCCACACAGACAGCTTCCAATGTCAGGATGAAACCCTGGGTCTCTTGCACTGTGAGGCAGCAGCTCTACCAGATGCACCACTTAGCTGTAACATTGTACATCGTCAATCAAAGCCTCACATCAGGTACAACGTACCCTCCATTTTTCCCTGTATCTGACCACCTCTTCTGAAATATATATAACTCCTCCATAAACAAACATTTGCTAAAAACTGCATGTAGGATGGGCATTTTAATATTGGCTATTGACAGATGTTGTAACCTTTTGTGAGTGGGAAAAAAACTGTGCTGAGAATCTCGTTAGGTTCGTTGTTAGTTGTCAGATGTGTTTAATTTGTACTGCGCTGAGAGGAGTCTGTTGAGAATGACCACAATCTTGCTGATTATGGTGCAGACACACATGCGTGATTTTTTTGAACAACACTTCCATTTTTGGGCATATGTTTGCAGCGTGAATTTCATCTTCCTCTTACTTTTCGGCTCAACGTCATATTTTCCAAAAATTGGTAACTGGCTCCTGACCTCCCAACACCTCCAATTGAAACCTTTCAACCTCCTTTAGACTTCAGAGAGAGACAGTGTGAAAACAGGCCCTTCAGCCCACCGAGTCTGTGCCGACCAGCGATCCCTGCACATTAACACTATCCTACACACGAGGGGCAATTTACAAATTTACAAATTTAGCAAAGCCTGTACGTCTTTGGAGTGTGTGTGGAAATCGGTGATCACGGAGAAAACCCACGCGGTCATGGGGAGAACGTACAAACTCCGTACAGACAGCACCCGTAGTCAGGATGGAACCCACCGCTCTGGTGTTGTGAGGCAGCAACTCTACCGCTGCGCCAATGTGCCATCCTGTTGAAATATTTTCATGGACACTTTTGATCCCATCCCTTCACTCCTTGGCTTTGGCTTCCAATGTCTTCTCATCTCCGGCCGTACCCTCAGTTGGCCCATTGCCATATACTGAGCTACCCTTCCGTCCCTCACGTCCTTCCTGCTTTATGCCAGACCTTGCTTTGAGCATGATTTCATCCTTCACGCATTACTGCTTAGTTGGCAACTGTGTTATTTTTCTTTTCATCTTCTTCTTTCGTGTCCATCATCCGTGTTTCAAATGTTACATCACTGTCATCGTCCGTCCTGAAAAGGGCGCAAGCTTCCGGCGACAATCAGTGGGAGCCATCACTTGTACAATAGATGATGGTGGTGGTAGCAGAATTAGCTCAGGACACGTCCAGTTTCCTGCCCCACTACGTGGGCGCTTCTGCTGTGGGGCCTTTTCTTTTCATGTTATTATCTAATTTCATAAGTGATTGGAGCAGAATGAGGCCATTCAGCCCATCGGGTCTACTCCGCCATTCAATCTTAGCTGATCCATCTCTCCCTCATAACCCCATTCTCCTGCCTTCTCCCCTTCACCCAGAGCAGTTCCATTTTGTGCTCCATGTTTCCCCTGTTGAGATCACCCTTCACAGAACACAATATGGTTGCATGCTTCTGTTTTATAGAGTCATAGATTGATACAGTATGGAAACAAGCCCTTGGGCCCAACTCGCCCACACCGGCCAACAATGTCCCAGCTACCCTAGTCGCACTTGCCTGCACTCCATACCCCTCCAAACCTGTCCTATCCATGTACCTATCCAACTGTTTCTTAAACGATGGGATAGTCCCAGCCTCAACTACCTCCTCTGGCAGCTTGTTCCATACACCCACCACCCTCCGTGTGAAATAGGATTCCTATTAAATCTTTTCCCCTTCACCTTGAACCTATGTCATCTGGTCCTTGATTCCCTTACTCTGGGTAAAAGACTCTGTGCATCTAGCCGATCTATTCCTCTCATGATTTTGTATATCTCTATAGATGTCCCCTCATCCTCCTGCGCTCCATGGAATAGAGACCCAGCCTACTCAACCTCTCCCTGTAGCTCACACCCTCTAGTCCTGGCAACATCCTCTGGTCCTGACAACATCCAATTCAAGCTTGAAAGGGTTCAGAACAGTTTTCTTAGTATTCTGTTCCATGGAAAATAAAAGGTAAATGTTTAAGTGCTGTGCACATCACAGGCAAAAGGCTCAAAATGGATTTCTAGTGCTACAGCAAGGAGATATTAAGAAGGAGTTTTAACATTGAAACAAAGATCTTCTTGCAGAGGGCAACCTGTGAAATGAACATTCAGACAAATCTGTGCAGGGCAAAATCCTACAATCATTTAAGAATCATTTAGGGTGGTCACGGTGGTAAGGGCGGTCACGGTGGTGCAGCGGTAGAGTTGCTGCCTTACAGCGAATGCAGCGCCGGAGACCCGGGTTCGATTCTGACTAAGGGTTCTGTCTGTACGGAGTTTGTCCGTTCTCCCCGTGACCTACGTGGGTTTTCTCCGAGATCTTCGGTTTCCTCCCACACTCCAAAGACGTACAGGTTTGTAGGTTAATTGGCTTGGTAAATGTAAAAATTGTCCCTAGTGGGTGTAGGATAGTGTTAATGTGCGGAGATCGCTGGTCGGTGCAGACCTGGTGGGCCGAAAGGGCCTGTTTCTGTGCTGTATCTCTAAACTAAACTAAACAATTGATGGCTCAATATCGGATGTATCAGGTCATTGTGGACAAAGACCCAAAAGTTGCACATACCGCCATTTTCATCTGCAGTTTTTTTTACAACTTTGGTGCCTTTTCAGTTTTTGTATTGTTTTTTGTACGGTTCCTCTCATGATTAGAAAAAATATATATTTACATCGATGAATTAAATATTAAGTCGTAATATGAGGCCGTGCTTTTAGATTGTCAGATTGCTGGATTGTTCGATTTTATCTGTGGATTTCTGTGTGCTTCCCCTTTCTAAAAGAAACAGCATTTCAAGTTTCTTTAAACTGAGTTTCCAATTTTGAAGAAGTAACCAGAAAGGTTGACGAGGGCAAAGTTGCAGCCTTTGTCGACATGGAGCTCAGCAATGCATTTGATGTTCCACGCGGCCGTTGTCATGGTGATCCCTCGAGGTCGAGGATGATGGTCCATGTTCCGTTGTGTTTATGAACTCTCAGGTGGCTTATGAGTCCAGTCCTGGCTTTGAAAGTTCTTTGGCATTCAAGGCATGTAATTCCAGATGTCAGATCAGGCTTTGGTTGTTGCTTCCTCTCTTTCCGTTTCCTTCTCTTTTCTTCTAATTCTGCGCATCTGTTGGCTTCAAAGGTCGCTGTTCCTTTTTGGATGATGGTTGGCCAGAGTTTCCTGTCCTTGGCATTGGTTTGCCAGTTTTCGATGTCCATTTCACATTTCTTCATGCTGGCTTTAAAGGCCATCTTTGAGTTTCTTCTTTAGTCCGCCTCTTTTACGTTTGCCTTCTTTAAGCTGGGAGTAGAAGACTTGCTTTGGTAGACGCTGGTCTTCCATCCGAACAACATGACCGCTCCATCTTCGTTGGTTCTTGATGGCGAAGGCTTCGATGCTTGATGCTTTTGCTTCATTCAGCACGCTGACATTGGTTCTTCTGTCTTTCCAGTTAATATTTAAGCTGCTCTGGAAGGTTAGATCGCATAGGATTGAGGGAGAGCTAGCCAACTGTATAGAGAATCAGCTTCATGGAAGGAAGCGGAGGGTGATGGTGGAGGTTGTTTTTTTGGTCTGGAGGCCTGTGACTAGTGGGGTGCCTCACAGATGGGCCCATTGCTGTGTGTGGTTTAGATCACTGATTTGGTTGCGAATGTACATGCCATGATTAGTGAGTTTGCAGATGGCACTAACTTGGGTGGTAACGTAGACAGCGAAGATTGTTATCAAAGATCACAGCAGGATCTTGATCAGTTGGCCAAGTGGGAAGAGGAATGGTTGATGGCGTTTAACTGCAAGGTGTTGCTTTTTACGAAGCCAAACCAGGGCAGGACCTTCACAGTGAATGGCTGGGCTCTGGGAAGTGTTGTACAGCAGAGGGATCTAGGAGTGCAGGTGCATGGGTCGCTGAAACCGGCTTCACAGTTAGATAGAGTGGTCAAGGAGGCTATCGGTGCATTAGCCTTCATCAGTCAGGGTATTGAGTATAGAAGTTGGGTTATGTTACAGCTGTACAAGATGTTGATGAGGACACATTTGGGGTGTTGTGTTCAGTTTTGGTCACCTTGCTCTAGCAAGGATGTTGTTAAGCTGGGAAGATTGCAGAGAAGATTTACGAGGATGTTGCCAGGACTTGAGCGGCTGAGCTATAGGGAGAGGTTGAGCAGGCTAGGATTTTATTCCTTGGAGCGCAGGACGGGGTGATCTTATCGAGGTGTATAAGTTCTTCACGGGAATAAATAGGGTGAATGCACAGTCTTTCACCCAGAGTAGAGGAATCAAAGAACCAGAGGACATAGTTTTAACACAATAGGGGATAGATTTAACAGGAATCCGAGGAGCGACTCTTTCACAGGGTGGTGGGTAAATGGAACGAGTTGCCGGAGGAGCTGCCAGCAGGGTAGAGTTGGTGCCTTACAGCACCAGAGACCCGGGTTCGCTCCTGACTATGGGTGCTGTCTGTGCGAAGTTTGTACGTTCTCCGTCTGATCACGTGGGTTTTCTCCAGGATCGCCAGTTTCCTTCCACACTCTAAAGATGTGCAGTTTGTATGTTAATTGGCTTTGGTAAAAATTGTAAATTGTTCCTGGTGTGTAGGATAGTGTTAGGACACTGGTCGGCGTGGACTCGGTGGGCCGAAGATCCTATTTCCGCGTTGTGTCTCTAAAGTCCAGAGTCTAAAAGTAAAGGAGATAGTTGAGGCAGGACAGTTGGGGACTCGGCAACAGGCCCTGCCCACTCGCTGCAGAGAGGGAACCACCGAACAGCCCCTGCTCGTCCCCAGGGACCGGAGAACAGGAGGGGAGGGTGGAGGGAGTTGGCGACGGTGGATGCAGAAACCAAGAGCCATTAAGAAGAAGCGGGACCTCACCCTCAAGGTTGGCTGCGGGAGGCACCCCTGGACCACAAAGGCGGAACGTGGCCGGGCGAGGAGAGGGCCGACAGGTCGCTGGACGATCCATTCAGAGGCAACGGGCCTTTATGGCTAGCTGTAGCTTGGATTTAGAAAATGGCGCCAAAACCTGGTGACTCTTACATGTCTCAGTGGGCTATTTCCATACACTTTGTACTTCATCTGGGATTGTGCTTATGTATGGTAATAATTTCCTGTACTGTATGTAAAAAATAATTTCACTATACCTCGGTACATGTGATAATTAAATCATTGTACTATAAGAATATTTAAAAGACATGTAGACAGGTACATGGATAGGACAGGTTTTGAGGGATATGGGCCCGATGCAGGCAGGTGGGTCTAGTGTAGATGGAGCATGGTGGTCAGCATGGGCAAGTTGGGCTGAAGGGCCTGTTTCCGTGATATATGACGAGTATGACTGATATTTTGCCAATGAATTTGTCCCATCAAAATCTTTGGGTTAGAGTCTGCTCAAATGTATCATCCTCAAATAATAGGCAGGAGAATGGAGTTAGGAGGGAAAGATAGATCAGCCATGATTGAATGGCGGAGTAGACTTGATGGGCCGAATGGCCTAATTTTACTCCTATAACTTATGAACATTATCGTGTCACACAAATTTGTTGCATCTTTACTCATGGGCTGCGTTGACTGTAATTACAAGATGCATCTTCTCAATGTGCCTGCTAAGGTCATACAACACGGACACAGGCCCTTCAGCCAAACTTGCCCATGCCGACCAAGATGCTCCGTCTACACTAGGCCCACCTGCCTGCATCAGGCCCATATTTCCTGTCCTGTCCATGTACCTGTCTAAATGTCTTTTAAATCCTCTTACTGAACAATGATTTAATGGTTCTTTATTATCACATGCACTGAGGTACAGTGAAGTGCCATGTGTATAGAAATAGCCCACTGAAGGAAAGCCAAGGTGCGGGTGGAAATGCTTGGAGAGTCACTTGTGTAGGAAGGAACTGCAGATGCTGGTTTACACCGAAGATGGACACAAAGTGCTGGAGTAGACAATAGATAATAGGAGTAGGCCATTCGGCCCTTCGAGGCAGCACCTCCATTCACCGTGATCATGGCTGATCATTCTCAATCAGTACCCCGTTCCTGCCTTCTCCCCATACCCCCTGACTCCGCTATCCTTAAGAACTCTATCTAGCTCTCTCTTGAATGCACTCAGAGAATTGGCCTCCACTGCCTTCTGAGGCAGTGAATTCCACAGATTCACAATTCTCTGACTGAAAAAGTTTTTCCTCATCTCCGTTCTAAATGGCCTACCCCTTATTCTTAAACTGTGGCCCCTGGTTCTGGACTCCCCCAACATTGGGAACATGTTTCTTGCCTTTAACGTGTCCAACCCTTTAATAATCTTATATGTTTTGATAAGATCCCCTCTCCTTCTAAATTCCAGTGTATACAAGCCTAGTCGCTCCAGTCTTTCAACATGTGACAGTCCCGCCATTCCGGGAATTAACCTAGTAAACCTACGCTACGCGCCCTCAATAGCAAGAATATCCTTCCTCAAATTTGGAGACCAAAACTGCACACAGTACACCAGGTGCGGTCTCACTAGGGCCCTGTACAATTGCAGAAGGACCTCTTTGCTCCTATACTCAACTCCTCTTGTTATGAAGGCCAACATTCCATTGGCTTTCTTCACTGCCTGCTGTACCTGCATGCTTCCTTTCAGTGACTGATGCACAAGACACCCAGATATCATTGTACGTCCCCTTTTTGTAACAACACCATTCAGAAAATAATCTGCCTTCCTATTCTTACCACCAAAGAGGATAACCTCACACTTATCCACATTAAACTGCATCTGCCATGCACCCGCCTACTCACACAACCTGTCCAAGTCACCCTGCAACCTCATAATATCTTCCTCACAGTTCACACTATCACCCAGCTTTGTATCATCTGCAAATTTGCTAATGGTACTTTTAATCCCTTCATCCAAGTCATTAATGTATATTGTAAATAGCTGAGGTCCCAGCACAGAGCCTTGCAGTACCCCACTGGTCACTGCCTGCCATTCTGAAAGGGACCCATTTATCCCCACTCTTTGCTTTCTGTCTGTCAACCATTTTTCTATCCATGTCAGTACCCTACCCCCAATACCATGCGCTCTAATTTTGCCCACTAATCTCCTTTGTGGGACCTTGTCGAAGGCTTTCTGAAAGTCGAGGTACACCACATCCACCGGCTCTCCCCTGTCAATTTTCCTAGTTACATCCTCAAAAAATTCCCGAAGATTTGTCAAGCATGATTTCCCCTTCGTAAATCCATGCTGACTCAGAACGATCCTGTTACTGCTATCCAAATGCTCCGCAATTTCGTCTTTTATAATTGACTCCAGCATCTTCCCCACCACTGATGTCAGACTAACTGGTCTATAATTTCCCGTTTTCTCTCTCCTCCTTTCTTTAAAAAGTGGGATAACATTAGCTACAATCCACAGGAACTGATCCTGAATCTATAGAACATTGGAAAATGATTACCAATGCGTCCACAATTTCTAGAGTCATCTCCTTAAGTACCCTGGGATGCAGACCATCAGGCCCTGGGGATTTATCAGCCTTCAGTCCCATCAGTCTACGCAACACCGTTTCCTGCCTAATGTGGATTTCCTTCAGTTCCTCTATCACCCTAGGATCTCTGGCCACTAGAACATCTGGGAGATTGTTTGTATCTTCCTTAGTGAAGACAGATCCAAAGTACTGGTTCAACTCGTCTGCCATTTTCTTGTTCCCCATAATAAATTCCCCTGCTTCTGTCTTCAAGGGACCCACATTTGCCTTGACTATTTTTTTCCTCTTCACATACCTAAAAAAGCTTTTACTATCCACCTTTATATTATTGGCTAGTTTACCCTCGTACCTCATCTTTTCTCCCCGTATTGCCTTTTTAGTTATCTTCTGTTGCTCTTTAAAAGAGTCACAATCCTCTGGCCCACTCTTCTTTGCTATGTTATACTTCTCTTTTATTTTTATGCTGTCATTGACTTCCCTTGTCAGCCACGGGTGCCTCTTACTCCCCTTAGAATCTTTCCTCCTCTTTGGGATAAATTGATCCTCCAACTTCTGTATTATTCCCAGGAATACCTGCCATTGCTGTTCCACCGTCTTCCCTGCTAGGGCCTCCTTCCAGTCAAATCTGGCCAGCTCCTGCCTTATGCCTCTGTAATCCCCTATACTGTAATACTGACACTTCTAATTTTCCCTTCTCCCTCTCAATTTGTAGAGTAAAACGTATCATATTGTGATCACTGCCTCCTAGCAAATTTGCAGATGATACTAAGCTGGGGGGTAGTGTGAATTGTGAGGAAGATGCAATAAGGCTGCAGGGTGACTTGGACAGGTTGTGTGAGTGGGCGGATACATGGCAGATGCAGTTTAATGTAGATAAGTGTGAGGTTATTCACTTTGGAAGTAAGAATAGAAAGGCAGATTATTATCTGAATGGTGTCAAGTTAGGAGGAGGGGGAGTTCAACGAGATCTGGGTGTCCTAGTGCATCAGTCAATGAAAGGAAGCATGCAGGTACAGCAGGCAGTGAAGAAAGCCAATGGAATGTTGGCTAACGGCAGCGGCTGACTAGCAGTCTGTCCGTCTTTTTTTTTCCCTTTTTTTGTTGTGTGTCGGTGTTGGGATGGTTTTTATATATATTTTTTTGGTTGTGTATGTGTGGGAGGGGGTGGTGGTGTGAGTGGGTGGGTGTGGGGGGGGGGGGGGAACTTTTTTCTTCCTCACGGCACGGGGTGCGGCTCGGCTGCGGGGCCTAACATCGCCCGCTGCGGCTCGGCCGCTGGACTTTACATCACCCGGTGCGGCTTGGCCGCTGGACTTTACATCGCGGTGCGGCTTGGCCGCTGGACTTAACAGTGCCCGGTGCAGCTCGGCTGCGGGGCTTAACATCGCCCGGTGCAGCTCGGCTGCAGGACTTTTCACCGCTGGTGCGGCTCGGCTGCGGGACTTAACATCGCCCGGTGCGGCTCGGCCGCGGGGCTTAACATCGCCCGGTGCAGCTCGGCTGCGGGGCTTTTCATCGCTGGTGCGGCTCGGCTGCGGACTTGACATCGCCCGGTGCGGCTCGACCACGGGACTTAGCTGCGCAAGGCTTGGTCGCGGGCCTTTCATCGCCCGGTTCGGCCGCGAGACGTTTCAGCGCCCGGTGCGGGGACTGTGCGGGTCGGTCGGGGACGAACTGTCTGTCCGTGGGCGTGGGGAAGAGAGTGGAAGTTTTGTTGCCTCCATCACAGTGAGGGGGTGTTTGGAGTCACTGTGATGGACGTTTGTGTTGGGGTTATGTGTCTTGTGTTCTTTTTTTTTTCTATGACTGCTACCGAACGACAAATAAAGCTCTGTTATAACAAGAGGAGTTGAGTATAGGAGCAAAGAGGTCCTTCTACAGTTGTACCGGGCCCTGGTGAGACCGCACCTGGAGTACTGTGTGCAGTTTTGGTCTCCAAATTTGAGGAAGGATATTCTTGCTATGGAGGGCGTGCAGCGTAGGTTCACTAGGTTAATTCCCGGAATGGCGGGACTGTCGTATGTTGAAAGGCTGGAGCGATTGGGCTTGTATACACTGGAATTTAGAAGGATGAGGGGGGATCTTATTGAAACATATAAGATAATTAGGGGATTGGACACATTAGAGGCAGGAAACATGTTCCCAATGTTGGGGGAGTCCAGAACAAGGGGCCACAGTTTAAGAATAAGGGGTAGGCCATTTAGAACGGAGATGAGGAAGAACTTTTTCAGTCAGAGAGTGGTGAAGGTGTGGAATTCTGTGCCTCAGAAGGCAGTGGAGGCCAGTTCGTTGGATGCTTTCAAGAGAGAGCTGGATAGAGCTCTTAAGGATAGCGGAGTGAGGGGGTATGGGGAGAATGTGGTGGTTATGGCAGGAACGGGGTACTGATTGAGAGTGATCAGCCATGATCGCATTGAATGGCGGTGCTGGCTTGAAGGGCTGAATGGCCTACTCCTGCACCTATTGTCTATTGTCTATAATGGCTCTTTTACCTCGAGTCCCCTTATCAGATCAGGTTCATTACACAACACTAAATCCAGAATTGTCTTCTCCCTGGATGGCTCTAATACAAACTGTTCTAAGAATCCATCTCGGAGTCACTCCACAAACTCTCTTTCCTGGGGTCCATTACCAACCTGATTTTCCCAGTCTACCTGCATGTTGAAATCTCCCATAACCACCACATTTGCGACAAGCCAATTTTAGGTCTTGATTCAACTTGCACCCTATGTCGAGGCTACTGTTTGGGGGACTGTAGATAACTCCCATTAGAGTCTATTAACCCTTACAATTCCACATTTCTATCCATACTGATTCTACATCTCCTGATTCTATGTCACCCCTTGCAAGGGAGTGAATATCATTCCTTACCAACAGAGCGACCCCACCCCCTCTGCCCACCTGTCTGTGTTTTCTATACGTTGTGTACCCCTGAATATTCAGTTCCCAGCCCTGGTTCTCTTGTAGCCATGTCTCTGTGATTCCCACAACATCATACTTGCCAATGTCTAACTGAGCCTCAAGCTCATCCACTTTATTTTTTATACTTTGCGCATTTAAATACAACACTTTAACTTCGGTATTCACCTCCCCTCTCACACCGGTCACAATTGGCCCTGACCTTACTCTCTTATCCCTTCTAGAACTTCCCTTCCCATTTATTCGAGAGTCCTTTGCAATTTCTCCTGTATTCGCTTCCCCTTTAACTACATCTTCATATTCCCAATTTGTCAACCCCTCTCCCCCACTACTTAGTTTAAAGCCACACTTGTAGCACTAGCAAACCTACCTGCCAGAATGTTGGTCCCCCTGCTGTTAAGGTGCAACCCGTCCCTTTTGTACAGGTCACCCCGACCCCAGAAGAGAACCCAGTGGTCCAGAAATCTACATCCCTGCTTCCTGCACCAGCCCCTCAGCCATACATTCATATCCCCGATCTCTCTGTTCTTGCCCTCACCAGCACGAGGTACAGGTAGCAGTCCAGAGACAACCACCTTCGACGTCCTACTTCTCAGTCTTCTTCCTAACTCTCTAAACTCACGTCGCAGTATCTCCTTCCTCTTCCTCCCGACCGGTTCGTGCCCACGTGCACAACTACTTCCGGTTGATCGCCTTCCCTCGCTAGGATGTTCTGAAGCCGCTCCGTGATGTCTTGAACCCTGGCACCAGGGAGGCAACAGACCATCCTCAAGTCCCGCCTGCCACCACAGAATCTACTCTCCGTACCTCGGGCAATGGAGTCACCCACTACTATGGCTCTTCCTGACTTCGGTCTCCCCAGTCGAGTCTCCTCGCCTGGATTAGAGCCGCCAACCTGTCCGCCGCTCGGACTGGAAGCGTCTTCTGCCCCGACAACTCCCAAGAGGGTGTACCTGTTTGCAATAGACACAGCCACTGGGGTCTCCTGGAGTTCACTTCCCCCTTGAAATGGTCTCCCACCTTCGCTCGACCTGGACCCTTGGCGTGACAGCCTCACAGTAGGTCCTGTCCAGGAAACTCTCGCATTCCCGGATGGCGCTGAGGTCATCCAGCTGCTTCTCCAACTCCACCACACGTCCATTCAGGAGCTACACCTGAACACAGTTCTTGCAGGTGTAGCTCCCAGAAGCTCCAGTGGTGTCCTTACCTTCCCACATCCTGCAGGAAACACACAGCACCAACTTATCGGCCATTACTTTATTGTCTAAAAACAAATCAGGCTCAAAAACAAGTGACCTCAGCCTCCACACCGAAGACTCGCAGCCAAAGTAACTCAGCAGGACAGGCAGCATCTCTGGAGAGAAGGAATGGAGAAGGGTCTCGATCTCTCCCCTGATTCTCAGTCTGAAGAAGTGTCACGACCCAAAAGAGAGACTTGGGCCTTTTGGAAGGGTGGGCTGAAAGATGGCAGATGGAGTTTAATGCTGATAAGTGTGAGGTGCTGCATTTTGGTAGGACAAATCAAAATAGGACGTACAGGGTAAATGGTAGGGAATTGAGGAATGCAGTGGAACAGAGGGATCTGGGAATAACTGTGCATTGTTCCCTGAAGGTGGAATCTCATGTGGATAGGGTGGTGAAGAAGGCATTTGGTATGCTTGCCTTTATAAATCAGAGCATCGAGTATAGAAGTTGGGATGTAATGTTAAAATTGTACAGGGCATTGGTGAGGCCGAATCTGGAGTATGGTGTGCAGTTCTGGTCGCCAAATTATAGGAAAGATGTCGACAAAATGGAGAGGGTACAGAGGAGATTTACTAGAATGTTGCCTGGGTTTCAGCACTTAAGCTACAGAGAGAGGTTGAACAGGTTGGGTCTTTACTCTTTGGAGCGTAGAAGGTTGAGGGGGGACTTGATAGAGGTTTTTAAAATTTTGAGAGGGACGGACAGAGTTGACGTGGGTAGGCTTTTCCCTTTGAGAGTGGGGAAGATTCCAACAAGGGGACATAGCTTCAGAATTGAGGGACAAAAGTTTAGGGGTAACATGAGGGGTAACTTCTTTACTCAGAGGGTGGTGGCTGTATGGAATGGGCTTCCGGTGGAAGTGGTGGAGGCTGGCTCGATTTTATTATTTAAGAGTAAATTGGATAGGTATATGGATAAGAGGGGATTAGAGGGTTATGGTCTGAGTGCAGGTAGATGAGACTAGGTCAGGGAGAGTGGTCGGCGTGGACTGGAAGGGCCGAACGGGCCTGTTTCCGTGCTGTAGTTGTTATATATATGTTATGTTATAAAACGTCACCCATTCCTTGTCTCTGGAGATGCTGCCCGTGCTGCTGTTACTCCAGCATTTTGCGTCTGTCTTTGCAGAATAGCTTGGCAACTTGCCGTAAGATACTCAGTTTTTCACACTGTCTTGCAACCACAGTGTTAATGGAATCAGTGCAGTTAGGTTTCTCAGGCTGAAGACTTAAACCAGACGTTAGTAGATGCACAGCAAGACCACAGCTGCAGCCATTTTGCAGCCTAGTTGTGACCATGCTCAGTGCTCATTCTGCACACTAAAGACTCAGCTTTCCTCCTGTCTTCAGTTTGTCACAGCCAAATATGGCTTCCAGTGCCCATTGCCAAGCGGTAGAGTTGCCCCCTCACAGCGCCGGAGACCCGGGTTCAATCCTGACCACGGGTGCTGTCTGTACGGAGTTTGCACGTTCAAGGGTGACGCGCAAGGTCTCCATTAGCCCACACGGACCAGCAGAGAAGACACGGGTATTTCCTGAGGGAAAAGTGGTCAGGAACTGCACTCTGTCCTCTCAGCGATTCATTGTCGAGAGTCATGAGTGTCTAACATTCACATATTTAACATCTTCCAGAATTAATGTACAGATGCTTCTCGACTTACGATGCTTTGACTTACGATATTTTGACTTTATTCCGGTGCAAAAGCGATACACGTTCAGTAGGAACTGGACTTCCAATTTTGAGTTTTGATCTTGACCCAGGCTAGCAACTCTGTTTCTCACTTTCAGTTCAGTTCTGTATTCAATAAATTACATGAGATATTCAACACTTTATTATAAAATAGGCTTTGTGTTCGAAGATTTTGCCCAACTGTAGGCTAATGTCAGTGTTCTGAGCACGATTAAGTTAGGCTACGTTTGGCTATGATGTTGGTAGGTTAGGTGGCTATGATGTTGGTAGGTTAGGTGGCTATGATGTTGGGTAGGTTAGGTGGCTATGATGTTGGGTAGGTTAGGTGGCTATGATGTTGGTAGGTTAGGTGGCTGTGATGTTGGGTAGGTTAGGTGGCTATGATGTTTGGTCGGGTAGGTGGCTATGATGTTTGGTCGGGTAGGTGGCTATGATGTTTGGTCGGGTAGGTGTATTAAATGCATTTTTGACTTACGATATTTTCGATTTACGATGGGATTATCAGAACGTAACCCCATCGTAAGTCGAGGAGCATCTGTATACTGTGTGCAACCTTGTCCACCAAGAGAGTTGTTGCTCATCTTCTGCATTCTCTTCCTTAAGTTGGTCCTTACATCAAGTTGTAGGATGGCTTTCCATTATTCCAGTTTCAATCATTGACTCCTACGAGTTCATCAACTGGAATATGGAAGCTGGACACAAAATGTTGGAGTAACTCAGCGGGTCAGGCAGCATCTCTGGAAAAAGGAACAGGTGACGTATCGGGTCATAACCCTTCTTCAGTCAAGGGATATGGGATATGGGGAGAAGGCAGGAACGGGGTACTGATTGTGGATGATCAGCCATGATCACGGTGAATGGCGGTGCTGGCTCGAATGGCCGAATGGCCTCCTCCTGCACCTAATTTCTATTCAGTCCAAAGAAGGGTCCCGACCCAAAACGTCTCCTATTCCTTCTCGTCAGAGTGGCAACCTGACCCACTGAGTTACTCCAGCATTTTGTGTCTATCTCCGTATCAACCAGCAACTGCAGTTCCTTCCTACACAATCTTGTATATGGAGGGCCCTCCGTCTACGCCGCATCAGTGCCCGGGATGAGGTGTTTCACACTAGGGCTTCCGAGATGTCCTCGTTCTTCAGGAAACGGGGCTTCTCCTCCTCCATTATAGATGAGGCTCTCACTAGGGTCTCTTCTACATCCCGCAGCTCCGCTCTTGCTCCCCCTCCCCCCACTCGCAACAAGGACAGAATCCCCCTCGTTCTCACCTTCCACCCCACCAGCCAGCGGATCCAACATATCATCCACCAACATTTCCGTCACCTACAATGGGACCCCACCACTGGCCATATCTTCCCATCCCCTCCCCTTTCTGCGTTCCGCAGAGACCGTTCCCTCAGTAACTCCCTGGTCCACTCGTCCCTTCCTACCAAAACCACCCCAACCCCGGGCACTTTCCCCTGCAACCGCACGAGATGCAACACCTGTCCCTTTACCTCCCCCCTCAACTCCATCCAAGGACCCAAAAAGTCTTTCCAGGTGAGACAAAGGTTCACCTGCACCTCCTCCAACCTCATCTATTGCATCCGCTGCTCTAGATGTCAACTTATTTACATCGGCGAAACCAAGCGCAGGCTCGGCGATCGCTTCGCTGAACACCTGCGCTCGGTCCGCATTAACCAAACTGATCTCCCAGTGGCCGAGCATTTCAACTCCCCCTCCCATTCCCAGTCTGACCTTTCTGTCATGGGCCTCCTCCAGTGCCATAGTGAGGCCCACCGGAAATTGGAGGAACAGCACCTCATATTTCGCCTGGGCAGTTTGCAGCCCAGTGGTATGAACATTGACTTCTCAACTTTAATTGTTCCTCTGTCCCTCCCTTCCCCTCCTCCTTCCCAGATCTCCCTCTGTCTTCCTGTCTCCACCTATGTCCTTCCTTTGTCCCGCCCCCCTGACATCAGTCTGAAGAAGGGTCTCGACCCGAAACGTCACCCATTCCTTCTCTCCCGAGATGCTGCCTGACCTGCTGAGTTACTCCAGCATTTTGTGAATAAATCTTCTATATGGATTCTGCCTCTGTCTATTATTAGTCATGCTGGGCAATAATTGCTGGTTCATGGGCCATGGAGTGGGGGTTACAGAGTGATGTTTACAAGAATGATCCCAGGAACTAATAGGTTCACACATGATGAGCGTTTGTCGGCACTGGGCCTGTGCTCGCTGCAGTTTAGAAAAATGAGGGCGGACCTCATTGAAACGTACAGAATGGTGAAAGGCCTGGATCGAGTGGATCTGGAGAGGATGTTTCCACTAGTGGGAGAGTCTAGGACGAGAGGTCACGGCCTCAGAATTAAAGGACATTCTTTCAGAAAGGAGATGAGGAGGAATTTCCTGAGTCAGTGTGTGGTGAATCTGTGGCTATGGAGGCCAAGTCAGTGGATATATTTACAGCAGAGATAGATAGATTCTTGATTAGTACGGGTGTCAGGGGTTATGGGGAGAAGGCAGGAGAATGGGGTTAGGAGGGAGAGATAGATCAGCCATGATTAAATGGTGGAGTAGACTTGATGGCCTAATTCTGCTCCTATCATTTATGGCCTGAAGATCTTATGATGTAGTGGGGAGGATTATGTAATGCAGTCCACCCGGGGTTCACAGTGGCAATTGCTCATCAGAAATAAGTGACCTGGATGGATGTAGCTATCACACATTTTAAAGCCTGCAGATACAAAAACTCAGAAATTTGGTAAACAGCGATGAGGTGAATGCATCATTTTTTAAGAGGTAGCAGAGCAATAAAAGGATGGCAGCACGATGGCGCAGCGGCAGAGTTGCTGCCTCACAGCGCCGGAGACCCAGGTTCCATCCTGACTATGGGTGCTGTCTGAACGGAGATTATACCTCCTCCCAGTGATCTGCGTGGGTTTTCTCCGGGTGCTCCGGTTTCCTCCCACATTCCAAAGACGTAAAGGTTTGCAGGTTAATTGGCTTTGGTAAAAATTGTAAACTGTCCTTAGTGTGTGTAGGATAGTGCTCGTGTGCGGGGATCGCTGGTCAGCGCGGTCTCGGTGGGCCACAGGACCTGTTCCCCTGCTGTATCCCTAAACTAAATGAAACTAAACTTGAGACGTGGCAAGGGCAACTAATTACAAAATGAATGTGAAGGGACGCAGTTTGGTCTGAGCAGAGAGAGCTGGGCTGTTGATTCCCACATCCCTGTAGCTGACATGGTCATCTGATGTGTAGGAAGGAACTGCAGAGGCTGGTTTAAACTGAAGACAGACACAGAAAGCCAGAGTAACTCAGCGGGACGGGCAGCATCTCTGGAGAGAAGGAATGGGTGACGTTTTAGGTCGAGACCCTTCTTCAGACTGAGAGTCAGGGGAAAGGGGAATGAGAGATATAGATAGGACTAAGGAGAGCAGGAGGAATCACAGAGGGGGCGCAGCAAGAGAGGGTGTTGCCAGACTCGTCGGAGAGAGGAGGAGAACTTCTTCAACGTAAAGGTACCTTGAGGAGATTTTGCAAAGCGTGTAGGGAGGAACTGCAGATGCTGGTCGGTGGTTTTACAAACAGGGCAATTGAATGTGCAAACGAGAGAGTCAGGCAGAACCATCTGTTACAGGAACAGTAAGTTCTGGGCATCACACTGAGGAAGGACCTCGAGACCTCAGTGTCGGCACCAAGTCAATAGGTTTTCACACTGGAGGGTGTCACTGAGCCGAAAGGCTTAAACTAACCGCTCCAGAGAGTTAGTGTTCAACCAGTCCTTCCGCTGTGCGATCCACTTTGTGATTTTCCGCCCAACTATCTTTAACACTTGCACCAAAGTGGACCGCTGTACTAACACATTCTCGGAAAACACACGCTTTACCCAGTAGCTCACCCTTCCATTTCCAAAAGTAATCTATCTTTGAGCAGACATCCTCCGGAAACATAGAAATAAGTTGTCTTCAGATGTACAGCCCACCAGGCCTGTGCAGCTTGTGATTTACCATGCAGCCAAGCCCAGCACGTTAACACAGAGTGATGCAGCGTGGAAACAGGCCCTTCAGCCCACACTGGCAAACATGTTCCAGCTACACTAGTCCCACCTGCCCGAGTTTGTTCCATGTCCCGCCAAACCTGTCCTACCCATCTCCGATCATTTGCTGCAGCTCGGAGGATACATATTGCCACCTCCTCCAAATGTCAGTACGTTGCTTGGAATATCGAAAAGACAGGGTAAAATAAAGTGTGGATTGTGCTGGTGTTTGTACAAGGAAGCAGGCGGCCACTCTACCACAGAAGCACAGCACGCACTGGAGTTCAGATGCCTGGGTGTGCATGTGTCCTGCACTCACCCAACCCCCGCCCTCCCACGATAGGCGCAGCACGTCAGGCAGCATCTCACTTTAGTTTAGGTTAGAGATACAGCGTGGAAACGGGCCCTTCGGCCCACCGAGAACTAGGGTGGGGGAAGGACGGAGAGAGAGTGTGCTGCACGGTGGCACGGCGGTAAAGTTACTGCCTTACAACGCTTACAGCGCCGGACACCCGGGTTCGATCCCAACTAGGGGTGCTGTCTGTACAGAGTTTGTACGTTCTCCCCGTGACCTGCGTGGGTTTTCTTCAGGATCTTCGGTCTCCTCCCGCACTCCAAAGACGTACAGGTTTGTAGGTTAATTGACTTGGTATAAATGTAAAAACAATTGTCTCTAGTGTGTGTAGGATAGTGTTAGTGTGCGGGGATCGCTGGTCAGTGTGGACTTGAACGGCCGAAGGACCTGTTTCTGCGCTGTATCTCTCAACTAAACTAAACTTTTCAAATGATGGGTGAAGTTAAGGTAAGTTTCTGGTTTTGTTTTTACTCTTACTTCAACAGAGGACATAGCTTTAAGATGAGGGGGGAAAGATTTAATAGGAACCTGAGGGGTAATCTTCTCTTACAAAGGGTGGTGGGTGTGTGGAACGAGCTGCTGGAGGAGGTAGTTGAGGCAGGGACTATCGCAACATTTAAGAAACAGTTAGACAGGTACATGAATAGGACACGTTTAGAGGGATATGGGCCAAACGCAGGCAGGTGGGACTTGTGTAGATGGGACATGTTGGCCGGTGTGGGCAAGTTGGGCTGAAGGGCCTGTTTCCACATTGTATCACTCTATGACTCTATGACAATGATTCTCATTCATATAATCGTGTATGGGATGTGTAGGAAAGAACTGCAGATGCAGGGTTAAACTGAAGATAGACACAAAATGCTGGAGTAACTCAGCAGGACAGGCAGCATCTCCGGAGAGAAGGAATGGGTGACGTTTTGGGTCGACACCCTTCTTCAGGCCTGTGTATGGGACGTTAGTTTCCACTATCTGAAGCCTTGTTGTTGCTGGTGGCAACTGCGAGGTGCCACCTTGCCATGGAAAGTCATGTGCCACCTTGCCATGTCAGTGGGGCCAGCTGTTGGGAGGCGGGCACCAGAGTGCATGTAGGCCTTCACTTCCCCATCAAGCCTTCCTGTCGAGTGCTGTGCTGTGGGGGACTGCGTTGCCCCGGCAACACTCCCACCACAGCCCCCTCAGTGCAATGGTCCACAATGCACTGCATCACTCCTGGAGAGGAACAAAGCACCAGCGTTAACATAGTCCAGTGTGGTCAGGCCAGGGAAACCACAGCCAACAAAGTTGGATGGCGGGACTGTCATGTGAGGAAAGACTGGGCTTGTATTCACTGGAGTTTAAAAGGATGAGAAGGGATCTTACAGAAACGTATAAAATTATAAAAGGACTGGACAGGCTAAATGCAGGAAAAATGTTCCCAATGTTGGGGAGTCCAGAACCAGGGGCCACAGTCTAAGAATAAAGGGGAGACCATTTAAAACTGAGGTGAGAAAAACAATTGGCCTCCTCCTGCACCTATTTCCTATGTTTCTGTGTAGACCGTGAGGTGAGTTGCCTTGCTAGATAAAAGGGGTGACATGGAAGGATATGGATCTTGTACAGGCAGTTAAGAGTTTGTCTTGGCTTTATACTCTAGAAAAGTACTTGCCAAGTGCCCGTTTTTAAGTGGGGATCAACAGTAGCGTCCATGTGATGCAAGCATGTGAATCCGTGCTGACACCCAATCAATCCCACACCCACTAGGGACAATGTTTACATTTACCAAGCCAATTAACCTACAAACCTGTATGACTTTGGAGTGTGGGAGGAAACCGAAGATCTCAGAGAAAACCCATGCAGGTCACGTGGAGAACGTACAAACTCTGTACAGACAGCACCCGTAGTCGGGATTGAACCCGGGTCTCCGGCGCTGCATTCGCTGTAAGGCAGCAACTCTACCGCTGCGCCACCGTGCTCGCTCATGGGTCTGCAGTAACTTGCGGAAACCTCCTGTTGTGAGTGGCCCTTTAAGTGCTGTTACTGTGAGCACATGGTACCATGGACCCTAGTCTGTCTGTGACTGCCAGACCTCTGCCATTGCCTTGGAGCTCGCAGCTGCAATCTATGCTGGCAGCAGCAGAGGGTGGCACGGTGGCGCAGCAGTAGAGCTGCTGCCTTACAGCGCCAGAGACCCTGGGTCGATCCTGACCACGGGTGCTGTCTGTATGGAGTTTGTACGTTCTCCCCGTGACCTACGTAGGTTTTCTCTGAGATCGCCGCTCGTATGGGGAGTGGCAGTTTTAGCTGATGTTAGTTAAGGACAGATTCTGCCTCAGACTGGGGAAACAATGTATCATACTATTTGTGAGATTATTAACTGCATGACTTTTATTGCAGCTGGTTCTGGATAAAAACATGAAAGTACTTCGTCCGAGTGTTCTGATTGAACTACACGATGAATCTCCAATTAAGCACAGCATAATGTTTGATAAAATAGATCCACATTACTTCTACCTGTTAACTGAGAGGACGGTAAGCTGATTTTTTTTCATGGTCCTTCACACTTCTATCTTGTGATTAATGTCTTTCATTCCTGGCATGTGACATTATGGCAAAGCTGATGCTTATAACTATCTGCAGTTGGCCTGAAGGTGGTTGCTGGATGGCCCTTTGATCTACTGCTTGCTATAGGAGATGAGGAGGAATTTCTTTAGTCAGGGGATGGTGAACCTGTGGAATTCATTGCCACAGACAGCTATGAAATCTATTTATCTTTGTCTTAAAAATGTCCATCGCCTCCACCTTCTGTGGCAAAGGATTCCACAGCTTCACCACCCTCTGACAAAAGAAATTCCTCCTCATCCTCCTCAATGGACGTCCTTTCTTGATCAGTACAGATGTCAGAGGTTATGGGGAGTCGTCAGGAGAGTGGGGTTAGGAGGGAGAGGTAGATCAGCCATGATTGAATGGCAGTGGACGATGGGCCGAATGGCCTAATTCTACTCCTATTCCTAATGACCTTTAATTCTGAGGCTATGACCTCTCTCACGAGTGGAAGCAAAGGTCAATAAGAAGAACAGTGAAGTGCAAATCTCTGAGGAGTTCCGTACTATGGCCCTTGCTGCAGGATGACAATCCTGCAAGATTTTGCTCCGCCATTTTAAAAAGAAATTTAGAAGCCACCGAATCCAGAGGCACTTCCCCTTGTCCCTGAGAAGTGTGCTTCATATTGAGGATGTAGCTGCATTTCAAAAGCTAATTCTGGTTTCGATCTGGAGTATTTTAAAACAGAGACGTGTCGTGAGCAACTGGCAATGACATCATTGCCAAGAACATGCTTTGTGCGCATTTACGAAGATTAGTTTGCCGTTGATGTACTCTCCAGCATGTATTTGGTGAGATGCAGAGGAAATATAGGGTGGAGGGGTTGGTAGGAAATGTGGCCAACAGCACAAACGATGGGAGAAATAGAAAGGAATACATGAAGGAGGACAGATGGCAAAGTAAATCCCATCTGAGTGGTCAATCCTGGCTTGAGGCATAAGGGAAGTTACTAAATGTAGTGCAGAAGCTAAGAAATCTAGCAATACAGATAAATCTATCTATATACTAAAACTCGTTTGTTTGTTTGTTCCTGAACTACAGCCAGCGATACACGATAGCGCGACAGTTTTAGGCCCACTTAACTCACCGTCGTTACTTTGGTGCTAATGGAAGAAGTTTCATTGCAATCAGTGTTATATTTTTAAAGTTAATCACATTTTAAAGGTTAAATCTATCTCCTAGGGAGGGGGGTGGAGGGAGGGGAGGAGGATGAAGGATAAGGGGGGTTTGAGAGGGGGGAGGGAGGTGGAGGGAAAGGGAGGGGGGAGGAGGGGAGGGGGGAGGAGAGGGTGTTGCACCAATGCAGGTGAGGTTTGGGTCCAACGGATCCACTTGGTCTAGTAATAATTAAAAATAGCTTCAAGTAGCCACAGGCGACATGGTGGCGTAGCGGTAGAGTTGCTGCCTCACAGCGCAAGAGACCCGGGTTCGATCCTGACTACGAGTGCTGTCCGTATGGAGTTTGTACGTTCTCACTGTGACCTCGTGGGTTTTCTCCAGGATCTCCGGTTTACTCCCACGCTCCAATGACGTACAGGTTTTTAGGTTAATTGGCTTGGTATAAAATGTAAAATTGTCCCTAGTGCATGCAGGGTGGTGTTAATGTGCGGGAATCGCTGGTCAGTGTGGACTCTGGGCCGAAGGGCCTGTTTCTGCAAAGAAATAAGGCCCTTCGGCCCACCGAGCCCACACCGACCAGTGATTCTCGTGCACTAACACTATCCTACACACACCAGGGACATTTTACAATTGTACTGAAGCCAATTAATCTACAAACCTGCACGTCTCTGGAGTGTGGGAGGAAACCGGAGATCCTGGAGAAAACCCACGGGGAGAACGTACAAACTCCATGCAGACAAGCACCCTTAGTTAGGATGGAACCCGGGTCTCTGGCGCGGTAAGGCAGCAACTCTACCGCTGTGCCAACGTGACGCCATGTGGTGATCACGAAAACACATCAGCGTACAGGTGTTTGAGAAGATTCTGCAAGTAATTTAGTTTAGTTTAGAGATACAGCGTGGAAACAGGCCCTTTCGGCCCACCGGGTACGTGCTGACCAGCGATCCCCGCACATTAACAATATCCTAAACACACAAGGAACAATTTTTACATTTACTAAGCCAATTAATGTACAAACCTGCATGTCTTTGGTGTGTGGGAGGAAACCGAAGGTCTCGGAGAAAACTCAGGCAGGTCACGGGGAAAACCTACAAACTCCGTACAAGCAGCACCCGTAGTCAGGATCGAACCTGGGTCTCCGGCGCTGCATTCGCTGTAAGGCAGCAACTCTACCGCTGCGCCACCATGACTGCCCAAAGTACTTGAGGATTCCCTCGGCCTTCAACACACGTGCTACAGCACATACTTTGGTCGGGTGCATCTCAGTCTGTGTGGCAGCTGCTCTGCTCTTGACTGCCTGATCCTGCAGAGAGTGGTGAATGCAGCCCAGTCCATCGCAGGCTCGTCACTCCCTTCCATCTCGAGCAGCTTCACGATGCATTGCATCTAGAAGGCTGGACGTATCGTCAAGGATGCCTGTCACACTGACCAGCCCCTTTTTGCTCTCCCACCATCTTGGTTAGTTCTGTTTAGTTTATCAGTTCAGTTTAGTTCGGTTCAGTTTATTGTCACATGCACCGAGGTACAGTGAAAAGCTTTGTGTTGTGTGCTAACCAGTCAGCAGGAAGACAATACATGATTACAATCAATCCATTTACAATGTATAGATACATAACAAGGGAATAATGTTTAATGCAAGGTAAAGCCAGCAAAGTCCGGTCAAGGATAGTCCAAAGAGGTAGATAGTAGTTCAACATTGCCCTCTGGTTGTGGTATGATGGTTCAGTTGCTTGATAACAGCTGGGACAAAACTGTGCCTGAATCTGGAGGTGTGCGTTTTCGCACTTCTGTACCTCTTGCCTGATGGGAGAGGCTTAGGAGACAGGAACTTGAAAGCTCAGACGTCTAGACTGAAGGACAGTTTCATTTGGTTATTCTATGAATGTACTTCATTATTTTTTTGCACTGCTCAGATGTTGCATTTACAATATTGCACCATTCTGCTATTTTGCAGTTGTTGGTGTTTTTATTGCTGACCCCATTCTCTTGCCTCCTCTAGCTCTGTGCATGACATTGCTCTGCTGCATTCCATCTGCCACTTCTCTGCCCACTCTCCCAACTTGTCCAAGTCCTCTGTAAACTCCTTGCTTCCTCAACACTTGCTTCCTCAACAGTGCATTCAGAAAGTATTCAGACCCCTTCACTTTTTCCACATTTTGCTACGTTCCAGCCTTATTTTAAAATGGATTGAATTCATTTTTTTAATCGTCAATCTACACACAATACCCCATAATAAAAAAGTGAAAACAGGTGTTTAGCAATTTTTGCAAAGCAATTAAAAAGACATAACTGAAATATAACATTTACATAAGAATTCAGACCCACACAAAATTGAGCTCAGGTTCATCCTGTTGCCATTGATTATCCTTGAGATGTTTCTACAACTTGATTAGAGTCCATGATTAGAGTCCATCAATGGTAAATTAAATTGATTGGACGTGATTTGGAAAGGCACACACCTGTCTATATAAGGTCCCACAGTTGACAGTGCATGTCAGAGCAAAAACCAAGCCATGAAGCCGAATGAATTGTTTGTACACCTCCAAGACAGGATTGTGTCGAGACACAGATCTGGGGAAGGGTATAAAACAATTTCTGCAGCATTGCAGGTCCCGAAGAGCACAGTGGCCTCCGTCATTCTTAAATGGAAGAACTTTGGAACCACTTCATAGAACTGGCCGCCCGGCCAAACTGAGCAATCGGGGGAGAAGGGCCTTGGTCAGGGAGGTGACCAAGAACCTGATGGTCACTCTGACAGAGCTCCAGAGTTCCTCTGTGAAGATGGGAGAACCTTCCAGAAGGAAAACTATATCTGCAGCACTCCACCAATCAGTCCTTTATGGTAGAGTGGCCACTCGGAAGCCACTCCTCAGTAAAAGGCACATGACAGCCCGCTTGGAGTTTGCCAAAAGGCACCTAAAGGACTCTCAGACCATGAGAAACAAGACTCTCTGGTCTGATGAAACCAAGATTGAACACTTTGGCCTGAATGGCAAGTGGCACCGTTCATCGCCTGGCCAATACTATACCTACGGTGAAGCATGGTGGTGGCAGCATCATGCTGTGGGGATGTTTTTCAGTGGCAGGAACTGGGAGACTAGTCAGGATCGAGGGAAAGATGAACGGAGCAAAGCACAGAGAGATCCTTGATGGAAACCTGCTCCAGAACGTTCTGGACCTCAGACTGGGGCGGAGGTTCACCTTCCAACAGGACAATGACCCTAAGCACACAGCCAAGACAATACAGGAGTGGCTTTGTGACAAGTCTGTGAATGTCCTTGAGTGGCCCAGCCAGAGCCTGGACTTGAACCCGATCAAACATCTCTGGAGGGACCTGAAAATAGCTGTGCATCGACGCTCCCCATCCAACCTGACAGAGCTTGAGAGGATCTGCAGAGAAGAATGGGAGAAATTACCCAAATACAGGTGTGCCAAGCTTGTAGCGTCATACCCAAGAAGACTTGAGGCTGTAATCGCTGCCAAAGGTGCCTCAACAAAGTACTGAGTAAAGGGTCTGAATACTTATGTAAATGTGATATTTCAGTTATTTCTTTTTAATTAGTTTGCAAAAATTTCTAAACACCTGTTTTTGCCTGTTTATTATAAGGTATTTTGTGTAGATTGATGATTTAAAAAAAAAAGAATTGAATCCATTTTAAAATAAGGCTGTAACGTAGCAAAATGTGGAAAATGTGAAGGGGTGTGAATACTTTCTGAATGCACTGTACCTGCCCCTCCACCCATCTTCATGTTATCCACAAACGTGGCCACGAAGCCATCAATTCCATCATCCAGATGATTAATATATAACGTGAAAGCAGTGGACCGGACAATGACCCCTGCCTAACACCGCCAGTCACTGGAAGCCAACCAGAAAAGACTCTCCTTATTCCCACTCTTTGCCTTCTGCCGGTCGTTTGTACAAATAGGGGAGAGTTGTGGGGGACGTGCCGAACTTCCTCAGCCTTCTAAGGAAGTGGCGGCATTGGCGTGCTTCCTTGGTCATTGCTTTAAGATGGGTGGTCCAGGAGAAGTTGTTGGTGATATTAACTCCTAGGAATTTGTCGTTTTCAACCATCTCTACTTCGGCGCCGTCAATTCAAACTGGGGTATGTGTACCGCTTCACTTCCTGAAGCCCATCACCATCTCCATTGTCTTGCTGACATTGATAGAAAGGTTGTTGTCTCGACACCAGGACACAAGAAATTCATCCACTGTTTTCTGGTAACATTACCAAACCCTTTTGCTTTCATTCTATCATTCCATTACAGACTCATTTCATCTCTTCAGCAACAGCAGCATTGAGCCCACATTCAGTATATTCTAACTACTCCTTTACCACTTCTAACCACTTACTGATTTGCCCTGTTAACATCTTCAGTCTACGTTTACAAATTGATGGAACAGATTGTATAGGAAGGAACTGCAGATGCTGGTTTAAACGGAAGATAGACACAAAAGCCTGGAGAAACTCAGCAGGGTCGGACAGCATCTCTGGAGAGAAGGAATGGGTGACGTTTCGGGTCGAGACCCTTCTTCAGATTCTTCTTCATTCATCTTTAGAATTTTTTTATATCTGTTTTTATCAGTCTTGGACTAGCTGTCAAAGAACATTCTGCGAACACAACATATTTTCCATCTTTCATCAAGATTACTTCCTAAAAATAACCAGACAGTAATTTCTTGGAAATAATGTGATGGTAAAATCCATGCTCACGACCAAACTCTCTCCATCTCTCATTTATATGTACTGGACACTACAATGCTCTCACCATCTCTCATTTACACCGATCAGCCAAAACATTATGACCACTGACAGGCGAAGTGTATATCATTGATTATCTTGTTACAATGGCAACTGTCAAGGGGTGGGATATATTAGGCAGCAAGTGAACAGTCGGTTCTTGAAGTTGATGTGTTGGATGCAGGAGAAATGGGCAGGAGTAAAATACCGGAGTGACTTTGACAAGGGCCAAATTGTTATGGCCAGATGACTGGGTCAGAGCATCTCTGAAAGGGCAAGGCTTGTGGGGTGCTCCCGGTCAGCAGTGGTGAGTACCTACCGACAGTGGTCCAAGGAGGGACAAACCACAAACCGGCGACAGGGTGTTGGGCGCCCAAGGCTCATCAATGCGCGAGGGCAACGAAGGCTATCCCGTCTGGTCTGAACCGACAGATGGTCGACTGTGGCACAAGTCACAGAAAATTTTAATGGTGGTCACGGGAAGAATGTGTCACAATACAAAGTGCATCGCACCCTGCTGCGTATGGGGCTGCACACGGAGGACCAACAGCATATTATTAGGCAGGTGGTTATGATGTTTTGGCTCATCAGGTCATAATGTTTTGGCTGATTGGTGTATTTGTACTGTACAATATTCAAAGCTGGATTATCAGCCACGTGTGTTGATTTAAAACCAGCTCCGATTATCCCATTTTGAAGCTTGCAATTGAAATGATTAGTTTAGTTTAGTTGAGAGATAAAGCGCAGAAACAGGCTCTTCGGCCCACCGAGTCCGCGCAGACCAGCGGTCCCCGCACACTAACACTATCCTACACACACTAGGGACAGTTTACACTTACACCAAGCCAATTAACCTACATATCTGTACGTCTTTGGAGTGTGGGAGGAAACCGAAGATCTCGGAGAGAAAACCCACGCGGTCACGAGGAGAACGTACAAACTCCGTAAGACAGCACCCGTAGTCGGGATGGAGCCCGGGTCTCTGGCGCTGCAAGTGCTGTAAGGCAGCAACTCTGCCGCTGTGCCACCGTGCCGCCCCTAAAACCTTTTAGAAACCTAAAATAAAAACAGAAAATGCTGGAAGTGCTTGTCGTATCAGACAATGATCTTAAACGTTGACTTTGTTTCTCAATCCACAGATGCTGCCCAATCTACTGAATAATTGCAGCATTTTCAGTTTTTATTAAATCAATGTGCAAGCTTGATGGTGTGTGATACGACTAGACTGAGGTTTCTCTGCAGTCTTCTGAATATTGACATTGAGTACAGGCAGCAGTTTAGTTTTAGCTCACATTTGTAAACATTATTAGCATGTGTTATGTACCCTGCTCATCTGTTGAAAGGCTTTGGGTGAAAACTGTTGTCTCTTTATCCTTAATTTATATGTTTTTTTAGATTTAGAGATACAGCGCGAAAACGGGCCCTTCGGCCCATCGAGGCCGCGCCGCCCAGCGATCCCCGCACATTAACACTATCCTACACACACTAGGGACGATTTTTATATTTACCCAGTCAATTAACCTACATACCTGTACGTCTTTGGAGTGTGGGAGGAAACCGAAGATCTCGGAGAAAACCCACGCAGGTCACGGGGAGAACGTACAAATTCCGTACAGACGGCGCCTGTAGTCAGGATCGAACCTGAGTCTCCGGCGCTGCATTCGCTGTAAGGCAGCAACTCTACACCTGCGCAACTGTGCCGCCTAATTGTGGGCATTCATTACGCATGCACGCAGACGCACACACACACTCACACTCTCATACGCATGCACACCTACACACGCGCACACACATGCATGCATGTGCACACGCACACACACACACACATGCATGCATGTGCACACACACACACACACACTCTACACCTGCGCAACTGTGCCGCCTAATTGTGGGCATTCATTACGCATGCACGCAGACGCACACACACACTCACACTCTCATACGCATGCACACCTACACACGCGCACACACATGCATGCATGTGCACACGCACACACACACACATGCATGCATGTGCACACACACACACACACACATTGCGCCGTACAATGGCAGCCTCACCAGCAGTCTGTCTCGGTCTTTTCTTTCTTTGGTGTTTTTTGTATGTTAAATGTATGGTTTAGTGTATCTTCAGCTTTGTATTATGTGGGGGAGGGGGGTTGGGGGAAACCTTTTTAAATCTCTTTCCTCGATGGAGATGTGATTTTTTTTCTGTATCGTATTCCTTTCCGCGCTGCGGACTTAACGTCGTGGAGCTCGCGGTACCTTGGTTCGGGACCGACTTTGGGAGCTCCAACTGCAGGAGCTTCGACCGCCCCTACGCGGGAGCTTTGATCGACGGCTATGGATGGTTCGACTGCCCCGACCTCGGGAGAAGAAGGAAGATTCAAGATTCAAGATTCAAGATTCAAGATAGCTTTATTTGTCATCCAATATTGGACGAAATTCAGTCACCCACAGTCCAACAACAAAAGCACTAAATAGGCATTAAAATTACACAACCCCAAAAACACACAAAAAAGAAACATCCATCAAAGAAACATCCATCACAGTGAGTCTCCTCCAGTCCTCTCCTCACTGTGATGGAAGGCCACAATGTCTTTCCATTCTCCTGCTGTCCTCTCCCGCAGTCAGGTTGTTGTGGTTGCAGGCCGCGCCGGATGGTCCGCAGCGGCCCGAGCCTAAGGCGAGTCGCAGCCGCTCCCGCAGCCTCCGAGGACGGCCGGCTCCGCCGATGATAAGTCCGATCCGGGGCGGGCGAACACGCTGCTGCTGCCGCTGTTGCTGCACGTCGGGGCGGTCGTGGCTCCCGACATTGAAGCCCCCGCCCAGCAGAGAAAAATCCAGCGACATATTTTAGGCCGCGCCGGACGGTGAAATGTCCGCGACCCAAGCCCCACGATCCGGGGCGGGCGAACACGCTGCCGCTGCCGGAGCTCCCGATGTCGGCATCCACGTGGCCCGAGCCTAAGGCGAGTCGCAGCCGCTCCCGCAGCCTCTGAGGACGGCCGGCTCCGCTGATGGTTAGTCCGGTCCGCGGGCTCTGCGAACCGGAGCCCTGGAGGCCGCCAGCTCCAGGAGTTGGGCCGATGGTTGGGCCGCAGCGGGAACGGAGACACGGCCCAGAAAACAAAGGTCGGGTCTCCGTTCGGAAGGGACACATATTTACAATTTTACAGTCCCCCCCTCCCCCCCACATACACACATAGTACACAAACACAAAAACACGACATCACAACTACAATTAAGACAAAAAAACAACAAAAACACAAAGACAAATGGACCGCAGGTAAGCCGCAGCTGCTATGGCAGCGCCGCCAAGACTTTATTGCCTTCCATGACAGTGAGGAATGTGGGGAAGCTGCTTTGGTGGATGTTTATGTTAACTTTTATGTAGTTGTCTGTCTTGGTGCTTTTTTTCTATAATGACTGTATGGCAAATTAAATCTCACTGTACCTTAAATGTACACGTGACAATAAAAGACCATTGAACATGCACGCACACGCACACGCACACAGACACACGCACTTACACACAAACACACACAGAAATACATGCACATACACACATATACACATGCATATACACACACATGCACACATACACACACAGACACCAAACACACGCACACATATACATACATTCATATAATACACACACACACGGTGCAGAAAGCAAGGTCCCATGGGGAATCATCCTGAAAGGGAAAGATAGATCAGCCATGGTTGAATGGCGAAGTAGACTTGATGGGCCGAATGGCTTAATTCTGTTCCTATCACTTATGACCTTCTGAACTTGTGTGTGAGGAGATTGCTAACCATTTCTTTTCTCCTGGCTCTGCAGGTGAGATGGCGGAAGGTGGCAAATTGTACGCAGTACAGTTCGTGTGAAGATTGTTTGTCAGCACAGGACCCGTACTGTGGATGGTGTGTGCATGATGAAAGGTCTGTTTGTGCAAAGCAGCCGAGTAGCAGCAACACTGCTGGACATCTATGTCGTAAAGCACTGATGTCAATCTGAAGATAGACACAAAAAGCTGGAGGAACTCAGTGCATCAGACAGCATCTCTGGAGGAAAAAAGTACGTGACGTTTCGGGCGAGACCCTTCTTCGGACTGAACTCGAAACGTCACCTATTCCTTTTCTCCAGAGATGTTGTCTGTCCCGCTGAGTTACTCCAGCTCTTTGTGTCTATCTTCGGTTTAAACCAGCATCTGCAGTTCCTTCCTACACACTGATGTCAATCTGTTTTGTACTCAAAATCAGGATAGTGTTTGTGAGCAGGAGTATTTTTTTGCACAATGTCAAGGTTGTTTCTTTAGTTTATGTTAGTCCTCCTGGTCTTTATAATACCATAAATAATACTATATTATACTACTAATACTAAGGGCATGAACATCTTGGACCCAACCTGATGCAAGACGCTTTATAGTGGCCCCTCCCACTTGTACTCACATCTCATTTGAGTTGAGTTTGGTTTCTTATTGCGTACAGTGAAAAGTTTTTGTTGTGTGCTAACCAGCTAGCAGAATGACAACACGTGATTACAATCGACCCATCCACAGTGAACAGAAATAGATGAAGGGAATAATCCCACTTTCTCACCCACTCCATACACACTATCTTACACACACTAGGAACTAGGGGGCAATTTACAGAGGGCCAATTAACTGACATCCGCTCCCATTTTTTGAAATAAATTATTGACCCAATTAAATGTTTCCCTTAATGTAATTGTTATTCTGAACCCTCCTCCTGTATCGGAGCATTTGTTCGATCCTAGGGATAATATTGAACTTGGAGAATTTATAACACAGAAGAAACATTTAGACAGGTACACGGATAGGACGGGTTTAGAGGGGTATGGGCCAAACATACCCCTCTAAACTAGTGGGACTAGTGTAGATGGGACATGTTGGTTGGTGTGGGCAAGTTGGGTTGAAGGACCTGTGACTCTATGAGGAGGCCATTCAGCCCATCATGTCAGTGCTGGTCAATGTGGTGCTCCCCAGCCAAAGGCCACGTACCGACACTGGGTGCCATGGCTGGTAGATCATGGTCTTTAAACGCAGATATAAATCTATGCATTACTAAAACTCTCATCTTGTATGTTTGTATATTTGTTCGTTTCTAAATATATTTGTACCCGAAATACAGCCAAAACGGTACACGATAGCACAGCAATTTTAGGCCCACCTTACTCACCATTGGCCTGCGGTTCAAATTGTTGTTATATTTTAAAATTTAGTCACTTTTTAAACTTTAAAAATCACTTTTTAAACTTTAACAAATCCCTTTTCCACTTGCCCTGCCCGTCAGCCGCGTCTGCGCAGTAATACCTCCATGTTCGACGTCACAATGGGAACCCAACGTGTCCACACCTGCGCAGTTGGAGCCCGTTGATCTAATACTTACGTAAGATGGCCACCGCATCCGCGCTCAAAGTGCGCTGGTTGTCCGCTGGGGCTTCTTCCCGCTCAAAGCAATGGCCGTCACCATCCAGCTGCCGCTGCAGGAGAGGTTTGCACCCAACGGGACAGTGGGTCGCTGGACACCGCTCCGGGGCTGGGATGAATGCTTCCCTTTCCTCTCCTCCCTCGCCCTCTCCCAGCCCCAGGGGAGGTTTGGACCAAACGGGTCCACGCCCGTCTAGTATACAAGTGATTAAGATTTATACCTTTAGCGCTCGCTTATACATTGAGTTTCTCACCCAATGCCTTCCGAGTGGAAACAATTATTCTGTATCTTCTTCCTAATCCTTCTACAAATTAATTTCTATGTCCCTGGTTTTGGACTTCGCTGGTAAGGGTACCAGGTGCTTCTTCATTTCTCTGTAATTTTATATAAGTACCGCTTAGCTCCTCTGTTCAAAAGCAAGCAGTCTCAACGTATTTCATCGTTCCTTGTGTGTGCAACTTTTTAGTACTGGCAACATGCTGATAAATCTCTGCTCCTTTGTCAACCCATTCACATCACTCCAGTATTGTGGTGACCAGAAATATCCAGCTCTTGATTCAACAACCCCTGTCTTGGGTCATTGCCTTGGGATGAAGGACATGTAGAGTTGTAAACCAGGGCATTTTCTGTTGAGGTCCAGAGGCCACTGTCCCATCATCCTGACCCAATGAGTTTGATGCTGTCAGTTCTCCTTAATAACTAGGCCAAAGATAAGTGCAAATTGCTGGAGTATCTCGGCAGGCCAGGCAGTATCTCTGGAGAAAAAGGATGGATAACGTTTCCATTCGGAACCCATCTTCAGACCCGAAACATCACCCATCCATTTTCTCCAGATATGCTGCCTGACCCGCTGAGATACTCCAGCACTTTGTATTTATCTTCGGTGTAAACCAGCATCTGCAGTTCCTTCCGACATATTAATATCTAGGCCGTTAGTTTAAGTGTTTTGTTTCCTGATAGATCACCATTGTCTACTTTGGTTGACCTGCACTGCTGAGCAAGGCAGCTAAAAGGTAGCATCTAGAAAATGTTTTTGCTGAGGTGACACATTGCTGCCATTTTCAGAAAATAACCTTGCATTAATCTTCATTAATATCCAACATAATTCAGCTTTCTGCATCGTGCAAATGTTATTATCAATAATATTTAGTGTTTTGACCTAAAAACAAAGCCTGCTTTCCTGTATATTAAAAGGTTGGAATTTAAAGCTAAAATTAACATTCTCACATAATTCCACTCAACACAATTTGCAAAAAGTGTCAATTTTTTACAGGTGCTCCTTTAGCAGTGAATGCCAAGAACGAATTTGGATAAAGTTCACAGGACAAGCTGACAGTTGTCCAAAAGTTGCCTTACAACCTTTGGCAATTGATGATACTTTGGACAAGGAACCGGTAATATCAAATTAACTCAAACTTTAGAAATTACATTGTGGATTGTTTTAATATGTCCATTTTGTGCACAATTGCCAATTGCCACACTAAGCTGTGGAGGCCCAAGTCAATGGATATTTTTAAAGCAGAGATAGATAGATTCTTGATTAGTACGGGTGTCAGGGGTTATGGGGAGAAGGCAGGAGAATGGGGTTAGGAGGGAGAGATAGATCAGCCAAGATTGAATGGCGGAGCAGACTTGATGGGCCGAATGGCCTAATTCTGTTCCAATCACCTATGACGTGACCTCATAAGTGTGATAGACCAGAGATTCTGCTCTGCTCTCTCTGTTACTGAAAAGACACCTAGTCACTGGAAAAGGAGCAAGAAAGGAGAGCGTTGTTAGAAATTTTGGAAATCATAAGTTAGATGATTAAGTTATCGTCTGTGTTAAAATTCGAGCTCACGTACAGGGGAAACGGGATGGGGAAATGGCTAGCATAGCATGTTAGGAGGGTAATTAGATGTGTCAATGTATTTAGCTCAGGCGCAGCCAGCTTAGATAGAATAATAATACTCACAGTGAGGTTGTAAATCAGTATGAGAGTAATAAAATACCCAGGAAATGCGTCTTTTGCCCATTTGTTAGATCTGGGACAGGGGTGTTCAAAATAACAGGAAACACTAGGTTAAAGATAACTCTGGGGAAAGACAAAGATAAAAGATTACAGAGACATTGATTAATGATGATTTATTTCAAATCCACAAGTAATCGTTGTATCATGAGAATATAAAATGTTCTAGGTACTTTGTATCTTTGAAACTTTTTGGGTTTTCTGTGTGTGTTTTTCCAGTGCCATAAAATTGACTTTCATAAAATTGTCTTCCATAATATGGCTTGTTGGATAGATTCACCACTGATCTGTGAGCTGTTTTATTTGAGTCCGGGCCCCGCTAAGTAAAGGCAAATACATGGTTCGGATGTGACACAGAAATTACTCCAACAGTGAAGTATAATCATGTATAAGAAGGAACTGCAGACGCTGGTTTACAATGAAGATAGATACAAAATGCTGGAGTAATTCAGCGGGTCAGGCAACATCTCTGCAGAAGAGGAATACGTGACGTTTCGGGTAGAGACCCTTCTTCAGACTGTCTTCACATGATGATACCCCTATCATCCTGGTAGACAGGACAGGATAGAGATGTTTCCAGGGTAAAGAGGAGGCTGGGGGGGCGGGGGGGGGAAGAGCAAAGTCATGGCATTGTAAGTTCAGGTCATAATAAATGCAATGCAATTCTTGATTAGTGCAGGTGTCAGGAGAAGGCAGGAGAATGGGATTAGGAGGGAGAGATAGATCAGCCATGATTGAATGACGGAGTGGACTTGATGGGCCGAATGGCCTAATTCTGCTCCTATCACTTAAGGCATTATGAATAGGGAATTCAAGATTTTTTTTGTCCAAATAGTGATTAGAACGTGAATCACGCCATTGCAGAGAGTAAATGAGCCAAATAACAGGGGGGATCCCTAAGGGGAATCTAGGTAAAGATGTGAGGCCGAAAGGAACAGCAAGAAATGCCAAAGATCGACACAAACTGCTGGAGTAACTCAGCGGTTTCTGGAACTCCATTGAGTTACTCCAGCATTTAGTGTTTCTCCATTGATGCTGCCTGTCCCGCTGAGTTACTCCAGCATTTTGTGTATTATCTTTGGTATAAACCAGCATCTACAGTTCCTTCCTACACAGAAGGAAATGCCAACATTGTGTGACAAAGACCAATGGAGGAGGATCATGTAAAGCATAAACTCTAGCAGCGAACAGCCGGGCCAAATGGCTTTTTATTCTGATGTGATACTGCTTAAACTCTGAAACTAGATGAAGACATAAAGCAACAAGGAATAGGAGAAGCAAGGATCTGCAGATGCTGGAATCTTGAGCAAAACACCAAGTGATGGAGAAACTCAGTGGGAAAGGCAGCAACTGGGAAGGGGATGGACAGATGACTGTTCAGGATGGGTCCCTCCTTTAGACACAGTCTGACAGTCCAAAGAGGAGTCACGGCCTAACATTTTGCCTGTCCATTCCCTCCACAGATGCTGACTCATGCTGAGTTCCTCCGCCACTTTGTGTTTTGCTCAGGATTCCAGCGTCTGCAGTTCCTTACATCTCTTAATCCTTGTTGCCTCATGTCCTTACCTAGTTTCAGAGTTTATGCGGCATCACATCAGAATAAAAAGCCATTTGGCATCTCGTTGTGGCTTTATGTTTAGTTTAGTTAAGAGATACAGAGCGGAAACAGGCCCTTCGGCCCACCGAGTCCGTGCCGGCCAGCGATCCCCGCACACTATCCTCCACACACACAAGGAACAGTTTACATTTATAGCAAAGCCAATTAACCTACAAACCTGTACATCTTTGCAGTGTGGGAGGAAACCGGAGATCCCGGAGAAAACCCATGTAGGTCACGGGGAGAAGGAAACAAAATCTGTACAGACAGCACCCGTAGTCAGGATGGAACCGGGGTCTCCGGCGCTGTGAGGCAGCAACTCTACCGCTACGCCCCTGCCTACCTGGTTTCCCCATAAAACCATCTGTGCAGATTTGGCTCATCTATTCCATGCAATGACACATTCCACGTTCTAATGACTCTTTGGACATAAACAATTTTCTTTAGAGTTTCCAGATAGATTTATTGGCTTTTGATCTTTTCCCCTTTTTTTTTTGCGGGAACGTTGTTCTAACAGGTGAGGTTTGCTCAGAGATATATCTTTTAACTTTATTTTATTTTTCAGCATTTTAACGTGACATTAAAATGGAAGCTTGGCAATGTAAGCAGACAAAAGGCAGAGGAGTGTATGTTGAGGAACACTGTGACTGATGAGGTTATTTGCCAAGGCAGTTACAGCACTCAATGCCTCTGCCGTCTGTCCAGCAAGACCTACCTTCAGCTCAAGAATCAGATGGGTACAGTATTCGTACAAGGAGAGATTGGGTTTTGTCCGAAGATACACACAAAATGCCAGAGTAACTCAGCGGGACGGGCAGCATAGCTAGAGAGAAGGAAAGGTCTCGACCCAAAACCTCACCCGTTCCTTCTCTCCAGAGATGCTGCCTGTCCCGCTGAGTTACTCCAGCATTTTGTATCTCCGGTTTAAACCAGCATCTGCAGTTCCTTTGGGCTTTGTCCATCGCTTGCAACTCGATGTAACATTCATTGTTCAGTATTACGTGTTTAAATAAATCCATGACTACCTTAACATTATCAAGAAACAAAGTAATATTGTTAAGTGCTGATATTTCTCATGAAGCAGCACCCGTTTGGGATTTGCCATGAGTAAATCCGACACAAAAGAACCTTCTCTGTTTCTTTGTAAGAAGTAACTGCAGATGCTGGTTTAAACCTAAGATAGACACAAAAAGGTGGAGTAACTCAGCGGGACAGGCAGCATCTCTGGAGAAAAAGGATGGGTGATGTGTCAGGTTGAGACCCATTGAGTTTGGTTCTGATCACCCGCCCATTTATTGAATTGATGGCAGATTGTAGAGCTCTGATGCGTTGAGAGATGGACTGACTGAGTCCTCTGCTCCTGTTCCTCCTAACTAGTATAGTTAGTGTGTAAACCCCTATTGACCCGGTGAGAAGGGGAACTGGCAGGTGAAGGGTGGGTCTGTTGCCACGTGAGGCGGCAGGCAGTAAATAGGTAGTAAAAAAATGCTGGAGTAACTCAGCGGGTCAGGCAGCATCTTGAGAGAGAAGGAATGGGTGACATTTCGAGTCGAGACCTTTCTTCAGACTGATGTCAGGGGAGGGGGCGGTTCCCATATTTCCCCGATCCATTCTCCTCGTGATTGTATACACTTTATTCCTACCAGACTCAGTCAGGGAACTGTAAATGAAGGCCAGAGTTAAACCAAGCTGGTGTTCAAGGCAACGCTCTCTCCTGAGGGCTCCTGCCCGTCTCACCCCATGCAAAGCCCGAGTTGAAAATTGCATCTTAAGATTCCACAATGAGAAGATTTTAACGCACTTTTCTTGCCTGTTTCCCTGCAGGCCCAGTCGTCGTAGAGGCATCTGTTCAATTAACGTCTGTGAACGTCACCACCAGGGCCAACCTGCATAATTGTTTTAACATTCATACTTCCCGCGGTGACAAGCCGTAAGTTCGTCAGCTCATTGTTTAAAGTAGAGCCATTCAACGAGTCTGGATTAAAATACTTGTCACAAAACAGAACCATTGCAGAAAAAGATGTGGAGCCATCTTGGGTGGTGCAATAGTAGAGTTGCTGCCGGAGACCCGGGTTCCATCCTGACTACGGGTGCTGTCTGTACGGAGTTTGTATGTTCTCCCCGTGACCGTGTGGGTTTTCTCCAGGTGCTCCGGTTTCCTCCCACACTCCAAAGACGTACAGGGTTGTAGGTTAATTGGCTTCGGTAAAATTGTCAATTGTCTCTAGTGTGTGTAAGAAAATAACTGCAGATGCTGGTACAAATCGAAGGTATTTATTCACAAAATGCTGGAGTAACTCAGCAGGTCAGGCAGCATCTCAGGAGAGAAGGAATGGGTGACATTTCGGGTCGAGACCCTTCTTCAGACTGATGTCAGGGGGGGCGGGACAAAGGAAGGATATAGGTGGAGACAGGAAGATAGAGGGAGAACTGGGAAGGGGAGGGGAAGAGAGGGATAGAAGAACTATCTAAAGTTGGAGAAGTCAATGTTCATACCACTGGGCTGCAAGCTGCCCAAGTGAAATATGAGGTGCTGTTCCTCCAATTGCCGGTGGGCCTCACTATGGCACTGGAGGAGGCCCATGACAGAAAGGTCAGAGTGGGAGGGGGAGTTGAAGTGCTCAGCCACCGGGAGATCAGGTTGGTTAAGGTGGACTGAGCGAAGGTATTGAGCGAAACGATCGTCGAGCCTGCGTTTGGTTTCGCCGATGTAAAGAAGTTGACATCTAGAGCAGCGGATGCAAAAGATGAGGTTGGAGGAGGTGCAGGTGAACCTCTGTCTCACCTGGAAAGACTGTTTGGGTCCTTGGGTGGAGTTGAGGGAGGAGGTAAAGGGACAGGTGGTGCATCTCCTGCAGTGGAAAGTGCCCGGGGATGGGGTGGTTTGGGTCGGAAGGGACGAGTGGGATTGTGTATGTGTAGGATTGTGTAAGTGTGCGGGGATTGCTGGTCGACACGGACTTGGTGGGCCGAAGGGCCTGTTTCCGCTCTGTATCTCTAAACTAAACTAAACTGAATTGCAAAAATTCATATTCTGAAGGATTTCTGTTCCTGAAGCATCATTATGCTCATTCATTCTCACTATGATCATGGAGCTGTACATTAATGCAGGACTTGCTAATACAAGGTATCACAGTCTTTGAACAAGCTCCACATAGTTCAGCTTGGGATTTTCAATGGCTGAGGAATGCATCTAGAGACTGAATTAATTTAGCAATGAATTCCACAGATTCACCTCCCTCTGACTAAAGAGATTTCTCCTTCCTAATGAAACCGTGGAATTCATTGCCACAGAAGGCTGTGGAGGCCAAGTTAATGGATATTTTAAAGCTATAGATAAATAGATTCTTGATTAGTACGGGTGTCAGGGGTTATGGGGAGAAGGCAGGAGAATGGGGTTAGGGGGGAGAGATAGATCAGCCATGATTCAATGGCGGAGTAGACTTGATGGGCCGAATGGCCTAATTCTGCTCCAATCACTTCTAAACCTTATGACCTCAGCTCCCAATACTTTCACCTTCTTCCTCTATTGCCCGTCCACGCCTCCAGATTCAGGGACAGTTTCTTCCCAGCTGTTATCAGGCAACTGAACCATCCTACCACAACCAGAGAGCAGTGCTGAGCTACTATCTACCTCATTGGTGACCCTCGGACTATCTTTGATTGGACTTTACTGGCTTTTAATTTAGTTTAGAGATACAGCGCGGAAACAGGCTCTTTCGGCCCACTGGGTCTGCGCCGACCAGCGATCCCTGCACATTAATACTATCCTATACCCACTAGGGACAATTTTTACATTTACCAAGCCAATTAACCTACAAATCTGTACGTCTTTGGAGTGTGGGAGAACGTACAATCACAGGGAGAACATACAAACTCTGTACAGACAGCACCCGTAGTCAGGATCGAACCCGGGTCTCCGGCTCTGCATTCGCTCTCAGGCAGCAACTCTACCGCTGTGCCACCCTGAAGCCCTATTTATCTTGCACTAAAGGTTATTCCCATATCATGCATCTATACATTGCAGATGGCTCGATTGTAATCATGTATAGCCTTAACTCGGTACACGTGACAATAAGCTAAACTGACCTGAACTCTCCAGGACTGGAGAACGTGTGCAGGCGGATGTGCTGGGCTCATCCTCCTGCTCTGCATTTTTTACCTCCCCTATTTATTCCCCCATTTCCCTCTCCCATTTACTCAATGATCAGATAACCTTGTCTCTGGCTGACCCCCCTGGTCATCCTGGTTTTACCCTGTCAGTGACATGCCTTCCCCCACCCTCTAGGTTTTTGTTGTGCCCTTTTCGGTTCTAAAATGTCCCCGACGTTGAGGCATTGACTTTAGACAGACACAAGAAGTTGGCATCACTCAGCGAGACAGGCAGCATCTCTGGAGAAAAGGAATAGGCGATGTTTTGGGTCAAGACCATTTCTTCAGACCGAGGGGGAAAGGGGAACGAGACATAGAGAGATATAGAACAAAGGAATGAAAGATATCCAAAAACTAACAATGATAAAGGAAATGGTCCATTGTTGGCTGTGGGCTAGGTGAAAACGAGTTATACAGATAATGAATACAGTGAAACTAATACAATGACTCACTCACCAAGACCACAGTGAAACTCATACAATGACCAGGGGTGAGGGCGGGATGGAGAGAGCGGGGAAGCAAGGATTACTTGAAGTCAGAGAAATCAATATTCATACCTCTGGGTTGTAAGCTGCCCAAGGCAATGACTTTACTATGCGTCTCACAGGTGTGGCCTGAGTATACACCCAGCATTTTCCACTATCGTTTTAGATTTCCAATGCTGGTGCTCCTCGACTTACGATGGGGTTACGTTCCGATAAACCTATCGTAAACCAAAAGTATCGTGAGTCGAAAATGTATTTAATACACCTGACCGACCGAACATCACGGCCATGGCAGCCCCCAACCGTGGCTGACTGGGAGCTGCGGCTCGCTGCCGTTGCCCAGCAACACGAGAGAGCATTGTGCCAGTCTGAGCAGCGGGAAGGCCTGCCAGCCCGGCAAAAGCCCGGCAAAATATCAGCATTCAAAAATTCAACGTACGGTATCTACCGAATGTGTATCGCTTTTGCACTGTGGTAAAGTGGAGACATCGTAAGTCAAGGAGCATCTGTATCTGCAGCTTGTTGATGTGCTGCCCCTGGTACACTCTGCAACGGGGTGATTAGGCCTGGTGAGATCGTGTGCTGTTGTTTCTTTGTTTCTCTGCAACTATCGCCTGCTAACCAAAGTTTCCTTTTTCCCTCCTTGTTCGCCAGATGTTCCGATTGTGTTGATTCTGGATGTCACTGGCAGGCGGCTGTGCATAAGTGCACTGCAATTCATAATCAAAATACAGTGCAGGTGACGGCCATCAGCCTTATTAATATCAAATATCAATTTTAAAAGAGAACAGATATGAAATTAACATCAACTTCTTGTTTCAGGCCTGCCCTCATGTTACTCATGTTACTCTTGGAGAAGAATCTCCACATACAGACCTTCACATTTACCTGAAAGATGCTGAACTTCTCAAAGTAAGACTTAAATACCCACCCTTGTAACTGTGTGAGGGTAAAGATCATCATTTAGTTTGGGAAGGAGGTTTACACCGAAGATAGATACAAAATGCTGGAGTAACTCAGCGGGGCCGGCAGCATCTCTGAAGAGAAAGAATGGGTGATGATTCGGGTCAAGACCCTTCTTTAGTCTAAGAAGGATCTCAACCTGAAACGTCACCCATTCCTTGTCTCCAGAGATGTCGCCTGTCCCGCTGAGTTACTCCAGCATTTTATGTCTATTTAAACCAGCATTTACATTTTCGATTTAAACCAGCATCTGCAGTTCCTTCCTACATTTCTTTAGTCTATCACAGTTAGAAACCTAGAAAACATAGAAAAATAGGTGCAGGAGTAGGCCATTCGGCCCTTTGAGCCAACACTGTCATTCAATGTGATCATGGCTGATCATCTAAAATCAGTACGCCGTTCCTGCCTTTTTTCCATATCCCTTGATTCCTTTAGCCCAAAGAGCTAAATCTAACTCTCTCTTGAAAACATCCAGTGAATTGGCCTCCACTGCCTTCTGTGGCAGAGAGTTCCACAGATTCACAGTTCAGTTTAGTTTATTGTCACGTGTACCGAGGTACAGTGAAAAGCTTTTGCTGTGTGCTAACCAGTCAGCGGAAAGACAATGTATGATTACAGTCGAGCCATTTACAGTGTACAGATACATGATACGGTGAATAACGTTTAGTGCAAGGTAAAGCCATCAAAGATCATAAAGTAAGAAATGCTGCTGTAGGACTAGTGATTATAAGAGTGTGGAGCGATTGTAATATGTGATTGTAGATCTGCTTCTGTGGCTGGCACGTAAATAGTCGCCTGGGTTGGGCGCCATCTTGGAAGCAACAGGGCCTTCCATTGATGTCCCAGACTGCTTAAAGAGTGTGATTGAGCCACATTTCATCGGGGGAAATCCTGCAAAATGCTCATGGATTTGGAAGAAAGATGTGTAGGAAAACAACTGCAGACGCTGATACAAATCGAAGATATCACAAAATGCTGGAGTAACTCAGCAGTTCAGGCTGCACCTCAGGAGAGAAGGAATGGGTGACGTTTCGGGTCGAGACCCTTCTTCAGACTGATGTCAGGGGAAGGGGTGGGACAAAGAAAGGATGTTGTTGGAGACAGGAAGACAGTGGGAGAACTGGGAAGAGGGAGGGGAAAGAGAGGGACAGCTATCTAAAGTTAGAGAAGTCAATGTTCGTACTGCTGGGGTGTAAGCTGCCCAAGCGAAATATGAGGTGCTGTTCCTCCAATTTGGCTCACTATGACACTGGAGGAGGCCCATGACAGAAAGGTCAGATTGGGAGTGGGAGGAGGACTGAGCGAAGGTGTTGAGCGAAACGATCGCCGAGCCTGCGTTTGGTTTCGCCGATGTAGAGAAGTTGACATCTGGAACAGCGGATACAATAGATAAGATGCAGGTGAACCTCTGCCTCACCTGTAAAGACTGTTTGGGAAGAAAGATGTCGACGGATCATCTGTGGTTCAGAGTCACAGCGTGGAACCAGGTCCTTCAGCCCAACTTGCCCACACCGACTAACATGTCCCATCTACACTAGTCCCACCTGCCTGCGTTTGGTCCATATTCCTCTAAACCTGTCCTATACACATAGCTGTCTCAGTGGTCAGGTCACCCTTGGACCGGCAGGTTCAAGCCCCATGTCAGAGCTTTGAGCACCTAATCCAGGCTGGCATGGTAGTGCACTTGAATTAGATAAGAGGCTTGTATTCAGATGTGATGTTCAGCCCAGGGTCTACTTCCCTTCTCAAACAGGCAGAAAGGTCAGCAGGTCTTTATTTTGAAGGAATCTAGCAGGGTATTTCCCGTAATTATCTCTCTGTTAACGCTCACTGAAACAGATATTTTGCTCAGCAGCTTACAATCCAGCAGCATGAACAATGATCTCTCTACCTTCAAGTATCCATTGCGTTACCTCTCTCCCTGTTCCTCCCCCATCCTTGTTCCCCGGCTAGTTTCAATGTCCTCCCGTTTAATTTTACCATTTGTACGCCTCCTTGAACCTTCCCCATGGCTAACAATGAATCATTCTATATTTTCCGTGACCATGGCCCCCTTTGATCTGTCGTTTTCACACCTTACCCTTCCATACCTCTCTGTCTTTATCTCCCTGACTCTCAGTCTGAAGAAGGGTCTCGACCCGAAAGGGCACCCATTCCTTCTCTCCAGAGACACTGCCTGACCCGCTGAGTTACTCCAGCGTTTTGTGTCTATCTTCGTGGTAAACCAGCATCTGCAGTTCCTTCCTACACACTCACTGATCACGTAACTTAGTACAGTTTGTGGAGCCTCACACTGTACAGTTTCCACAGTTCCCACGTCACAGGTACATAATGTGGTCAAAAAGGCTTTTGGCACATTGGCCTTCATCAGTCAGAGTATTGAGTACAGAAGTTGAGAGGTCATGTTGTAGTTGTATAAGACGTTGGTGAGGCTGCATTTGTTCAGTTCTGGGCACCATGTTATGGGAAAGATGTTGCCAAGTTGGAATGGGGGCAGAGAAGATTTACGAGGATGTTGCCCGGACTGGAGGGTGTGAGATATAAGGAGAGGTTGAGCAGGCTAGGACTCTATTCCTTGGAGCGCAGGAGGATGAGGGGTGATCTTGTAGAGGTGTATAGAATCACGGGTAGATGCACAGACCCTCTTGCCCAGAGTAGGGGGAATTGTGAACCAGATGACATAAGTTCAAGGTGAAGGGGAAAAGATTTAATAGAAATCTGAGGGGTATCTTTTTCTCACAAATAATGGTGGGTGTATGGAACAAGCTGCTGGAGGAGGTAATTGAGGCAGGGACTATTGCAACGTTTAAGAAACAATTAGACAGGTACATGGATAGGACAGGTTTAGAGGGATATGGACCAAACGCAGGCAGGTGGGACATGTGTAGATGAGACATGTGCAGATGGGACATGTGCAGATGGGACATGTGCAGATGGGACATGTGCAGATGGGACATGTACAGATGGGACTAGTGCAGATGGGACTAGTGCAGATGGGACTAGTGTAGGTGGGACATGTGCAGGTGGGACATGTGCAGGTGGGACATGTGCAGATGGGACTAGTGCAGATGGGACATGTGCAGATGGGACATGTGCAGATGGGACATGTGCAGATGGGACTAGTGCAGATGGGACATGTGCAGATGGGACATGTGCAGATGGGACATGTGCAGGTGGGACATGTGCAGGTGGGACTAGTGTAGATGGGACATGTGCAAATGGGACTAGTGTAGATGGGACTAGTGTAGATGGGACATGTGCAGATGGGACTAGTGTAGATGGGACATGTGCAGATGGGACGTACAGGTGGGACATGTGCAGGTGGGACATGTTGGTTGGTGTGGGTAAGATGGGCCGAAGGGCCTGTTTCCACGCTCTCTCACCCTGTGACTCTATTACAACAATGAATTTGCTCAGTGACTGGTGCCTTGCAGTCACCTGACGATGTGAAAGGCACTGCATAAATGCTCACTCAAATCTGAGTTATCACAATGAGGAGGTGAAACATAGTGGGGCTGTGTACGATGACTGTACAGTAACAAACATTGTCCAGGGGCCGAGTGGTGGCGGCAGAGGGAATGAGGGTAACGACGGTGGATGGAGGACTGAACTTGGAGCTAGGACAGTCGGTGCCAGCACTTAAAGATTGATTCTCTCCATGTGGGGGTGATGCTCCAGGAGAATCTTTGGCAAAGATCACTGCAAAATGTAATCTGCCTCTCCCTCCAGTAACCAGAAATGAATCTGATTTGTGTTTAGTGGGTAAACTGGCATACGGAGCTGTCTGTTGAATCTTGTGTTCAGCATCGTTGCCAGTAATGTGACCGCCTGACATTTTCCACACTTAAAGCAGAGTTTTCTGTAAATTCGCAGAGGATACAGGAGCATCAGGGATGGGGATTCTGCCGGGGTAGATTGCATGGAATTTCAGGATATCAGGAATGTGTGAGACTTTAAGGGCGGCACGGTGGCGCAGCGATACAGTTGCTGCCTCACAGCGCCAGAGACCCGGGTTTGATCCCGACTACGGGTGCTGTCTGAGTTTGTACGTTCTCCCCGTGACCTGCGTGGGTTTTCTCCGGGTGTTCCAGTTTCCTCCCACACTCCAAAGACGTACAGGTTTGCAGATTAATTGACTTGGTAAAATTGTAAATTGTCCCTAGTGTGTGTGGGATAGTGTTAGTATGTGGGGATCACTGGTCGGCGCGGACTCGGTGGGCCAAAAGTCCTGTTTCCGCATTGTATCTCTAAACCAAACTAAACTTGGAAGGGATTTGAAAGAAGAGCTCCAAATTGCAGTGGTAGTTCGCAGTGATGGAGGGAGGGACAGGGAGGAGAAGTTGAATGGTTGATCGGGTCAGAGTCACACATCCTAAAGAGCTTCAAGACAGACACAAAACGTGGACAGGCAGCATCTCTGGAGAGAAGGAATAGGTGACGTTTCGGGTCGAGACCCTTCTTCTGGTAGTTCACTCACAGGTAGGGATGTCAACTTTCTCACTCCCAAGTAAAGGACAAAAGTGACGTCACCGTCCTGCGCCCCACGTGACCTCACCCAGCCAATGGCCACGTGCTCCCGCTCCACCAATGGCGGTCGCCCGGGCCGAGAGGTGGGCTGCTACGCAACCTCCGTTCGGCGGCGCCCGGGCTTCCAGGCCAACACTGTCCGGGCCTACTGCGGCCCCCGGGCCTACAGTGTCTGGGCCTACAGCGGAACCCCGGGCCTACAGTGTCTGGGTCTACAGCGCCCCCCGTGCCTAATACGGGACAAGGGTGGTCCCTTACAGGACAAACCAATTTAGCCCAACATACGGGATGTCCCGGCTAATACGGGACAGTTGGCAACCCTATTCACAGGATTGTTATCACTCGCAAAATCAACATTTATTGTTGGTTTTTAATGTGGATCTGATGCCAGACAAGCCACAAATGCCATGTTACCTTCCCAGAATGGTGCAGCGGGCAGGGATTCAGGTTATTGGGTCATTGGGATCACGGGGATCGATGCTGGGCCAGTTGCTATCTGTAACCAATATCATTGATTTGGACGAGAATGTGCAAGACATGATTAGTAAATTTGCAGATGATACTGAATTTAGATAGACTGAAGATGGCGATCAAGAAATACCACGATCTTTTGATCTGCTGGGCTGGGATGGTGAAGAAGGCATTGGGCACTCTGGCCTTCAATAGTCAGGGAACGGAGAATAGAAGTTGGGATGATATGTTATAGTGTACAACACATTGGAGAGGCTGGCTTGGGGTGTTGTTTTCATTTTTGGTCATCCTGCAATCTGAAAGATGCCATTAAGCAGAGAAGCACAGGTGCAGAGAAGATCTACGAGGATGTTGCCAAGACTTGAGGGCCTGAGCTAAAGGAACAGGTTGGGCAGGCAACGACTTTACTCCTTACAACACAGGAATCTGAGAGGTGGTCTTCAAAGGTGCAGTTTAATTTAGTTTATTGTCACCTGTACAGTGAAAAGCTTTAGTTGCGTGCTAACCAGCATGCAGAAAGACAAGACATGATTAGAATCGAGCCGTCCATAGTGGACAGATAGATGATAAAAGGAATAACATGAATAATGTTTCATGCAAGATAAGGCCAGTAAAGTCTGATCAAAGATAGTCCAAAGGTCTCCAATGAGGTGGATATTTGCTCAGGACTGCTGTCTAGTTGTTGATAGGATGGTTCAGTTGCCTGATAACAGCTGGGATGAAACTGTCCCTGAATCTGGAGGTGTGCTTTTTCACACTTCTGTACCTTTTGCTCGATGGGTGATGGGGGAGAAGAGGGGGAGAAGAGGGCGAGGCCGTGTATAAAATCATTTTGGGAATAGATAGGGAGAATACATACTATTTGCATCCTCTTTTTCCCAGGATAGGTGAATCGAGAACCATTAAGCATAGGTTTAAGGTGCGAGGAGAAATATTTAATAGGAACTTGAGGGACAGCTTTTTCACATAGAAAAATGTGGATATATGGAAAGACAATAAACTAAATGACACTATATTGAAAGGTATTTGAGGCACTTACAATAACAATGTTAAATGACATTTGGTCAGGTATATTGATAGGAAAGGTTTGGATGGGCTATGGGCCAGTTGTGTGCAAATGGGACTAACTTGGATGTGGCATCTCGGTCAGTATGGACAAGTTGGGTTGAAGGGCCTCTTTCCTTGCTCTATAACTATATGTGTCGGAGGCAATTGCAGATGCTGGTTTACACCAAAGACAGACACAAAACGCTGGAGCAACTCAGCTCCAGGCAGCATGTCTGAACTCCTTCTCTCCAGAGATGCTGCCTGCCCTGTCTCGCTGAGTTACTCCAGCATTTTGCATCTATCTTCTATATAACTATAACTCTAATGACATCATTAAACCAGATGGGTTTTTACGACTATCCAGAGTTTTATAGCAGTCTGAAGAAGGGTCTCGACCCGAACCGTCACCCATTCCTTCTCTCCTGAGATGCTGCCTGACCTGCTGAGTAACTCCAGCATTTTGTGATACCAGAGTTTTATAGACATCATTACTGGTATCAGGTTTTGTTCCAGAATTAATTAATTCCATGAACTTCAATTCCTCTGCTGCTGTGATAGAGTTCAAACATACATCAATGAATTAGTTTAGTTTAGAGATACAGCAGGGAAAAAGGCCCTTCAGCCCACCGAGTCTGCACCGACCAGCAATCTCCGCATATTAACACTATCCCATGCACATTAGGAACAATTTACAATTATACCAAGCCAATTGACCTACAAACCTGTACGTCTTTGGAGTGAGGGATGAAACCGAAGATCTCGGAGAAAACCCACGCAGGTCACGGGGAGAACGTACAAACTCCATACAGACAGCATCCACAGTCGGGATCGAACCCGGGACTCCGGCGCTGTAACCGCTGTCAGGCAGCAACTCTACCGCTGCGCCACCGTGCCGCCCCTAGTGGTCCAGACTTTTCCATTTGTTGAGCTTCATTGACGTACTGAGCAATCACCCTTCCATTTTATGTCAGCAACTTGTGCAGATTGTTGGTTGATACTTTCTTCATGAGATTGGCTCACTTCAAAACAAGTGCCTTCTCCCTACAGCTGTTCCAGAGGTTGCACAATCCAATTCCTGTTTCAATGAGCTGCTTCCTCTTGCTTTTCAGCCACAAGGATGAACCTTCTCGGGTGCCTGTCCTTACGCAAGTTAGAAGTGACTGTTTTCTAAATTTGCTGATGCATTGGATTGCCCACCACTTTATATACTGCACACAATATTCTGCTAAAAGAACTTGGATGGACATTTCCGGTTGTTTTCTTTTATTGATAGAGGTTTTAAAAATTTTGAGAGGGACGGACAGAGTTGACGTGGGTAGGCTTTTCCCTTTGAGAGTGGGGAAGATTCCAACAAGGGGACATAGCTTCAGAATTGAGGGACAAAAGTTTAGGGGTAACATGAGGGGTAACTTCTTTACTCAGAGGGTGGTGGCTGTATGGAATGGGCTTCCGGTGGAAGTGGTGGAGGCAGGCTCGATTTTATTATTTAAGAGTAAATTGGATAGGTATATGGATAAGAGGGGATTAGAGGGTTATGGTCTGAGTGCAGGTAGATGAGACTAGGTCAGGGAGAGTGGTCGGCGTGGACTGGAAGGGCCGAACGGGCCTGTTTCCGTGCTGTAGTTGTTATATGGTTATATGGTTATATGTTTTGCATAGTTCAGTTTAGTTTAGAGATACAGCATGGAAACAGGCCCTTCAGCCCACCGGGTCCGCGACGACCAGCGATCCCCGCACACTAGCACTATCCTACACACACTAGGGACAATTTACAATTTTACTGAAGCCAATTAACCTACAAACCTGCACGTCTTTATAGTGTGGCAGGAAACCGGAGCTCCCGGGGAAAACCCATACCGTCACAGGGAGAACATACAAACTCCGTACAGACAGCACCTGTAGTCAGGATCAGACCTGGGTCCCTGGCGCTGTTAGACAGCAACTCTACTGCTGCACCACCGTCCCACTGATATGGTGCACTAGAAGATTCACTATTGGAAAATGATTTGATTTGCAGATACGAGGAAAAAAATTGTACTCTTGAAATAATCAGACTGTCATAAATATCCATTTGATTAAGTAATAATATTAGAAAGCAAAATCTACCATCCTTATCCAGTCTAACCTACATGTGAGGAACGAGGAACTGCAAATGCTCAAGAAAGGAGCGAGAGAGAAAACGGGGAATTACAGACCAGTTAGCCTGACTTCGGTGGTGGGAAAGATGCTGGAGTCAATTATTAAAGAGGTAATAACAGTGCATTTGGATAGCAGTAAAAGGATAAGTCCAAGTCAGCATGGATTTATGAAAGGAAAATCATGCTTGACTAATTGTCTGGATTTTTTTGAGGATGTGACAAGTAAGATGGATGAAGGAGAGCCAGTGGATGTAGTGTATCTAGACTTTCAGAAAGCCTTTGATAAGGTCCCGCACAGGAGATTGGTGACTAAAATTAGAGCACATGGTATTGGGGGTAGGGTGTTGAAATGGATAGAAAATTGGTTGGCAGACAGGAAGCAAAGAGTAGGAATAAACGGGTCCTTTTCAGAATGGCAGGCAGTGGCGAGTGGAGTGCCGCAAGGCTCGGTGTTGGGGCCTCAACTGTTTACCATATATATTAATGATTTGGAAGAGGGAATTAGAAGCAACACTAGCAAGGTTGCAGATGACACAAAGCTGGGTGGCAGTGTAAACTGTGGAGAGGATGTTAGGAGGTTGCAGGGTGACCTGGACAGGTTGAGTGAGTGGGCAGATGCGTGGCAGATGCAGTATAATACAGATAAATGTGAGGTTATCCACTTTGGTGGCAAAAACAAGGAGGCAGATTATTATCTCAATGGTGTTAGGTTAGGTAAGGGGGAGGTGCAGCGAGACCTGGGTGTCCTTGTACACCAGTCACTGAAAGTTGGCGTGCAGCTACAGCAGGCAGTGAAGAAAGCTAATGGAATGTTGGCCTTCATAACAAGAGGATTTCAGTATAGGAGTAAAGAGGTTCTTCTGCAGTTGTATAGGGCCCTGGTAAGACCACATCTGGAGTATTGTGTACAGTTTTGGTCACCTAATTTGAGGAAGGACAACCTTGTAATTGAGGCAGTGCAGCGTAGGTTCACGAGATTGATCCCTGGGATGGCGGGACTGTCATATGAGGAAAGATTGAAAAGACTAGGCTTGTATACACTGGAGTTTAGAGGGGATCTTATAGAAACATATAAAATTATAAAAGGACTGGACAAGCTAGATGCAGGAAAAATGTTCCCAATGTTGGGTGAGTCCAGAGCCAGGGGCCAAAGTCTTAGAATAAAGGGGAGGCCATTTAAAACGGAGGTGAGAAAAAACATTTTCACCCAGAGAGTTGTGAATTTGTGGAATTCTCTGCCACAGAGGGCAGTGGAAGCCAAATCATTGGATGGATTTAAGAGAGAGTTAGATAGAGCTCTAGGGGCTAGTGGAATCACGGGACATGGGGAGAAGGCAGGCACGGGTTATTGATTGTGGACGATCACAATGAATGGCGGTTCTGTCTCGAAGGGCGGAATGGCCTCCTCCTGCACCTATCTTCTTTGTTTATTCTAGAGCAAAACACAAAGTGCTGGAGGAACTCAGTGGGTCAGGCAGCATCTGTGGAGGGAGTGGACAGATGTTTCAGTTGGGACCCTTCTTCAGACTGACAGGGGTGGTTTGGGGGGGGGGGGGGAGAGAAGGCTGGAAAAGAGAGGTGGGGGTGTTTCAAAGCCCAGTGGAGTAAATGGCAAATATAGAGGGTAAAATGAGTTTAAAGAGATTCTAGCAACTCTACCGCTGCGCCAAGGTGCCGTCCAAAATGTAATGATAGGAATGACCACCGCACGGAGGCGCAGTGGTAAAGTCGCTGCCTTGCAGCGCCAGAGACCCGGGTTTGATCCTGACTATGGGTACTTGTCTGTACGGAGTTTGTACGTTCTCCCCGTGACCTGCGTGGATTTTCTCCGAGATCTTCGTTTTCCAACCACACTCCAAAGACGTTCAGGTTTGTAGGTTAATTGGCTTGGTGTACGTGTAAATTGCCCCCAGTTTGTGTAGCGTCATGTTAATGTGCGGGGATCGCTGGTCGGTGTGGACTCGGTGGGACGAAGGTGGGCTGTATCTCTGCACTACACTACACTGAACTGCATAACACTCACTACCTGCTGGGCTTGTTAATGCAGATACAGTGGAGGGTTCTTCCAAACTCAATTGTATAACCAAAAGAATAAGAGTAAGATTTTAAGGTTTTGAGTAAGAATGGGGTGGAGGGATGGAACTGGTGGATTGTCCTTTCAAAGTAGCGGGTATAATGATGGGCCAAATGGTTTCTTTCAGAACCGCATGTTTCTGATTTTATAATAAATCTGGGTGTAGATGAGACACCGTGTGGCCCCAGTCTCTGTGATGAGGGTTTGAAGATCATTTGAATTGTAATGAAATCCTAGAACCTGGTTGTGAGGGAGACAGTGGGAACTGAGCAAGTGACTTGGTACCTGAAACGTTCAAGGCAAGACAAATAGCAATTCAGTTTTATAATATTCTAAGAATAAAGGGGAGGCCATTTAAAACTGAGGTGAGAAAAAACTTTTAAACCCAGAGGGTTATGAATTTGTGGAATTCTCTGCCACAGAGGGCAGTGGAGGCCAATTCACTGGATGAATTTAAAAGAGAGTTAGATAGAGCTCTAGGGGCTAGCGGAATCAAGGGATATGGGGAGAAAGCAGGCACGGGTTACTGATTGTGGATGATCAGCCATGATCACAATGAATGGCGGTGCTGGCTCGAAGGGCCAAATGACCCCCTCCTGCACCTATTTTCTATGTTTTCTAATTCTGATCCCACCAAAATCAGTGCAATGTGATTTTTATTAGAGGCAGACTGGATCAGATGGGCTGAATAAAATGTCGTGCAACTTTAAGAACTGCACTATAAGCTTCGTATTGCAATGTTTTACAGAAATCTAAACTGAGCTGTGTATATAATGGGAAAGCCGAATTGACATACCCAGCGAGGTGGATTAACAAATCTATGATCATCTGCCGCAGGCCCACGGTAAGTTGAGTTTCTTTCCATTAATTAAGCTTCCTTCTGTTAGATGTGAATTATTTTATCTTTATCTGTCACTAGGATTGCCAACTTTCTCGCTCCCAAATTAGGGACAAGATGGCTTCACCGCCCCGCACCCCACGTGACCTCACCCAGCCAGCGGCCACGTGCTCCCACTCCACCATTGGCGGCCGCCTGGGCCAGCAGGCAGGTTGCTATGTAACCTCCGTTAGGCGGCGCCCAGGCCTACGGGTCTACACTGTCCGGGCCTACAGTGTCCAGGCCTACACTGTCCGGGCCTACGGTGTCCAGGCCTACAGTGTCCGGGCCTATAGCTCCCCCGGGCCTAATACGGGACAAGGGCGGTCCCGTACGGGACAAACCAATTTAGCCCAAAATACGGGACGTCCCAGCTAATACGGGACAGTTGGCAACCCTATCTGTCGCACTGCCACATCAAAATGTAGGCCCGGTTTCATAATTCAATTTTGAACTTCCATCAAATTAACTTGTGGGGGGAATGTAATATCAGTTTTATAATATTCATTCTCTTTCGAGGCGAACATGTTCTGATTTTATCGTGTTGCTGTTGCATACTTTGCTTGCAATACCTTATGTATAATTTTGCTTTAGGCCCTTTTAGAGATGGTGCTTTGAATGGAAATATCAATAATGGCCTAAGTGTATTTTCTTCCTTGATTCTATGATCATTAGGCAATGTGAAACTTGGAATACTTATAACCATATAACCATATAACAACTACAGCACGGAAACAGGCCCGTTCGGCCCTACCAGTCCACGCCGACCACTTTCTCTGACCTAGTCTCATCTACCTGCTCACAGACCATAACCCTCCAATCCCCTCCCATCCATATACCTATCCAATTTACTCTTAAATAATAAAATCGAGCCTGCCTCCACCACTTCCACCGGAAGCTCATTCCACACAGCCACCACCCTCTGAGTAAAGAAGTTACCCCTCATGTTACCCCTAAACTTTTGTCCCTTAATTCTGAAGTTATGTCCCCTTGTTGAATCTTCCCCACTCTCAAAGGGAAAAGCCTACCCACATCAACTCTGTCCGTCCCTCTTAAAATTTTAAAAACCTCTATCAAGTCCTCCCTCAACCTTCTACGCTCCAAAGAATAAAGACCCAACCTGTTCAACCTCTCTCTGTAGCTTAAGTGCTGAAACCCAGGCAACATTCTAGTAAATCTCCTCTGTACCCTCTCCATTTTGTCGACATCCTTCCTATAATTTGGCGACCAGAACTGCACACCATACTCCAGATTCGGCCTCACCAATGCCCTGTACAATTTCAACATTACATCCCAACTTCTATATTCGATGCTCTGATTTATAAAGGCAAGCATACCAAACGCCTACTTGTAAGGCATTGCAAAATATAAACCATTAAATAGTGGTGAGGACATTGGGTGAGATCGTTTCAACAGTATCGTAGGCTTGAACACATAATCCAAGCTGATTCTCCAGTGCACCAATGAGACGGTGCCATCTTTTAGCAGAGACATTAACCTGCATTTCTAAATGAGTGTTCAAGTTTACAACGAGGTGGGACCTCATTGAAACCTGCCAAAGAGTGAAAGGCCTGGATAATGGAAGTGGAGAGGATGTTTACACTAGTGGGAGGCTGTTGTACTGGAGACCATCGCCTCAGAATGAAAGGACATACATTTGGAAATGAGATAAGAAAGAATTTCTTTAGTTGGAGGGTGGTGAATCTGTGGAATTCATTGCCCCAGACGGCGGTGGAGGCCAAGTCAATGGATATTCCTAAGACGGAGATTGACAGATTCTTGATTAGTCCGGGTGTCAGGGGTTATGGGGAGAAGGCAGGAGAATGGGGTTGAGAGGGAGAGATAGGTCAGCCATGATAGACAGGCGGTGTAGACATGATGGGCTGAAGGACCTAATTTGGCTCCTAGAATGTGGGGAAAAACCCAGATTGTTGTAATGGGTTTAGGTTTTTTTTGGTTTAATTTAGAGATACAGTGCGGCAATAGGTCCTTCAGCCCAATGAGTCCACACCGACCAGCGATCCCCGCACACTAACACTATCCTACATACAGTATACAGAACTTTATTGTCATTCGGTACCGAGGTACCGAACGAAATTACAGCAGTCACAGAACACAACAAAAAAGAAAAGAACACAGGACACACGACCCCAACACAAACATCCATCACAGTGACTCCAAACACCTCCTCACTGTGATGGAAGGCAACAAAACTTCCACTCTCTTCCCCCCCACGCCCACGGACAGGCAGCTCGACCCCTACCGAGGCGACCGACACGCACAGCCCCCGCAAAGGGATAGAAGTCCCCGCAGCCGAGCCGCACCGGGCACTGAAACGTCCCGCGGCCGAGCCGCGCCGGCGATGTTAAGTCCAGCGGCCGAGACACGGCGGGCGATGGAAGGCCCTGCGGCTGAGCTGCACCGAGCGCTGAACCGTCCCGCGGCCGAGCCGCACCGAGCGATGGAAGGCCCCGCGGCCGCGCCGGGCACTAAACCGTTCTGCGGCCGAGCCGCGCCGGGCGATGGAAGGCCCCGCGGCCGAGCCGCGCCGGGCGATGGAAGGCCCCGCGGCCGAGCCGCACCGAGCGCTGAACCGTCCAACGGCCGAGCCGCACCAAGCGATGGAAGGCCCCGCGGCCGAGCCGCACCGAGCGCTGAACCGTCCCGCGGCCGAGCCGCACCAAGCGATGGAAGGCCCCGCGGCCGCACCGGGCACTAAACCGTTCCGCGGCCGAGTCGCGCCGGGCAATGGAAGGCCCCGCCGCCGAGCCGCACCGAGCGCTGAAACGTCCCGCAGCCGTACCGGGCACTGTTAGGTCCCGCGGCCGAGCCGCGCCGGCGATGTTAAGTCCAGCGGCCGAGCCGCGCCGGGCGATGGAGGGCCCCACGGCCGAGCCGCGCCCCGGGGAAGAGACCTAAAAAAAGAAAGGTTTCCCCCACCCCACCCCACCCCACCACCCCCCGCCCCACCCCACACATACACAGCCAAAAATAAAAACAAAAACCATCCCAACACTGACGCACAAACAAAAAAAAAAGGAAAAAAGACAAACAGACTGCCAGCGAGCGGCAGCCGTTAGGCGCAGCCACACGTGAACAATGCCCGGGACAATTTACAATTATACCGAGCCAATTAACCTACAAACCTGTATGCCTTTGGAGTGTGGGAGGAAACCGAAGATCTCCGAGAAAACCCACGCAGGTTGCAGGGAGAACGTACCAACTCTGTACAGATGGCACCCGTAGAAACACACTATACTTGGTCACCCGAATAGTTCAGTTTAGTTTATTGTCACGTGTACCGAGGTACAGTGAAAAGCTTTTATTGTGTGCGAACCAGTCAGTAGAAAGACAATAAATGTTTACAATCGAGCCATTTACAGTATAGGAAGGAACTGCAGATGCTGGTTTAAACCGAAGATAGGCACAAAAAGCTGGAGTAACTCAATGGGACTGGCAGCATCTCTGGAGAGAAGGAATGGGTGAAGTTTCAGGTCGAGACTGATCGTCTAAAGAAGGGTCTCGACCCGAAATGTCACCCACTCCTCTCCAGAGATGCTGCCTGTCCCGCTGAGTTACTCCAGCTTTTTGTGTCTATCTTTGAGCCATTTACAGTGTACAGATACATGATAAGGGAATAACGTTTAGTGCAAGGTAAAGTCCGATCAAGGATAGTCTGAGGGTCACCAATGAGCTAGAAAGTAGTTCAGCACTGCTCTCTGGTTGTGGTATGATGACTCAGATGCCTGATCAGCTGGGAAGAATGTGTTGTAATCAGAAACAACTCATCTGCAGATTTAAGGAAAAGTGTAAACTTTATCGCTGGAACCAGTGTGACTCACAACACGATAGAAAGGGGCAAACAAAATTATCCACACAATGTCAGACCAATGTACAGCTGCTCATTGTACTAGAGTTCAGCAACTTTCACTTTTGGCCTATTTGTTGTCAACACTATCATAAATTCATAGTCCATAAATTATTGGAGCCGAATTAGGCCATTCGGCCCATCATATCTAATCCGCCTTTCAATCATGGCTGATCTTTCTCTCCCTCTCAACCCCATTCTCCAGCCTTCTCCCTATAACCCCTGACACCTTATGTACTGAATAGTGAAAGACTTGGATGGACTGGATGTGGAGAGGATGTTTCCACTAGTGCGAGAGTCTAGGACCAGAGACCAGTAGGTAGGCCCCCTTCAGTCATGGCTGACCATGGGTGAGTCGGATGCAAGCCTGGGCAATGTCATATGAAGGACAGGCTGTTGCCCATTCAGCACGTCCTCTCTCTCCACGTCGCTGATTGATCCAAAGGAACAGCAGAGCCGTTACAGTTTGGCACCAGTGCCGTTGCAGGAGCTGCCAGAACGAGGTTGTAGACAACCACCAACTGCCTGAGGGACTCCGACTCCGGAGTTTTCTTGAGGTTTACTCCTGGAGCCTTTTCCATGACTGGATATGGCCACGAGGCAGTGGAGGTTTTAGATCAGAGTTTACCCTCTCCTAGATGGACTGCCTTCCCAGGCCGACGAGCCTCATCTGCCCGAGACTCGTGGGGGGGGGGAGCCTCGACCTTCCCGTCTATAGACAATAGACAATAGACAATAGGTGCAGGAGTAGGCCATTCAGCCCATCGAGCCAGCACTGCCATTCAATGCGATCATGGCTGATCACTCTCAATCAGTACCCCGTTCCTGCCTTCTCCCCATACCCCCTCACTCCGCTATCCTTAAGAGCTCTATCCAGCTCTCTTGAAAGCATCCAACGAACTGGCCTCCACTGCCTTCTGAGGCAGAGAATTCCACACCTTCACCACTCTCTGACTGAAAAAGTTCTTCCTCATCTCCGTTCTAAATGGCCTACCCCTTATTCTTAAACTGTGGCCCCTTGTTCTGGACTCCCCCAACATTGGGAACATGTTTCCTGCCTCTAATGTGTCCAATCCCCTAATTATCTTATATGTTTCAATAAGATCCCCCCTCATCCTTCTAAATTCCAGTGTATACAAGCCCAATCGCTCCAGCCTTTCAACATACGACAGTCCCGCCATTCCGGGAATTAACCTAGTGAACCTACGCTGCACGCCCTCCATAGCAAGAATATCCTTCCTCAAATTTGGAGACCAAAACTGCACACAGTACTCCAGGTGCGGTCTCACCAGGGCCCGGTACATCTGTAGAAGGACCTCTTTGCTCCTATACTCAACTCCTCTTGTTATGAAGGCCAACATTCCATTGGCTTTCTTCACTGCCTGCTGTACCTGCATGCTTCCTTTCATTGACTGATGCACTAGGACACCCAGATCTCGTTGAACTCCCCCTCCTCCTAACTTGACACCATTCAGATAATAATCTGCCTTTCTATTCTTACTTCCAAAGTGAATAACCTCACACTTATCTACATTAAACTGCATCTGCCATGTATCCGCCCACTCACACAACCTGTCCAAGTCACCCTGCAGCCTTATTGCCTCTTCCTCACAATTCACACTACCCCCCAGCTTAGTATCATCTGCAAATTTGCTAATGGTACTTTTAATCCCTTCGTCTAAGTCATTAATGTATATCGTAAATAGCTGGGGTCCCAGCACCGAACCTTGCGGTACCCCACTGGTCACTGCCTCCCATTCCGAAAGGGACCCATTTATCCCCACTCTTTGCTTTCTGTCTGTCAACCAATTTTCTATCCATGTCAGTACCGTACCCCCAATACCATGTGCCCTAATTTTGCCCACTAATCTCCTATGTGTGACCTTGTCGAAGGCTTTCTGAAAGTCGAGGTACACCACATCCACTGACTCTCCCCTGTCAATTTTCCTAGTTACATCCTCAAAAAATTCCAGTAGATTTGTCAAGCATGATTTCCCCTTCGTAAATCCATGCTGACCCGGAATGATCCTGTTACTGCTATCCAAATGCTCAGCAATTTCGTCTTTTATAATTGACTCCAGCATCTTCCCCACCACTGATGTCAGACTAACTGGTCTATAATTACCCGTTTTCTCTCTCCCTCCTTTCTTAAAAAGTGGGATAACATTTGCTATCCTCCAATCCACAGGAACTGATCCTGAATCTATAGAACATTGAAAAATGATCTCCAATGCTTCCACTATTTCTAGAGCCACCTCCTTAAGTACCCTGGGATGCAGACCATCAGGCCCTGGGGATTTATCAGCCTTCAGTCCCATCAGTCTACCCAAAACCATTTCCTGCCTAATGTGGATTTCCTTCAGTTCCTCCATCACCCTAGGTTCTCCGGCCCCTAGAACATTTGGGAGATTGTCAAGTCAAGTCAAGTCAATTTATTTGTATAGCACATTTAAAAACAACCCACGTTGACCAAAGTGCTGCACATCTGACTAGGAAAAAAAAGAAACATACAGTAGCAGGCAGCCAAACACAACGGCGCGGCCATCTTGAACAAAATGTTAATTCAATCAATTAATTGTGTGTATCTTCCTCAGTGAAGACAGATCCAAAGTAACGGTTTAACTCATCTGCCATTTCTTTGTTCCCCATAATAAATTCCCCTGCTTCTGTCTTCAAGGGACCCACATTTGCCTTGACTATTTTTTTCCTCTTCACGTACCTAAAAAAACTTTTGCTATATTGAGTAATGAGGAAGGGTTAGTTAGCAGTCTTGTTGTGCGAGGCCCCTTGGGCAAGAGTGATCATAATATGGTAGAGTTCTTCATTAGGATGGAGAGTGACAAAGTCGATACAGAAACAAGTGTTCTGAACTTAAAGAAAGGTAACTTTGAGGGTATGAGGCGTGAATTGTCCAAGATAGACTGGCGATTGATGCTGAAAGGGTTGACAGTGGACATGCAATGGAAGGCATTTAAAGGTCGCATGGATGAACTACAACAAGTCTTCATCCCAGTTTGGCAAAAGAACAAACCAGGAAAGGTAGTGCATCCGTGGCTAACAAGGGAAATCAAGGATAGTATTAAAACAAAAGATGAAGCATACAGATTAGCCAGAAAAAGTAGCATACCAGAGGACTGGGAGAAATTCAGAGTCCAGCAGAGGAGGACAAAGGGCTTAATTAGGAAAGGGAAAATAGATTATGAGGGAAAACTGGCAAGGAACATAAAAACAGACTGCAAAAGCTTTTATAGATATGTCAAGAGAAAAAGATTAGTTAAGGCAAATGTAGGTCCCTTGCAGTCGGAAACAGGTGAATTGATCATAGGGAACAAGGAGATGGCAGACCAATTGAACAAATACTTTGGTTCTGTCTTCACTAAGGAAGACATAAACCGTCTGCCGGAAATAGTGGGGGACCGGGGGTCTAAAGAGATGGAGGAACTGAGGGAAATCCAGGTTAGTCGGGAAGTGGTGTTAGGTAAATTAAATGGATTAAAGGCAGATAAATCCCCAGGGCCAGATAGGCTGCATCCCAGAGTGCTTAAGGAAGTAGCCTCAGAAATAGTGGATGCATTAGTGATAAATTTTCAAAACTCTTTAGATTCTGGAGTAGTTCCTGAGGACTGGAGGGTAGCTAATGTAATCCCACCTTTTAAAAAGGGAGGGAGAGAGAAAACGGGGAATTATAGACCAGTTAGCCTAACATCGGTAGTAGGGAAAATGCTAGAGTCAGTTATTAAAGATGTGATAGCATTACATTTGGAAAGTGGTGAAATCATCGGACAAAGTCAGCATGGATTTACCAAAGGCAAATCATGTCTGACGAATCTTATAGAATTTTTCGAGGATGTAACTAGTAGAGTGGATAAGGGAGAACCAGTCGATGTGTTATATCTGGACTTTCAGAAGGCCTTCGACAAGGTCCCACATAGGAGATTGGTGTACAAACTTAAAGCACACGGTATTGAGGGTTCAGTGTTGAGGTGGATAGAAAATTGGTTGGCGGACAGGAAGCAAAGAGTAGGAATAAACGGGTCCTTTTCGGAATGGCAGGCAGTGACTAGTGGGGTACCGCAAGGCTCAGTGCTGGGACCCCAGTTATTTACAGTGTATATTAATGATTTGGACGAGGGAATTGAATGCAACATCTCTAAGTTTGCGGATGACACGAAGCTGGGTGGCAGTGTTAGCTGCGAGGAGGATGCTAGGAGGCTGCACAGTGACTTGGATAGATTAGGCGAGTGGGCAAATGCATGGCAGATGCAATATAATGTGGATAAATGTGAGGTTATCCACTTTGGCGGCAAGAACAGGAAAGCAGAGTATTACCTGAATGGTGAAAGGGGAGATGCAACGTGACCTGGGTGTCATGGTGCACCAGTCATTGAAAGCAAGCATGCAGGTGCAGCAGGCAGTGAAGAAAGCGAATGGTATGTTGGCATTCATAGCAAGAGGATTTGAGTTTAGGAGCAGGGAGGTTCTGCTGCAGTTGTACAGGGCCTTGGTGAGACCGCACCTGGAGTATTGTGTGCAGTTTTGGTCTCCTAACCTGAGGAAAGACGTTCTTGCCTTAGAGGGAGTACAGAGAAGGTTCACCAGATTGATCCCTGGGATGGCGGGACTTACATATGAGGAAAGACTAGATAGACTGGGCTTGTACTCGCTGGAATTTAGAAGACTGAGGGGGGATCTTATAGAAACATATAAAATTCTTAAGGGGTTGGAGAGGCTAGATGCGGGAAGATTGTTCCCGATGTTGGGGGAGTCCAGAACCAGGGGTCACAGCTTAAGGATAAGGGGGAAGTCTTTTAGGACCGAGATGAGAAAACATTTCTTCACACAGAGAGTGGTGAGTCTGTGGAATTCTCTGCCACAGAAGGTAGTTGAGGCCAGTTCATTGGCTATATTTAAGAGGGAGTTAGATGTGGCCCTTTTTGCTAAAGGGATCAGGGGGTATGGAGAGAAGGCAGGTACAGGCTACTGAGCTGGATGATCAGCCATGATCATATTGAATGGCGGTGCAGGCTCGAAGGGCCGAATGGCCTACTCCTGCACCTATTTTCTATGTTTCTATGTTTCTATCCTCCTTTATATTATTGGCTAGTTTACTCTCGTACCTCATCTTTTCTCCCCGTATTGCCTTTTTAGTTAACTTTTGTTGCTCTTTAAAAGAGTCCCAATCCTCTGTCTTCCCACACTTCTTTGCTATGTTATACTTCCTCTCCTTAATTTTTATGCTGTCCCTGACTTCCCTTGTCAGCCACAGGTGTCTCTTACTCCCCTTAGAGTCTTTCCACCTCTTTGGAATAAATTGATCCTGCAACCTCTGCATTATTCCCAGGAATACCTGCCATTGCTGTTCTACCGTCTTCCCTGCTAGGGCCTCCTTCCAGTCAATTTTGGCCAGCTCCTGCCTCATGCCTCTGTAATCCCCTTATAGCACCTGCCCACTGCCCATTGAGGCCATAGCCTCTGAATTAAAGGAGGTTCCTTTAAGAAGGGGATGAGGAGGAATTTCTTTAGTCAGAGGGTAGTGAATCTGTGGAATTCTTTGTCACAGAAGGCTGTGGAGGCCAAGACAATGGATATTTTTAAGGTAGAGATAGATGGATTCTTCGAAGGTATTTATTCACAAAATGCTGGAGTAACTCAGCAGGTCAGGCAGCATCTCAGGAGAGAAGGAATGGGTGACGTTTCGGGTCGAGAACCCTTCTTCAGTTTGAAGAAGGGTCTCGACCCGAAAAGTCACCCATTCCTTCTCTCCTGAGATGCTACCTGTCCTGCTGAGTTACTCCAGCATTTTGTGAATAAATACCTTTGATTTGTACCAGCATCTGCAGTTATCTTTTTCCGATAGATGGATTCTTGATTAGTACGGGCAATCGGGGTTATGGGGAGAAGGCAGGAGACGGGTTGAGAGGGAAAATATAGATCAGCCATGATTGAATGGCGTAGTAGACTATATGGGCCGAATGGCCTAATTCTGCACCTATCACATGACCTTTCTAAAGCTACGTCCTTCTATTCTGAGGCTGTGGCCTCTGGTCCCACCAGTGGAAACATCCCTTCTATCCACTCTGTACTGTGTTCTGACCTATAAAGATGTTTGTCCATTTTCCATTATCAGCTTCACCAAATCTCTCTTCTCTTGGATGAGAGAGCTGTGTTATATGCATCAGTATTTCTGTTGGAATTTAAGATATTTGCACTTTTAAAAATAAATGCAAAAACTCACACATGCACGAGTGGGTAAATTAACGTTGTGACATTGTGCTTTCGATTGCAGTTTGATAATGAACGAAGGATAATTCCTGTGAACCTTATCCATACTAATGATGCCAAAAATATTATTGACAATCCAAACAAAATCACAGGTAATTAGATGTTCATCCATCGTTTAATACTCTTTAGATATAAACTAGACCAAGTTTTGGTTCTCCAGCGGCCCAATCCCCTCTCTCCCACGATAGGCACAGAGTGCTGGAGTAACTCAGTGGGTCAGGCAGCACCTCAGTTTGGTTTGGCTGAGAGAAACAGCCCTTCGGCCCACCGAGTCCACACTGACTTGCGATCCCTCTCATTAATACTACCCCACACGCACTTGGGACAATTTCCACAGACACCAAGCCAATTAACCTTCAAACCTTTACATCTTTGGAGTGTGAGAGGAAACCCAAGATCTCGGAGAAAACCCACACGGTCATGGGGAGAACATACAAACTTCGTGCAGACAGCACCTGTTGTCAGGATGGAACCCGGGTCTCTGGTGCTGAAAGCGCTGTACGGCAGCAACTCTACCGCTGCGCCACTGTGCCGCCCCCTGCATCCTCTCTGGCTTAGTCACATGCTTCCTTTTAGCATGGTGACCACAACTACACAAAGTACTCCTGGTGCAGTCTCATCAACATATTATACAGCTGCAACAAACTCTTGCACTTATTGTTCCAGCAATGAAGCCAAACGTGGTTTACTCCTTTCCCCCCCACCCTGCCCACCTGTCATTGACAGTGAGCTGATATAAGATGGCGGGCAGGCACTGTTGCTGAAGTGTGGAGATCATTTTATGCGTCGGTGCCAAAACACATGTTCATTCCTCTCCTCCCACCTCACCAAATTCAATAAAGGTGCCCTGGTGGAATCAGTAATGTTATTGCCACTTGTTCTACGTTACTCCCTGTAATCTGACTCTGTCAGCGGCTCCCACACAACTGCGACCTGTTGTCGCTGAATTGTTGTTATTTTGGGGTTTTTTAATCAGAAATATTTATTCAAATATTAAAATAATATCTATAATACAATAAAACCAAAATAGAACCCACCACCAATATACAAGACAAACAATGAAACTATTATACAACTATCCTACACTCCTTGTCGAGGATGCATTCAACCCCCCGCGGTGCCCAGCGGTCCCGGCAATCCCCCAGGGTGCCCGTGGACAGCGCGTGGTCCCTCTCTAAACCCACCCGGGCGTGGACGTAACCCTGGAAAAGGGGCAGGCAGCCGGCTCGGGCAGAGCCCTCTTCTGCCTGGCGCCGTGACTCGCGGATGGCCAGCTTGGCCAGGCCCAGGAGCAACCCAACCAGGACTCGCTGAATTGTTAAGTGATTTTACAATATGTCTGCAAAAACGAGGTATTGCACTGAACCCACAGTATGTACAAGTGACGATAAAGTATCGTCATCATTGTCATCAGCAATATCATCATGATCAGAGGAGGAGGAATAGATCGGGTAGGTGCACAGAGTCTCTTGCCCAGAGTAGGGGAATCGAGGACCAGAGGACATAGGTTTAAGGTGAGGGGGAAAAGATTTAAGAGGAATCTGAGGGATAACTTTTTCCACACAAAGGGTGGTGGGTGTCAAGCTGCCAGAGGAGGTAGTTGAGACAGGGACTATCCCAATGTTTAAGAAACAGTTAGAGAGGTACATGGATAGGACAGTTTTGGAGGGATATGGACCAAACACGGGCAGGTGGGACTAATGTAGCTGGGACATGTTGGCCGGTATGGGCAAGTTGGGCCGAAGAGCCTGTTTCCACGCTGTATCACTCTATAACTCGAAGACTCTAATATTAGTATGTATCTATAGTAAGGTTTACACCTTGACCCTTGTTACCAAAACTACAGCTTGCTCTTGTGTACAGTAAACCCTCATGTTAAGACCACAGTTTAAGAGTAAGGGGTAGGCCATTTAGATCGGAGATGAGGACAAACCTTTTCAGTCAGAGAGTTGTGAATCTGTGTAATTCTCTGCCTCAGAAGGCAGTGGAAGCCAATTCTCTGAATGCATTCAAGAGAGAGCTAGATAGAGCTCTTAGGGATAGCGGAGTCAGGGGGTATGGGGAGAAGGCAGGAACGGGGTACTGTTTGAGAATGATCAGCCATGATCACATTGAATGGCGGTGCTGGCTCGAAGGGCCGAATGGCCTACTCCTGCACCTATTGTCTATTGTCTATTAAAAGACCCCTTTATAATGGATTTTGGTTATAGCGGACGGACGTGCCCACGCCCCCCCTGACCCACACCACCTCCCATCCACTTACAGCCCTGGTTCCAACGCCTCCCCCGGCCCACAAGGAGCGGCAGCGAGCCCATCACCCACCGCACGGTCCAGTGACACGGCTGCTGTTGCGGCTCACGTTGAAGCCCCTGGGAACAGCGCTCTCTTCAGGCCGCCGCCAACAACAGGACGTGCTCGGGCATCGTGTGGCCCCCTCCGCTCTCACCAGCTGCTGCTTCATCCTGTCGGCCGATGCTTTGTCCACTCCCTCCTCCACCACCGCCTTCTCCTCCTCCTCCTGTCGCTGTGCGCACTCCACCGCTCCCTCCTCCACCACCCTCTTTTCATCCATCTCCCTGGGAGTCACCGACATACTCCACCTGGGAAGATGTTTATGGCTGTGAAAGAGGAGGAGGAGGTGGAGGGGAGGAGGGAGCGGTGGAGGGGTCAGAGCGACGGGAGAAGGAGGAGGAGGAGGGAGCGGTGGAGTGGTGGAGGGGACAAAGCATGGGCCGACAGGATGAAGGAGCAGCTGGTGACAGGGGAGGGGCCCCACGATGCCCGAGTGCGTCCTGTCGGTGGTGGCAGTCTGAGGAGAGCGCTGTCCCCAGTGGCTACAACGTGAGCCGCAACAACAGCCGTGTCACTGGACCGTGCGGTGGGTGGGTGACAGGCTCGCTCCCCATATCCCTTGATTCCATTAGCCCCTAGAGCTCTATCCAACTCTCTTAAATCCATCCAGTGATTTGGCCTCCACTGCCCTTTGTGGCAGAGAATTCCACAAATTCACAACTCTCTGGGTGAAAAGGTTTCTTCTCACCTCAGTTTTAAATGGCCTCCACTTTATTCTAAGACTGTGGCCCCTGGTTCTGGACTCGCCCAACATTGGGAACATTTTTCCTGCATCTAGCTTGTCCAGTCCTTTTATAATTTTATGTTTCTGTAAGATCCCCTCTCATCCTTCTAAGCTCCAGTGAATACAAGCCTACTGAAGTAGGGTCCCAACCCAAAACATCACCTGTCCACATTCTCCAGAGATGCTGCCTCACCTGCTGAGTTACTCCAACACTTTGTGTCCTTTTGTATATTAACCATCATCTGCAGTTCTTTGTTTCAACTACTGTACATACAATTATAATCCTTTACTCGGTTTAGTTTAGTTTAGAGATAGCGCATGGAAACAGGCTCTTCAGCACACCGAGTCCGCGCCGACCAGCGATCCCCACACATTAACACTATCCTACACACACTAGGGACAATTTCCACTTACACCAAGCCAATTAACCTACAAACCTGTACGTCTTTGGAGTGTGGGAGGGAACTGAAGATCTCGGAAAAAACCCACGCAGGTCACGGGGAGAACATTCAAACTCCGTACAGACAGAACCCGTGGTCAGGATCGAACCCGGGTCTCTGGCGCTGCAAGCACTATAAGGCAGCAATTCGACCACTGCGCCACCGTGCCCCTATGTCGGTTGTAGAGGCAATCGGCAATAATGGACACCATTCCCCTTCCCTCCCCCAATGGACCGTTATAACGAGGGTTTTCTGCATTGTGTTTTTGCATTCCCATTGTATTGAGCTATCTGTTTTTACAGTTTATAGTTGTGATGACCAGAAGCCAGGCTGTGCTTTCTGTACCCCACAAAAGAGTTGCACGGTAAGGAATATTCTCCTTTCATTCATTTTTAATGTTGGGATTGTGTAAATATAACTTTCACTGAGTCTTGCCTTTTTGATACAAATGACACAAATCAATACTGAATTTCAGTTCCACCAATGCTAGATACCGGAAATGAAAAATAAATTCCTGGAAAAACTCAACAGATCGGGCAGTGTCTGTGGAGAAAGAAACAAGGTTAAGGTTTCGATGGACACAAAATGCTGGAGTAACTCAGCGGGAGAGAAGGAATGGGTGACGTTTCGGGACGAGACCCTTCTTCGGACTGATGTCAGGGGACAAGTCCCTGCCTCTCCCCTGACATCAGTCCGAAGAAGGGTCTCGACCTGAAACGTCACCCATTCCTTCTCTCCCGAGCTGCTGCCTGAGCCGCTGAGTTGCTCCAGCATTTTGTGTCTACCTTCGATTTTAACCATCATCTGCAGTTGTTTTCCTACACTAGGTTAATGTTTTAATAGGACTGTTCCAACGCAAGGACATCAAGCTGAAATGTTAACTTGTTCTCTCTCTGTGGATGCTGTCTGACACCCGTAATGCTTCCAGCAATTTTGGTTTCAGAGTAATCTATGAGGGACAAATTGTTCTAGCTGTTTCTTATTATTCTATAAATGCACTTTTATTTTTCTTGAGATTATGGAGTATGGATCCACTTGATCCACATAATCCACATGAAGGCTATTTAGAACTTGCCTCGTGCTAAACTGACCCATCTGGCCTGGTTTTATTCCTCCAACCTTATTTCAACAAGGTTGTTTACATTGGCAGATTTCCAGTGATCGGCACCATTGGGGTGGCCAACTGTCCCGTATTAGCCGGGACATCCCGTATTTTGGGCTAAATTGGTTTGTCCCGTACGGGGCCGCCCTTGTCCTGTATTAGGTTTTGGGTCGAGATCCTTCTTTGAATCTGAAGAAGGATCTCGACCCGAAAGGTCATCCATTCCTTCTCTCCAGAGATGCTGCCTGACTCGCTGAGTTACTCCAGCATTTTGTGTCGACCTGTTCCCCTTTACTTTGATGAGCTTCCATCAACATCTGGCGAAGACAGATGTAAAGCACATTTTTTTAGACTTTACAGATGCAGCACAGGAACAGGCCATTCGGCCCACCATGTCTGCGCCAACACGGTGGTTGCATCGGCCATTTTTCTACGGAGTGGTCTGCTGGAGCAGCAGCATCTCAGCGGCGGAAGGGAAGAGACTCGACAAGCTGGTCGGGAAGGCCAGCTCTGTCCTGGGTTGCCCCCTCGACTCAGTGCAGGTGGTGGGAGAGAGGAGGATGATGGCAAAGCTAACATCGCTGCTGGACAACGACTCCCACCCCATGCAGGACACTGTCACTGCACTGAGTAGCTCCTTCAGTGACAGACTCCTTCACCCCAAGTGCGTGAAAGAGAGATATAGGAGGTCCTTCCTTCCCACTGCTGTGAGACGGCACAACCAGCACTGCTCCCAGCAGACGAGTCAACAATAACAGCTAAGAACACACAGAAAACTGATGACAATTTATGTATCTTTATTTATAATGAATGATCTCTTGCTCTCTTGCTGTCCACTTTGCTACTGTAACACTGTAAATTTTGCCGGTGTGGGACGAATAAAGGAATATATTATTATAAACACTGATCCCCGTACACTAACACTATGCTACACAAGGACAATTCTAGGGACAATTTACAATTTTCCTGATGCCAATTAACCTACAAATCAGTACGTCTTTGAAGTGTGGGAGGAAACCGGAGCACCCGGAGAAAATTTATGCGGTCGCAGGGAGAAGGTACAAACTTCATACAGTCAGGATTGAACCCGGGTCTCTGGCGCTGTAAGGTGGTAACTCTACCGCTGCGCCACCGTGCGGCTCCCTTTGCACTTCAGCCGCATCCTCTGCCTCCATCAGTAGACTCCCTTTTAGATCCCTGGGATGGCGGGGCTGTCATATGGGGAGAGATTGAAAAGACTGGGCTTGTATTCACTGGAGTTTAGAAGGATGAGAGGGGATCTTATAGAAACATATACAATTATACAAGGACTGGACAAGCTAGATGCAGGAAAAATGTTCCCAATGTTGGGCGAGTCCAGAACCAGGGGCCACAGTCTTAGAATAAAGGGGAGGCCATTTAAAACTGAGGTGAGAAAAAACTTTTTCACCCAGAGAGTTGTGAATTTGTGGAATTCTCAGCCACAGAGGGCAGTGGAAGCTAAATCACTGGATGGATTTAAGGGAGAGTTAGATAGAGCTCTAGGGGCTAGTGGAATCAAGGGATATGGGGAGAAGGCAGGCACGGGTTATTGATTGGGGACGATCAGCCATGATCACAATGAATGGCGGTGCTGGCTCGAAGGGCCGAATGGCCTCCTCCTGCACCTATTTTCTATGTTTCTATGTTTCTATCTCTTGTTAACCCTGGTTCTTTTCCTACAACCCTACTCTTGTCCACGTGCCTACAGAACATTTTTAGTTTTTGCCGGTCTTATCTCACATTCTTGCTTTGCCTCTCTTATTTCCTTTTCCACTTCCACTCTGAAAGTTATGTAATCAGCCCGCTTCTCATTTATGTGAACAACTTGTCATTTGCCACGTACTTTTATTCTGCTCTGTAGTTTTAGCTTCCATTTTTCTATCATGCCTTAGGCACGGTCGTTAATTTTCCTGTCCTTCTCCTTCATAATAAACTACTTCAAACTCACAAGCTTTGGGGGGTGGCACGATGGCGCAGCGGTAGAGTTGCTGCCTCACAGCGCCACAGACCCGGGTTCCATCCTGACCACGGGTGCTGTCCGTATGGAGTTTGTACGTTCACCCTGTGACCAGCGTAGGTTTTCTCTGCGAGCTCCGGTTTCCTCCCACACTCCAAAGGCGTACAGGTAAAAAATGTACATTGCCCCTAGTGTGTGTAGGACAGTGTTCATGTGCGGGGATCACTGGTCAGCACGGACTCGGTAGGCCACAGAGCCTGTTTCCGTGCTGTGTCTCCAAACTACACCAAACTAAACTAATCTCTGCCAACTAGAACTGGTAATTTAAAAAACTCTTCTTGTGCTAGGAATCGATCGTTACGTCTATAAGACCAGACCGTGTGGCATCATCAGGAAGAAACACATTGAGCATTGTTGGGAAAAGGCTAAATATTGGATTGCGTGCCGCACTGCTGATCCATGGGGTGGCTGACCACAGTGTAGCCAGGTAAGTGAAAGCAGTCACAGACTGAGGTTTTACTGATAGGCAACCCTTTTTGAATGTTATGGACCTATGCCACATTCTCTATCGAAGTTGAGATAACCTGATATGCTTGTTTAAACAAACGTGTATAAGTGGCGCAGTGGGTAGAGCTGCTGCCTCACAGCGCCAGAGACCCGGGTTTGACCCTGACCGTGGGTGCTGTCAGTGTTCTCCCTATAACCACGTGAGTTTCCTCCGGGTGCTCCGGTTTCCTCCCACATCCCAAAGACGTGCGGGTTTGCAGGTTAATTGGCCCTCAGTAAATTGCCCCGAGTGTGTTGGGAGTGGATACAAAAGTGGGATAACATCAAACTTCTTGATTTGTACGGGTGACAGGGGCTATGGGGAGGGATCAGGGGTTAGGAGGGAGAGATGGATCAGCCATGATTGAATGGCAGGGTAGATTTGAGGGGCCGAATGGCCTAATTGTGCTCCTATCCCTTATGAACTTCTGAACTATGTGTGAACGGGTGATCAACTGTTGCCGTGGATTTGATAGGTCGAAGGGCCTGTATCCATGCTGTACCAACCAATCAATCTATTGATCAATCGATCGATCACAGTTATACTGTCTATTAAAGTAGATTTCAAGTTTAAATTAGATCTCCTTGGGCACCAGGAACCATGCACTGTTGGGAATCATCACGTGATTTAACTTCTAGTTACCACTCATCCTCCTGTCAGCGAGGCAGCTTCTGTGTCTAAATGTCGACGTGTCCATTCGTGAGTGTTCCTAGCAACAACGTCTGGTTTGTTTTCATTGCTGGGGAACAGATACAATAGACAATAGGTGCATGAGGAGGCCAGTCGTCTCTTCGAGCCAGCACCGCCATTCACCGTGATCATGGCTGATGATCCACGTTCCTGCCTTCTCCCTATATCCCTTGACTCCGCTATCTTTAAGAGCTCTATCTAACTCTCTCTTGAAAGTATCCAGAGAATCGGCCTCCACTGCCTTCTGAGGCAGAGAATTCAGTCTGAAGAAGGGTCTCAACCCGAAACGTCACCCATTCCTTCTCTCCAGAAATGTTGCCTGTCCCGCTGAGTTACTCCAGCAGTTTGTGTCTACCTTCCATTTAAACCAGCATCTGCAGTTTTTTTTCCCCTACAGAGAATTCCACAGATTTGCAACTCCATACCTTTGCGCTGAACAAATATGCCCTGATTAACAAGCAGATAATGATGGCCAAATAAAGTGCTTTATGCCCCAGCATCTGTTCTCCCTCCTCTCCAGCACTGAGGCCATGGAATATGGCACTGCAAGAGAATGTTGTTTCCTTTTTGGACATTTCCTCTTCCAGATCAAACGTCTGCACGATTGAGAACAGCACTCTGGTGAAATGCGTTTTACCAACGGCAATCCATGGCAAGAAAACCGTGTGTTTGTTGTATGATTCTGAAGAGGACTGTACGGCCACCAGAACTGCTTTCCTGGAGTACGTCACCAACACCTATGTGACTGAGATTCACCCAGCAGTATCCTGGCTTCAGTAAGTAGGGCAGCAGTCTGGGCAATGGATGATGTGCCCATGCTATTTAATCCGTTGTTTCAAATGTTACTCTGGCTGATTGTACCTTGCAGGAGATAGGAACGTAGACACATAGGAAACAGGTGCAGGAGTAGGCCATTCGGCCCTTTGAGCCAGCACCGCCTTTCAATATGATCGTGGCTGATCATCCAAAATCAGTACCCCGTTCCTGCTTTCTCCCCCAAATCCTTTGATTCCGTTAGCCCTAGGCACCCACAGGTACATGTGACAATAAAGTCTCATTCGGTGAATGATTTAGATTACAGCCTGCTTTGGTTTATGGCAAGGGCCTGGAAATGGGAAACCACAACATGCTCTAGGAGTCTGCGGAGTAAAGGGTAGTTGGAAACGGTGGCGCAGCGGTAGAGTTGCTGCCTCACATCGCCAGAGACCCCGGTTCGATCCTGACCATTGGTGCTGTCTGTATTGCGTTTGTTGCCTGCCTGCAGTCCGTCTGTCTTCTGTGTTTTTTGTTGTTTTTGTAGTTTTAATATGATGTAGTGTTGTATGTTATGTTTTGGGGGGGGAGGGTGGGAGGGAACGGGAACTGTAACTGTAACATTCTCTCTCCAGAACGGAGACGCGACCTTTGTTCTGTGTCGTGTCTCCGTTCCGGTTGCGGCCTACCACCGGCCATGCACCTGGGACCACCTGGGTCTCTGGTTCACAGAGCCCGCGGTCCGGACTCACCACCTGCGGCGCTGGCTGCCTGCGAATGCTGCGGGTGCGGCTGCGACTTGTCTCCGGAGGCTCCGGCGCGGGCCGCGTGGACGTCGGAAGCCCGCAGGCCCCTGGGTGGGGGCCAACATCGGGAGCTCCGACAGCGGCAGAGGCAGCGTGTTCACCCGCCCCGAATCGCGGGGCTTGGGTCGGCCCGCAACGGACCTTTCACCATCCGGCGTGGCCTGAAATAGGCCGCGGGATTTTTTTTCACCGCCCAGCGGGGGCTTCAATATCGGGAGCCCCGACCGCCTCGATGTGGCAACTCCAACAGCCTGACCGCGGGACAAGACGGCAGGGAAGAGAAAAAGACATTCTGGCCTTCCATCACAGTGAGGAGGGGACTGGAGGAGACTCACTGTGATGGATGTTTCTTTTTGTTTGGTGTTAGTTGTGATTGTATGTGTTATTGCATTTTTATTGATTAATCTTATTGGTCTTATTGTTCAACTGCGGGTAATGTTTCATTTTACTACACATTTATGTGTATGTAACAAATAAACGACTATTGATAGTTCTCCCTGTGACCACGTGGGTTTCCTCCCACACTCTAAAGATGTACAGGTTTATAGGTTAATTGGTCAAAATTGTCCCTCGTAAGAATGGGTGACGTTTTTGTTGTACTTCGTGGTCCGGTACCTGTTGTACCTTTAGTGACTCTGGAAGGACCACAAGTACACTTGTGTAAAAGTTACATTGCTGGAGCTCAACTCCAGGCTCTTTATTCCGTGGCCACCTGCATCCAGAGTGGCCGCCTAATCACACCAATCACTTATATACACAGGCATACAAAGTAGTCCTTGTTTTGATAAATATTTTTATTAAACATAAGTACATATTAATAAAATATACTTATCACATACATTCGTAATATTATTAATATTAACAATTATGTCTTACATATTTCTATACTTTTTTTCTTTTTTTCCAGAGAGGGAAAGATAGAGAAAAATAAAATAAAAATAAGAAATCCAAATTGGAGAAATGAATGGAGTATTAAAAAAGTTATCTATCATTGGAGATATATCCATGATTTATTATACATAATTCTTCCTCCATTCCATTATTCAGGCCACGGTCAGGTCCTCGCACCAAGCCATTTTGACCCTTTAAATATGCAATAAATGGAGACCATATTCCTCTGAAAAGATTCAACCTGTCCATTAGTACAAGTCTCAATCTTTCCAGATGAAGTGTCTCCGACATTCCTGTAATCCACATTTTAATTGTGGGGGATGTAGGACCTTTCCAGAATTTCAATATTAATTTTTTCCCAATTATTAAACTATAATCAATAAAAATTCTTTGATTCATTGTTATTAATTGATCTGTTTCTAATATTCCCAGTATTATTAAGTTTGAGTCAGGGATCAGCTTCATATTAACAACATTCGAAATTATTTTAAATATTTCTGTCCAGAATTTAGTGATTTTTTCACAGTTTGTGAATATGTGCGTTAAGTTAGCTTCCAATTGCTGACATTTGTCACAAATGGCAGATATATTTGGAAAAATACTATGTAATTTAGCTTTTGAATAATGTAGTCTATGTAATATTTTAAATTGTATAAGAGAGTGTCTAGCATTTAGCGAACAGTGATGTATGTGTTGTAAACTTTCATCCCATATATCGGGTCTAATAATTTGACCTAATTCATTTTCCCATGATTGTCTATATATTTCTGTCCTTGGAGCGTCGTTTTCCAGTAAAATATTATAAATATATGATATCAATTTTTCTGTATTTGGGTGTTTATTCAGACATTCATCTAAAATCTCTGTCTTTCTATTTCTAATTTCATGTGTATTTGCTTTTACATAATCTCTAATTTGTAAATATCTAAAGTAATCTTTTGAATGTAATCCATAAATTTGTTGTAATTCTTGAAATGAAAGGAAAATTTTTTCCCTATAGAGATCTCCCATCTTATTAATTCCACAGTTTTTCCATTGTAAAAAACCTTTATCTATCATTGAAGGTTTAAATGTGATGTTATTTACAATAGTAAGAGCTAGTGGTATACATTCCAATTTTAATGTTTTCTTTATTTGTTTCCAAATACGTATTCCACTATCTATTATAAGGTTTTCACTATAGGTTTTCTTACTTATTTTATTATTGGCGAATAAAATTGAACTAATTTCAAAGGGCAAACAATCTTCTTTTTCCATTTTTAACCAGGTTGGTTGTTTATCTGTCTCTACTAACCAAAAGTTAATATTTTTAATATTGACTGCCCAATAATAAAACGTAAAGTTTGGTAGAGCTAGACCTCCATTTATTTTTGGTTTACATAAGTGTTCTTTTTTTATTCTATGGCTCTTATAATCCCAGATAAAGTTAGTGACTATGGAATCAATCTTTTTAAAAAAAAATTTAGGAAGATATATCGGAATCATTTGGAAAAGATATAATAATTGTGGAAGAAAAATCATTTTTATTGCATTAATTCTACCTATCGTTGAGATTGGTAATGTTTTCCAATATAAAATATTTTTATTTAATTTATTCAATAAGAGCGGAAAATTAGATTTAAATAAAGAATCAAATCTTTTTGTTACATAAATTCCAAGATATTTTATTTTTTCGTTTGCTATCTTAAAAGGAAATTGTTGTAATATATGTAGATTATTTACCCTTATCGGCATAAGTTCACTTTTATTCCAATTAATACTATATCCTGAATATGATCCAAATTCAGTTATTAATTTTAGTAAATTTGGAATACTAATTTCCGGGTTTGTGATATAAAGTAATACATCATCCGCATATAAAGAAATTTTATTTTCATTATTCGTTGTGTCATATCCATATATTTCAGGATGTGTTCTCACCCGTTGAGCTAAAGGTTCTAATGCAAGTGCAAACAATAGTGGGGATAAAGGACAACCCTGTCTGCAGCCTCGAAATAGATTAAATTTATTTGATAGTATTTGATTTGTTATTATTCTAGCTGTTGGATTGGTATATAATAATTTAACCCAAGTGATAAACTTCTCTCCCAAATTAAAAAATTCCATAACCGAAAACAAATAAGACCATTCCACTTGGTCAAAGGCTTTCTCCGCATCTAACGAAATAATTACTAAGTCTTTATTAATACCTCTTTTCGAATATATAATATTATATAATCGTCTGAGGTTATATGAGGAATATCGTTTTGGTATAAATCCTGTTTGATCGGGGTGAATTAGTTTATTAATAACTGTGCTTAATCTTTGTGCTAATATTTTCGTTAGTATCTTTTGATCAGTATTTAAAAGAGCTATAGCTCTATATGATCCTGGGTCCTCCAGATCTTTGTCTATTTTAGGTATAAGTGTTATAATAGATTCATTTAACGTTTCTGGTAGTTTCTGATAAATATAGATATTTTCATAAAGTATCTTCAGACGTGGTGTGATCAGATCATAAAATGTTTTATAAAATTCCGAACCGATACCATCTGGTCCCGGTGTTTTACCATTTTTTAATGATCTGATAGATTCTTCAACTTCTTTTACTGAAATTTCCGCATTTAGTGATTCTCTATTTTGTAAATCCAACCCCTTCAGATTACATTTTTTTTTAAATGCTTCTATTCCTATCCTATTTTCTGTCGTTTTAGCTGAATATAGATTTTTATAATATTGCAGAAATCTCTCATTAATATCTTTAGGTTGTACTAAAGGTTCGCCAGTATGTGATTTAATCCTATGGATTATTTTTTCTCCTTCCATCTTTCTAAGTTGACGAGCCAATAATTTATGAGGTTTATCTCCAAATTCAAATTGTGATTGTTTGGTGTATTGGTAGTGTTTTACGACTTGATCTGAGTATATTTTATTTTATTTATATTTCAGTGCAGCAATTTTATTATGTATTATTATAGATGGATTAGCAGCGTTCTCTGTATCTAATTGTTTAATCTCCTTTTCTAATTCCTGTTGTTCCCTCCGATTCTTTTTATTATAGAATGCTTGAGAAGATATCATAATTCCACGGACATATGCTTTAAAAGTTTCCCATAGTAGGGCAGAAGATATTTCCGGTTTATCATTTATTTCGAAAAAAATCTTAATCTGTTCTATAATATATTCCTGAGTTGTTTTATTTTTTAATATTTGTGGGTTAAATCTCCATTGTCCCCGTTTTTCCATTTTACCATTTATTTTAATCATAAATGTTAAAGGTGCATGATCTGAGATTGTAATATTATGGTATTTTGAATTATAAGTGAGTGAGATAAGTTTAGCATCGACCAAAAAATAATCTATTCTTGAATAGGTTTTATGTACAGGTGAATAAAATGAGTATTCTCGTCCAGTTGGGTTTTCCACTCTCCAAACATCTTTAATATTACTAGTATCCATATATGCATTTAATAAGTCACTGGTAGTCCTTGTGACCAACAAAGTAGTCCTAGCAATATCACAATAGTTTTGGGTCGAGACCCTTCTTCAGACTGTCAAAGATCAGTTCAGTTTAGTTTATTGTCATGTGTCAGGTACAGTGAAAAGCTTGTGTTGCATGTTAACTAGTGAGATGAAAGACAATACATGATTACAATTGAGCCATCCACAGTGTACCGATACATGATAAAGGGAATAATGTTTAGTGCAAGGTAAAGCCAGCAAAGTCCAATCAAAGATAGTCCAAGGGCCACCAATGAGGTAGATAGTAGCGCAGGACTGCTCTCTAGTTGTGGTAGGATGGTTCCGTTGCCTGATAACAGCTGCGAAGAAGCTGTCCATGGAGCTGTGCATTTTCATATCTCTTTTATATCTTTTGTCTGGTGGGAGAGGGGAGAAGAGGGAAGGGCCAGGGTGAGGTCATAAGGTCATAAGTGATAGGAGTAGAGTTAGGCCATTCAGCCCATCAAGTCTACTCCACCATTCAATCATGGATGATCTATCTCTCCCTCCTAACCCTATTCTCCCGCCTTCTCTCCATAACCTCTGACACCTGTCCTGATCAAGATCTATCTATCTCTGCCATAAAAATATCCACTCTCTTGGCCTCCACAGCCTTCTGTGGCAAAGAATTCCACAGATTCACCACCCACTGACTGAAGAAATTCCTCCTCATCTCCTACCTAAAAGAACATCTTTTAATTCTGAGGCTATGACCTCTAGTCCTAGACTCTCCCACTAGTGGAAACATCCTCTCCACATCCACTCTATCCAGGCCTTTCACTATTCTGTATGTTTCAATGAGGTCCCCCCTCATTCTTCTAAACTCCAGCGACTACAGGCCCAGTGCCATCAAACGCTCATCATAGGTTAACCTACTCATTCCTGGGATCATTCTTGTAAACCTCCTCTGGACCCTCTCCAGAGCCAGCACATCCTTCCTCAGATATGGGGCCCAAAAATGGCTGACAATATTTCAGATGCGGCCTGACCAGCACTACATAGAGCCTCAGCATTACATCACTGTTTTTGTATACAAGCCCTCTTGAAATAAATGCTAGCATTGAGTTTGCTTTCTTTACTACCGATTCGACTTGCAAGTTAACCTTTTGGGAATCCTGCACCAGCACTTCCTTTGCACCTCCTTTGGTTCCTTTGCACCTCTGATTTCTGGATTCTCTCCCCATTTAGAAAATAGTCTTAGCCTTTATTCCTACTGTCAAAATGCATGGCTCCACACTTTGCTACGCTATATTCCATCTGCCATTTCTCTGCCCACTCTCCCAACCTGTCCAAGTCCTTCTGCAGAGTCCCTGCTTTCTCTAAACTACCTGCACTTCCACCTATTTTTGTATCATTTTTGGATACTGGCCCTTGATTATGCTGCTGGCCTTGCCGAGGCAGTGGAAGGAAGGTTGGTTTGAATGATGGTCTGGGCTACGTCCACAATTCTCTGCAGTTTCTTGCGGTTTTGGATGGAGCTGTTCCCAGACCAAGCTGTGATGCATCCCGATAAAATGCTTTCTGTGGCGCATCTGTAGAAGTTGGTGAGAGTGGTTAGGGACATGCTGAACCTTCTCAGCCTTCTTAGGGAGTGGAGATTAATGCCAAAGCAGTAAGATTTAATTTCAAAAGACCAAGTGGACCCGTTGGGGTCCTCCTCCCATTCACTCCGCTCTCCCCTCCCCTCTCACACCTTCCCCTCTCCCCCCTCCCCCCCCACCCACTCCCCATCCGCTTCACCCCTTCCCCCATCCCTCCCCCTCCCTCCCCTCCTCCTCCACCCCTCCGACCCCATCCCATCCCCCCTCCATCTACTTCCCCCTCTCCCCCATCCCCTTTCCCCCTCCCCTCCCTAACCCCCTCCACACCTCCCTTCGTTCGGCCCAACCAAGGCGCCATTGCCGGGCGGGGAGTACCGCAGTGGCCGGGCAAGGGGGGGACAGGGAGAAGGCACTGACCTCGGCCCCGTTTCTCCTGTGGGCCGGGCGTGGAGCCGAAGCTTCTCCTGCTGCGAGCGGCGGGGTCGGCCATCTTGTGGATCCTCTGCAGCAGCCTCTGTGGTGTGCTACACCATGGGAGGAAGCGGGGCATGCTGGGACGGGCGCTGGTCCTCCCGCTGGTCCTCCCAGGGGGAGGGGGGGAGCTCAATTTGTTAAAGTTTATTAGATAAATTGTTTTTAAAGAGTGACAAAGGTGGGTTTATTCAGACCACGAGGGAATGGAGAGTAGGGTGGGCCTGAAATTGTCGCGCTGTCGTGTACCGTTTTGTCTGTGTAGAGGGCATGGTACACACATAAACATATACACACAAACAAACCAAGAGTTTTAGAGATATATATATATATATATAATATATAGATAGATAATGATCAATGTTACACCGGGTAACATTGATATTGATAACCAGGATATCAATGTCAAATGATATTTGATAGCCCTCTCAAATATCACACATTACGTGGGAAGATGCAAACATATATTAGTCTGACCTATAATGCCAAACCTTAGTCTTGTTCAATCCAGAGGGACTCCCCTGTCCTCCACTAATATTCATCTGTTGTTGAAGTCTTGATTTCTTCTTTCTGTTTTTATTTACAGTGGAGGACGCAGAATGACAATAAGAGGCAAAAATTTAGATGTGCTTAAACAGATGCAGGTGTCATTATCTGAAGGTCAGCGGTCATGGGTTGTAAGTTCATTTTATCTTCCTGTTCCTGAGAGCTGCATTAAAAGTGGAATAACTGATTTTTCAGATGGTGATGTTGCAATTTAACTTGGGGGTGAACTCTGTATGTTAATGCTAGAGTCATGGTCATAGGGTGGTACAGCGTTGAAACAGGCCCTTCGGCCCAACTTGCCCACACCGACCAACAATGTCCCATCTGCACTCGTCCCACCTGCCTGCGTTTGTCCATATCCCTCCAAACCTACTATCCATGTACCTGTCTGAATGTTTCTTAAACCTTGCGATAATCCCTGCCTCAACTACCTCCTCTGGCAGCTTGTTCCATACACCCACCACCCTCTGTGTGAAAAAGCTACCCCTCAGATTCCTATTAAATATCACAATATCTGTCATAAGAGGAAAGATTGGAAAGACTGGGCTTGTATTTATTGGAATTTGGAAGGATGAGAGGGGATCTTATAGAAACGTATACAATTATAAAAGGACTGGACAAGCTAGACGCAGGGAAAAATTTCCCAATGTTGGGGGAGTCCAGAACCAGGGGCCACAGTCTAAGAATAAAGGGGAGGCCATTTAAAACTGAGATGAGAAAGAACTTTTTCACCCAGAGAGTTGTGAATTTGTGGAATTCTCTGCCACAGAGGGTGGTAGAGGCCAATTCACTGGATGAATTTAAAAGATAGAGCTTTAGGGGCTAGTGGAATCAAGGGGTATGGGGAGAAGGCAGCACGGGTTACTGATTGTGGATGATCAGCCATGATCACAATGAATGGCAGTGCTGGCTCGAAAGGCCAAATGGCCTCCTCCTGCGCCTATTTTCTATGTTTCAATGTTAAATCTTTTCCCCCTTCACCTTAGACCCATGTCCTCTGTCCACAATTCCCCTATTCTGAGCAAGAGACTCTGTGCGTCTACCCGATCTATTCCTCACATGATTTGATACCCCTTGCTATCTGTTTGTTGTCTAGGAGTGTTCAACTGATCAAGGGAACTGGATCTGTGAATCTCCATTTATCCAAAATGGAATTCCAGGCAACTACTCTGTAGTTTTTCGCATCTCTGGATCTGAGCAGCAAGTCAATCTGATATACCACGAGAATCCTGTATTTTACAACTTCACAAAGGTCATTGACGAAAAACAAGTCCTGATAACAGTGATGGTAAAAACAAAAGCTATAAAAGCTATTTCATCTTCTCAGATGCTTGACATTCACCGCTCACTTATTTTGAGGCATTCTCCATTGACAATTTTTTTAAATTTTGCAGCGGAAGGTAGATGAGTTACAACTTTCTACAAGTGACGTCAAGATCATCGTTCACAGCAATAAAGCCGACCCGTTAGAATGCAACATTACAGAAGTGATGGTCGACAAAATAAAATGTGTCTTAAACACAACTGACATTTCAATATCAAAATTAGAGGTACATTCAAACGATTGTTTTTATTTGTGCTGGTGTCATGGTGAGATCATTCTTTGCACCGTCTCTAATCATAGAGTGATACAGTGTGGAAACAGGCTCTTCAGTCCAACTTGCCCTCACCGTCCAACATGTCCCATCTGCACTACTCCTAATGGTATCCTTACATATTGTACAATGTACACAGAATTGCACATCCCGTCCTACCATGATATAATTTGAGGGAAATCTATTTTACTAAATGTTTTTTTTCATTCAAATACAAAGGTTATTGCAAGTTAATGTTGCTCTATACAGATGATAATGGTAATAAAGCTGACAGGACCTTTTAGCCACATGAACCAAGAGAAAAAGATTAACATGTGCTTGGATAAATCTGGTGACAGGGCAGTAGTTTAGTTTAGAGATACAGCACAGAAACAGGCCCTTCAGCCCACCGAGTCCACGCTGACCAGCGATCCTCGTACACTGATGCTATCCAGGAACAATTTACAATTTTTACCAAAGCCAACTAACCTACAAACTTGAAGGTAGACACAAAATGCTGGAGTAACTCAGCGGGTCAGGCAGCATCTCTGGAGCGAAGGAATAGGTGACGTTTCGGGTCGAGACTCTTCTTCAGACCTTATCATTCAAAGTGGAATATTGAAGTTGTTGATTTAAAATCTTAATCATTTACAGTTATTAACTCCTAGTGACTTAAATTTTGTTGCTTTAAAAGTATTAAAGTTATGTTTTCTACCTAGATGAGAATTGGACAATACACTAGAAACCTAATTATTCCACCGACCAACAAATACATTTTCTTTGGATTTCTTGTGATACCTGTTATGCTGGTGATTTTCAGTGCCAGTAAGTATTTAATGTACAATTTTAAATGTTATTCGATAAAATAACTGATATCTGTTAGTGCTCTCCCAGCAATTGTCTTGTCTTGCCTGCCACTTGCTTTGGCCAGAGTTGGAATAATGGGAATGAGGGAGGGATGTGGGATGTGGGATTGATCAACGTAGAGAAGAATGGATGGCATAGAGGGAATGGTGGAACAAATCTGAATTGATGGATTCGTAGTTTAATGGATGAAGATTGAGTGAACATGGAGAAAATGGATGGATGGATAAGAACTGTTCCTAAACTCACAGTGGTTGTGTAATTAAGGCATCAAGAATTAATTACTGGCTAATTGTGTGTTATTGCAGTTGGTCAAAATTAGATTAAACTTAGAATGACTCTGAGTGACCTGATCATCCGTAGCATCTTTAGCAGCTAACAACCCAGCGTTATGAATATTGATTTCTCTAACTTCAAGTAACCCTTGCATCCCCTCTCTCCGTCCCTCCCCCACCCTCGGCTAGTAATTTTACTAGTTTCAAAGTCATCTTGTTGAGTCTCATTGTCTGTAACTTGTTTTCACCTAGCCCAGAGCTAACAAAGGCCCGTTTCCTTTAACATCTTTTCGTTTTTGCATATCTTTCATTCATTTGTTCTATATTTTTCACCCATATGTTTAGACCGTAATGGTGTATCCTTATTGTTTTGATGTGTTTATGCTTTATTCTTAATTGTTAACTGTATGTTTGTGTTGTTATTTGTGAGCGGAGCACCAAGGCACATTCCTTGTATATGCATACTTGGCCAATAAACTTATTCATATCATATTTCTCTATATCACCATCTATATCTCTCATTCCCCTCTCCCCTGACTCTCAGTCTGAAGAAGGGTCTCAGTCACTGAAAGGAAGCATGCAGGTACAGCAGGCAGTGAAGAAAGCAAATGGAATGTTGGCCTTCGTAAGAAGAGGAGTTGAGTATAAGAGCAAAGAGGTCCTTCTACAGTTGTACCGGGCCCTGGTGAGACCGCACCTGGAGTACTGTGTGCAGTTTTGGTCTCCAAATTTGAGGAAGGATATTCTTGCTATTGAGGGCGTGCAGCGTAGGTTCACTAGGTTAATTCCCGGAATGGCGGGACTGTCGTATGTTGAAAGGCTGGAGCGATTAGGCTTGTATACACTGGAATTTAGAAGGATGAGGGGGGATCTTATTGAAACATATAAGATAATTAGGGGATTGGACACATTAGAGGCAGGAAACATGTTCCCAATGTTGGGGGAGTCCAGAACAAGGGGCCACAGTTTAAGAATAAGGGGTAGCCATTTAGAATGGAGATGAGGAAGAACTTTTTCAGTCAGAGAGTGGTGAAGGTGTGGAATTCTCTGCCTCAGAAGGCAGTGGAGGCCAGTTCGTTGGATGCTTTCAAGAGAGAGCTGTATAGAGCTCTTAAGGATAGCGGAGTGAGGGGGTATGGGGAGAAGGCAGGAACGGGGTACTGATTGAGAGTGATCAGCCATGATCGCATTGAATGGCGGTGCTGGCTCGAAGGGCTGAATGGCCTACTCCTGCACCTATTGTCTATTGTCTATTGACCCGAAACATCACCTATTCCCTTTCTCCAGAGATGCTGCCTGACCCGCTGAGTTACTCCAGCTTTTTGTGTCTAGCTGTAGCAAGATTCAGGATATGGGAAACAAAAAACCTAAATGCTGAAAGAACTGAGCCAGTCGAGCAGTATCTATGGGAAGTAAAAACAGTTAATGCTTCAGGTCTGATCAATCATTTTCAACCTGACAACGAAGTTGCCTTCTCTTTCCACAGGTGCTGTTTGACTGGCTGAGTTAATCAGGTCATAAGTGATAGGAGCAGTAGTCAAGTCTGCTCCGCCATTCAATCATGGCTGATCTATCTCTCCCTCCTAACCCCATTCTCCTGCCTTCTCCCCATAACCCTTGACACCCGTACTAATCAAGAATCTATCTGTCTCTGCCTTCAAGAATTCATCCAGCATTTGTTTCTGTTGCAAAGTTTAACGATCTGCAGTTTTCTTTTTTCCATGTGCGGGAAATCATCAAAAGGATAGCAGTGTCAGAAATATTTCAGGAAATGCTTTGAAAGATGTTGGAGCATTTTAATTTGCTGATGGAGTGTGGTTTTCACAAGCTTAATTCTGTACCAGTATTTAGTATTATGTATTATTTCTCGGGTCACATTTCATAAACTTTGACTAGAAATCTGTCTGAGCCTTCTGGTTTTGGAAAGGTTTCTCCTGCAGTGGTTACTGCTATTTGACCCAGAACTTAGTTTGCTTTGATTCACAGCTGATCAAATGATTCCCTTTCTCCAGTATATTTTTGGGCATCGCGTCAGAAAGACAAGCAATTCTCTAAAAAACTGGATTCCCAAATGGAGCTCTTGGAAAGTCAATTCCGGACACAAATTCGAGAAGGTAACTAGTAACTGTTTAATGTTGAAAGTTTAACTATTGCATTTAGCAATGCATCACCTGCGGTTGTAAAGGTGATACAGTACTTTAGAGTTTCACTAATCTAGTTTAGTTTAGTTTATTGTCACGTGTGCCGAGGTACAGTGAAAAGCTTTTGTTGCGTGCTAACCAGTCAGCGGAAAGACATTGCATGATTACAATTGAGCCACTTACAGCATATAGATACATGATAAGGGAATAACGTTTAATGCAAGGTAAAGGCAGCAAAGTCCGATCAAAGATAGTCCGAGTGTCTTCAATGAGGTGGATAGTAGTTCAGTACTGCTCTCTGGTTGTGGTGGGATGGTTCAGTTGCCTGACAACAGCTGGGAAGAAACTGTTCCTGAATCTGGAGGTGTGCGTTTTCACATCTCTATACCTTTTGCCTGAAGGGAGAGGGGAGAAGAGGGAGTGGCCAGGGTGCGACTCGTCCTTGATTATGCTGCTGGCCTTGCCGAGGCAGCGTGAGGTGTAGATGGAGACAATAGAGGGTGGTTGGTTTGTGTGATGGTCTGGGCTGTGTCCACAATTCATTGCAATATCTTGTGGCCTTGCGAGTCAGTCCCCCTTGGTCCCCCTTCCTGACTCTCAGTCTGATGAAGGGTCTCGACCCGAAATGTCACCTACTCCTTTTCTCCAGAGATGCTGCCTGACCTGCTGGGTTACTCCAGCATTTTGTGTCTATCCTCAATAAACCAGCATCTGCGGTTCTTTTTTATACATACTTTTAATTGGACTTTCTCTTGCTCAAAATGTTTTACCTTTTATCCTTCATCTGTACACTTTAGTTCAGTTTAATTTTTTTTAGAGATACAGTGCGGAAACAGGCCCACCGGGTCCGCACCGACCAGCGATCCCCGCACATTAACACTATCCTATCCCAACTAGGAACAATTTTTACATTTACAAAGCCAATTAACCTACAAATCTGTACATCTTTGGAGAAAACCAAAGATCTCGGAGAAAAACCCATGCAGGTCACTGGGAGAAGGTACAAACTCCGTACAGACAGCGCCCGTAGTCGGGATCAAACCCATGTCTCCGGCGCTGCATTCGCTGTAAGGCAGCAACTCTACCGTTGAGCCACCGTGCCACCCTAAACACTGTGGACAGCTTGATTGTAATCATGTAATGCCTTTTCGTTGACTGATTAAACAACAAAAGCTTTTCACTGTACCTCAGTACCCAGGGTAATAATAACATGACAATAAACTAAACTCAACGAGCATAATATTGTGTAGGAAAAAAACTGCAGATGCTGGTTTAAATCAAAGGTAGACACAAAATGCTGGAGTAACGCAGCGGGTCAGGCAGCATCTGCGGAGAGAAGGAATTCACCCTGAGAGTTGTGAATTTGCGGAATTCTCTGCTACAGAAGGCAGTGGAGGCTAATTCACTGGATGACTTTAAAAGAGAGTTAGATTTAGCTCTAGGGGCTAGTGGAATCGAGGGATATGGGGAGAAGGCAGGCACAGGTGGATGATGATCAGCCATGATCACAATCAATGGCGGTGCTGGCTCGAAGGGCCAAATGGCCTCCTCCTGCACCTATTTTTTATGTTTCTATGTTTCTAAAGGGTCGAGACCCTTCTTCAGACTGATGTCAGGGTAGGGGTTGGGACGAAGATAGAATGTAGGAGACAGGAAGACTAGTGGGAGAACTGGGAAGGGGGAGGGGATGGAGAGAGAGGGAAAGCAGGGACTATCTGAAGTTAGAGAAGTCAATGTTCATACCGCTGGGGTGTAGGTATGTTCATACCCAAACAAAATATGAGGAGCTGTTCCTCCAATTTGCGCTGGGCCTCAGTCTGACAATGGAGGAGGCCCAGGACAGATGGTGAAGTTTAAGGTGAAATACTACAGGTAGCTGTTTAGAGCGTGATAATTGACTTTAAAATAACACAGGTAGCATTTAGTCCAAGGACAGAGTAAATGTTGGAAATGTTAAGCTCTTTGTATTTTCAAGGTTTCGTTGAGCTGCAGACTGAGGGGTCAGATGTGTGCCTGCTGAGGGATTACAACAGTATCCCGTTCTTGGATTATATGCATTTTGCAACAAGAATATTCTTTCCTGAGGTAACACTTATAACTTGATCTCTTCAAATGTTGCAGAACTAACAATGACAAAACCAGAGAGAGACACAAAAGGCTGGAGTAACTCAGCGGGTCAGGCAGCATCTATGGAGAAAAGGAATAGGTGACGTTTGGGGTCGAGGCCCTTCAGTCTGAGAGTCAGGGGAACGGGTCTTAAGGAATAAGAGTAGAATTAGGCCATTCGGCCCATCAAGTCTACTCTGCCATGGCTGATCTATCTCTCCCTCTATCTCTCCCTCCTAACCCCATTCTCCTGCCTTCTCCCCATAACCTCTGACACCTGTCCTAATAAAGAAAGCGAGGAAACAACAGATATTGATGGTACTTAGAAGAAATGAGTGGAAGATCAGCAAAGAGCAACAATAAACAAAAAAGCAAGCACACAATCAGTAAAATTAATCAGGAGGACAGTGAAACTAGTCGGAGTACTAGGGTAGGGGAGAGACGGAGAGAGACGGGATGCAAGGGGTTACTTAAAATTTGAGAAATCAATATTCACTATCAATATGGGGTGTAAGCTGCCCAAGCAAACGATGAGGTGCTGTTCCTCCAATTTATGCTGAGCCTCACTCTGACAGTGAAGGAGGCCCAGGACGGAAAGGTCAATGTGGGAATGGGAGGGAGAGTGACAAAACCGTGTCAGTCCAAGTTATTTGGTCATGTTAATGTATAGAATTTGTTATTATTTTGTCCTCTTTTTAATGTTTTCTCCAGTCGGTAAATGAATCAAGTGAAACAAGCTTTGTGAAGGATCTGATCGTCACGATGCCACAGGTACACTTTATGTGTATTAGCATTCATTTATTCGTGAAACAATCACCTAAAGTTCACTGTTGATGATAGCCAAACCTCCTAGGGGTGAGTTGCTTCTACTCCAGCTCTTTGGGTTGTAATATGGTTGATGAGGCCAATGTGCGACCCGGCAGATTTGGCCAGCAGTCGGCCCTTCGGCCTACCGGGCCCTCGCCGACCAGCGATCCCCGCAGATTTGGCCACAAGTGGGCCAAGCAGTCCTTGACAGAGAGAGTGGGTGATTAGTTCAGGAGGTGGTGTGTTTCTTCCACTGTTCACAGTGGGCTTCTTTGTAAGCTGATGAATGACCTCAAGGTTCTCAGTACCATCTCCAATGTCACTTCTTCATCTGCAGTGGTCATGGGCTACGGATTTTCAGTGACTTGGTGGGAACGTTATATCAGTCTCTATGGATTAGAGTCATAGAGTGATACCGTGTGGAAATAGGCCCTTCAGCCCAACATGCCCACACCAGCCAACATGTCCCATCTACACAAGTCCCACCTGCCCCTGTTTGGCCCATATCCCTCTAAACCTGTCCTATCCATGTACCTGTATAACTGCTTCTTAAATGTTGCGATAGTCCCAGCCTCAATTACCTCCACTGGCAGCTTGTCCAAACACCAACCACTCTTTGTGTGAAAAGGTTACCCTCAGGTTCCTATTAAACCTTTCCCCCCTCACCTTAGACCCGTGTCCTCTGGGTCTCGATTCCCCCACTCTGGGCAAGAGACTCTGTGCGTCTGCCCGATCTATTCCTCTCATGATTTTATCCACCTCTATCAGATCATCCCTCATCCTCCAACTTTTGATCTTTCCCCTTGGCTACCTGGTGGCCTGTTGCCGTAGCAGAATTGAAAAACAAATTCCCTGTTCTGGCTGTCTCACGCAGGCATGAGGACAATGTGGCCCACTCTGGCTGAATGGAATAAGGACCTCAATGCTGGGCACTGGGAGATAGGGGTGCCAACTTCCTCGGTCCCAAAAAAGGGACAAGGTGACATCATGACCTCATGACCGCGCCCCACATGACCTCACCCAGCCAGCGGCCACATGCTCCCGCTCCACCAATGGCGGCCGCCCGGGCCAGGAGGCAGGTTGTTACGCAATCTCCGTTAGGTGGTGCCTGGGCCTCCAGACCTACACTGTCCGGGCCTACTGCGGCCCCCGGGCCTACAACGTCCGGGCCTACAGCGTCCAGGCCTACAGTGTCCCCGGCCCAAGCACGGGATAAGGGCAGTCCCATACCGGACAAACCAATTTAGCCCAAAATACGGGATGTGCCGGCTAATGCGGGACAGCTGGCAACCCAACTGGGAGAGGTCTATGACACTTGTTCACTTAAACTGTCAGTAGAGTTGGAATTTTTTTATGGAGTCTGGGTCAGCAGCATCTTTCCAGCATCTTGAAGAGTCCATGGCTGTGGGATAGGTGACAATGAGGGATACAAGCAGGAAAATTAATCAGGAGGACAGTGGTATAAGTTGTTCACGTTTAGTTTAGTTTAGTGACACAGCGCAGAAACAGGCCCTTCGGCCCACCGAGTCCGCACCGACCAGCAATCCCTGCACACTAACCCTATCCTACACACACTTGGGACAATTTGTATTTATACCAAGCCAATTAACCTACAAACCTGTACGTCTTTGGAATGTGGGAGGAAACCGAAGATCTCAGAGAAAACCCGTGCAAGTCACGGGGAGAACGTACAAACTCCGTACAGACAGCACCCGTAGTCGGGTTCAAACCCAGGTCTCTGGCGCTGTAAGCACAGTAAGGCAGCAACTCTACCGCTGCACCACCGTGCCACCTCAGAGCACATAGTAGCACGTAGATAATGGCAGTCCTTGGAAAATGAACACAGTACAGGGTTTGTAGCCTGGATCTTCTCACACGCTTTTTCTCAGGCTTCATGATGATGCCCCCCTCAAAATAAGCACAGCACCTCTTAGATGATATAGTCGTCGAATAAAAGACCACAAGGGGATGACTGCTACACCTGAAGCATGACTCTGGGTCTGATCACTGCTTAGACCACTCAAGAATTGAAGAGGCGTGGCTGTGTTCTGCAGCTGCGGCTCACCGGCAGTCTCTCTGTCTTTTTTTTGTTTTTTGTCTATTGTCATCGTTTAATGTACGTTTTGTTCTATTTTTAACTCTGTGTATGTGGGGGGGGGGGGGGGGGGGGGGGGTGGTGGGGGGGGGGGGGGGGGGGGAAACCTTTTTTCAAATCTCCTCCTCAACGGAGATGCGACCTTTACCGTGTCGTATCTCCGTTCGCGCTACGGCCTAACACTGTGGAGTCGGCGGCCTCCAGCTGGGATCGACCTTGAAGACTCCGGTCGCAGGGCCTGGACTTACCATCTCGGAGGCTTCGGCCGTGGGCCCTGCAGACCGCAACATCGGGAGCTCGCAGGTCCCTGGCTGGCGACCGGTTTTTGGGAGCTCCAGCCGTAGCAGCTTCGACCGCCCCGAAGCGCAAGGTACGATCGACCCGCTCGCAGGCCCTTCATCACCCTGCGTGGCTCGGCCGCAGCACTTTCCATCGCCCGGTGGGGGCTCAGGACCTTCATCGGCCTGCTTGGCTCGGCCCTGGGACTTTCCATCGCCCGGTGGGGGCTCAGGACCTTCATCGGCCTGCTTGGCTCGGCCCTGGGACTTACCATTGCCCGGTGGGGGCTTCAAAAAGTTGGGAGCCTTGACCACCTCGTGGCACCACGGGAGAAGAAATGAGGAGGAGATAAGACTTTGCCTTCCATCACAGTGAGGGTATGCCTAGAGCAATCACTGTGATGGCTGTTTGTGTAAAAATTGTATCTGTGTGTCCTGTGCTTTTTGTTGTCTACTGCCGGACCCTGACGTGAGAGGACGCTGGCGTTGTTTATTCACCGCTTCTCCGTTAGGATAGTTTGTCTGTTTGTTTTTATGTTATGATTGTTTATGTAAAGCGCTTCGAGCTTCTGGAAAGGCGCTATATAAAATAAATGCTTATTATTATTATTATTATAAGACCAAATCAACTGCACAAGATATACGTTGCTGCAAGAAAATCAATGTTGAATTTCTCTTTCCCTTATTTATTGCTGGAATACAGGCCAGAACCATACCCGGAGAGAATGTTTCCTAAATAAGAAAAATGTCTCCACTGATCAGTTTCTGCATCAGGTTTAAGATGGATTGTTTTCAAAACTCAAAATCATAATGCAAACGCCAGCTTGCAAGCCAGCCACCAAACGGGTGCTTGTCTGTACGGAGTTTGTACGTTCTCCCCGTGACCCGCGTGGGTTTTCTCCAGAATCTCCAATTCCCTCCCACACTCCAAAGACGTGCAGCTTTGCAGATTAATTGGCTTGGTATAATTGTACATTGTCCCAAGTGCGTGTAGGATAGTGTTAATATGTGGGGATCGCTGGTCAGCATGGATTCAGTGGGCCGAAGGGCCTGTTTCCACACTGTATCTCTAAACTAAACTAAATTGATGGGAGCATATTTAGTTTATGTATTTGTATCAATAGATTTTACATATATTTCTTATTGCTTTTCTTTTGAGATAGTCCATATGTACAGACCAATTTCACGAACATATTTTATAATTCTCCTTTCGTACAATGTCATCTAACCTAAAGATAAGCTTAAAGACTTTTAATACAAAATCATGTTGCATTATCTGCTTCATATCCCTGCTTCACTTGAAGCGTGTACAGGAACAAAGCGACCTGAATCAAGGATTTCATGCTTTGTACAATTTCCTGAACAATGAACGGTTTCTCGTGATCACAATACATGTTCTTGAACAACAGAGGGATTTCACCATTAAAGACCGGTTAGTTTTCAGTAATAGTTTTGTCAATGCTTTCCTTCAAAACTCTTGGGCATGCTTTAGTTACCCAGCATGTGACTGGACCTTATTGACTGATATTATTATCAATGTAAAGTTATTTTGTAAATCGTGTGGGAAAGAAAACTGCAGATGACAATAGACAATGAACAATAGACAATAGGTGCAGGAGGAGGCCATTCGGCCCTTCGAGCCAGCACCGCCATTCAATGTGATCATGGCTGATCATTCTCAATCAGTACCCCATTCCTGCCTTCTCCCCATACCCCCTGACTCCGCTATCCTTAAGAGCTCTATCTAGCTCTCTCTTGAATGCATTCAGAGAATTGGCCTCCACTGCCTTCTGAGGCAGTGAATTCCACAGATTCACAACTCTCTGACTGAAAAAGTTTTTCCTCATCTCAGTTCTAAATGGCCTACCCCTTATTCTTAAACTGTGGCCCCTTGTTCTGGACTCCCCCAACATTGGGAACATGTTTCCTGCCTCTAAGGTGTCCAACCCCTTAATAATCTTATATGTTTTGATAAGATCCCCTCTCATCCTTCTAAATTCCAGTGTATACAAGCCTAGTCGCTCCAGTCTTTCAGCATATGACAGTCCTGCCATTCCGGGAATTAACCTAGTAAACCTACGCTGCACGCCCTCAATAGCAAGAATATCCTTCCTCAAATTTGGAGACCAAAACTGCACACAGTACTCCAGGTGCGGTCTCACTAGGGCCCTGTACAACTGCAGAAGGACCTCTTTGCTCCTATACTCAACTCCCCTTGTTATGAAGGCCAACATTCCATTGGCTTTCTTCACTGCCTGCTGTACTTGCATGCTTCCTTTCAGTGACTGATGCACTAGGACACCCAGATCTCGTTGTACGTCCCCTTTTCCTAACTTGACACCATTCAGATAATACTCTGCCTTCCTATTCTTACCACCAAAGCGGATAACCTCACACTTATCCACATTAAACTGCATCTGCCATGCATCCGCCCACTCACACAACCTGTCCAAGTCACCCTGCAACCTCATAGCATGTTCCTCACAGTTCACACAACCACTGCGAATTTGTATCATCTGCAAATTTGCTAATGGTACTTTTAATCCCTTCATCCAAGTCATTAATGTACATTGTAAATAGCTGCGGTCCCAGCGCCGAGCCTTGCGGTACCCCACTAGTTACTGCCTGCCATTCTGAAAGGGACCCATTTATCCCCATTCTTTGCTTTCTGTCTGTCAACCAATTTTCTATCCATGTCAGTACCCTACCTCCAATACCATGTGCTCTAATTTTGCCCACTAATCTCCTACGTGGGACCATGTCGAAGGCTCCACCAGATGCTGGTTTAAATCGAAGGTAGACACAAAATGCTGGAGCAACTCAGCGGGTCATTTGTCCCGCCCCCTCCCCTGACATCAGTCTGAAGAAGGGTCTCGACCCGAAACGTCACCCATTCCTTCTCTCCAGAGATGTTGCCTGTCCCGCTGAGTTGCTCCAGCATTTTGTGTCTATCTTCGATTTAAACCAGCATCTGCAGTGTTTTTCCCACATAAATATTGAGCCATATTTTTACTGAAGGACAGGGCAGGCGCAAGGGGAAGAATGGTTTATTCACGCTTCTAACGTTCTTGTGTAACACCAATTAGGTAATTCTCCATCCCCTCAGCAAGGGGTGGACCGGTGGCGCAGCGGTAGAGCTGCTGCCTACAGCACCAGAGACCCGGGTTCAATCGTGACCTGCGTGGGTTTTCTCCGGGTGCTCCGGTTTCCTCCCACACTGCAGACATGCAGGTTTGTGGTAAAATTGTAAATGATCCCTTATATATGTAGGGTAGTGTTAGTGTGCAGGGATTGCTGGTTGCAGGCCGAAGGGCCTGTTTCCGCACTGCATCTCTAAACTAAACTAAACTTTACTTCAGCTGAGTTTAAGTAAATTGCGTCTGTAATTTAACTCTTTGGAGCCTTAATATCGTGTTTCTTACTGGAGCAAAACTCCACCCATATGTTGGCGTTCAAGAAAGCAATTGGCAGACTGAACAGTCTCCTTTTAGAACGTGTTATATGCTCTACCATCTGAGCCTCTGCACATATTGCTCAAAAACTGACCTTAATTTGATGTTGACAGGTGTCGGTTTGCTTCGTTTCTCACTGTGGCATTTCACAGTAACTTGGTTCACCTGACCAACGTGCTTGACCAGCTCCTCAAAGACTTGATGGATCGATCGTCCGCACAGCCGAAGCTGCTGCTACGCCGAACAGAGACGGTGGTGGAGAAGCTGCTGACAAACTGGGTGTCCCTCTGCATGTACGGCTTTCTCAGGGTAAGGAGCATACGCATTATTAGAACCTAGGTTGAAGGTGAAGGGGAAAAGATTTAATAGGAACCTAAGGGGTAACTTTTTCACACAAAGGGTGGTAGATGAATGGATCCCACCACCTTTGTTTAGCGATACAGCGCAGAAACAGGCCATTTGGCCCATCGAGTCTGTGCTGACCAGCGATCCCCGTATACTAGCACTATCCTACACACACTAGGGACAATTTATAATTATACCAAGCCAATTAACCTACAAACCTGTAACTCAAATTTCACTGTACCTTAATTGTTACATGTGACAATAAATTGAATCTTGAATCTTCAACGATCTGACAAAGTAGTTGAGGCAGGGACTATCCCAACGTTTAACAAACAGTTGTACAGGTACATGGGTAGGACAGGTTTGGAAGGATATGGGCCAAACGCAGGCAACTACTAGTGTAGCTGGGACATGTTGGCCGCTGTGGAAAGGTTTAGCTGAACGTCCAGTCTCCACGCTGTAGGACTCTATGACTATATTATCATGCTGTAGTGTGGGTGAGTATAATGTACTGCAGTATGGAACATATTGTCAGTGCAGTAATCATAAATCCCTACTTGCAGCTTACACATCACATTGCAGTATCGTTCTGTACGTATTTGGTAACGAGAGCACAAGCGGTAGAACTACTGCCTCACAGCGCCGGAGACCCGGGTTCCATCCCGACTACGGGCGCTGTCTGTACAGAGTTTGTACGTTCTCCCCGTGACCTGTGTGGGTTTTCCCCGGGCGCTCCGGTTTCCTCCCACACTCCAAAGACACGGGTCTGTAGGTTAATTGGCTTGGTGTAATTGTAAATTGTCCCTAGTGTGTGTAGGATAGTGCTAGTGTACTAGTATATCAGGCAGCATTTGTGCAGAGACAATCAGACTCAACATTACAAGTCAATGCTCCTTCATCAGAACTGGGAGGAATCATCAGTCTGTAATGTGTAGGAGGGAACGGCAGATGCTGGTTTACACCGAAGATAGACACAGAATGCTGGAGTAACTCAGCAGGACAGGCAGCATCTCGGGAGAGAAGGAATGGGTGACGTTTCGGGTCGAGACCCTTTTGCAGACTGTTTGCCAAACCTGTAATGCTGCATCTTTTTCTCTTTCCACAGACACTACCTGCTGTGTTTGGTATTCCTGGTATATTCTTGATTTGAGTGAATTCTAGATGGGTTTTTATGGCAACCTGACTACTTATCTTTACTGAGACAGAATTATTTCCACATTTAAAAAAAATAAAATCAGTCGGATTCAGACACCTATTCTTTGGATAATTCATCTCACAAAACTTAGAACATTACAGCTAGAGTTGCCAACTATCTCATTCCCAAATACGGGACAAGGTGACGTCACCGCCCTGCGCCCCACGTGACCTCACCCAGCTAGCGGCCACGTGCTCCCGCTTCTCCAATGGCGGCCGCCCGGGCCGGGAGGCAGATTGCTACGCAACCTCCGTTAAGCGAACACACTCGGCCCCGTTCCCCGAACACACTTACTTAGCCTCCACTGTCCCGGCTGACAGCGGCCCGCGGGCCTAATACAGGACCAGAGCGGTCCCATACGGGACAAACCAATTTAGCCCAAAATACGGGATATCCTGGCTAATACGGGACAGTTGGCAACCCTAATTACAGCACAGGAACAGACCCTTTGGCCTACAATGTCTGGGCCAAATATAACACCAAGTTAAATTAGTCTCCTCCACCTCATAAGTTCATATGTGATCGGAGCACTATTAGGCCACTTGGCCCATCAAGTATACTCTGCCATTCAATCATGGCTGATCTATCTTTCCCTTCTAACCCCATTCTCCTGCCTTCTCCCCATAACCCCTGACACCCGTAGTAATCAAGAATCTATCTGTCTCTGCCTTAAAAATATCCATTGACTTGGGCCTCCACAGCCGTCTATGGCAATGAATTTCCCAGATTCACGCCCTACCTGCATGTGATCCAGACCCCTCCATTCCTTGCTTGTGATATGACTTGTAAACGCTCATATCGCAGCTTAAATTATTGTAGGCCGTTTTGCTGATTAACGTACTGAATGCATCGCCTGGCGTTATGATGAGGTAAATATTCCATGAAGATGTCCACTACTGAGCTAGATTGACCAAGGACATCCCCTATCTGTGCATTGCTAACACAGTTGCTCTTGGATGAGGTCACGATTGAAAGGCCATAATTGGTTTTGCAACAGTGTTCAGTTTAGTTTAGTTTAGTTTAGAGATACATCGAGGAAACAGGCCCACCAGGTCCGCGCCGACCAGCGATCCCCGCACACTAACACTCTCCTGCACACACAACACTACAATTATACCAAAAACAATTAACCTACGAACCTGTACATTTTTCGAGTGTGGGAGGAAACTGGAGATCCCGGAGAAAACCCACGCAGGTCACAGGGAGAACATACAAACTCCGTACAGGCAGCACCTGTAGTCGAGATCGAACCCGGGGCTCTGGCACTATAAGTGCTGTAAGGCAGCAACTCTACCGCTGTGCCAACATGTTAGGAGGATGTTTTTTCTGAAGTTAGTCAGACTTCCTCTTAATTTGACCATGGAAAATCAACAATGTACTTTACTTTGCTTGGGCAGCTTATCACCCAGCAGTATGAATATTGATTTTTCAAACTCCATAACCCTTGCATTCCCCCTCTCTCTGTCCCTCCCCCATCCTAGTTCTCCGACTAGTTTCACTGTCCTCTTGATTAATTTTACCGATTATATGCCTCCTTTTCACCTTCCCCTCAGCTAACAATGAACCATTCTACATTTCCTTGAACAGCATCTGCTTTGATCTGTCGCTTTCACACCTTACCCTCCATATCTCTTCCCTGACTGTCAGTCTGAAAAAGGGTCTCGACCCGAAACACCACCCATTTCTTTCCTCCAGAGTTGCTGCCTGACCCGCTGAGCTACCAGTATTTTGTGTCTATCTAACTTCCATTACTCAACTGCAAGTTGAAATGTTTATGTATTGTATGAATGGAACGTGGCTGTGCAGAAAGTAGTGTTTCTTTTCTTACCACGCATGCTGGAAGACACAATTAGTTTAGCATTTGATTAGTACGGGTGTCAGGGGTTATGGGGAGAAGGCAGGAGAATGGAGTTGAGAGGGAAAGATAGATCAGCCTTGATTGAATGGTGGAGTAGACTTGATGGGTCGAATGGCCTAGTTCTGTTCCTATCACTTATGAAAGCAGTAACAATGAAAGTATTTATTTCTTTTAATTGCTCAGTTTCAAAAAATTGTTGACCTAGTTTTCTTTATTTGTGAGAGTGGGTAACACAAAGACAAATGGCATAATAACCGGTGTGAGCGGGCAGGTATATGTACATAGAGGCATTGGTGCACTGCATGAGGGGGCAGCACCATGGCAAATGTGTTTCAAAGCAGACAAATGTGACAACATCTGCTTTGGACCAGAAAGAAGAGATTTGAGCATTATCAATGAAACTAAAGAATTACGTCCAATACATCCAATACAATAGGGCGGCACGGTGGCGCAGCGGTAGAGTTGCTGCCTTGCAGCGTTTACAGCACCGGAGACCCGGGTTCGCTCCTGACTACGGATGCTGCCTGTACAGAGATTGTACGTTCTCCCCGTAGGTTTTCTCCAAGATCTTCGGTTTCTGCCCACACTACAAAGACGTACAGGTTTGTAGGTTAATTGACTTAGTATAAATGGAAATTGTCCCTCGTGTGAGAGTGTAGGATCGTGTTAGTGTGCGGGGACCGCTGGTCGGTGTGGACTCGGTGGGCCGAAGGTCCTGTTTCTGCGCTGTATCTCTAAAACAAACACTACTGATTTTTAGAATCTTAATCTGAAACTACAGAATCTTAAAAGATTCAGGCTCACTGTGCACACACCATGAACAGGTTATCGGCCAGTACAAAACTGAAGTTGAAAGTAACATTAGTATTGTGAAAGTGAATGTTTAAGGGATGATTTGACTGACATTCATCGAGAGGGAGAGATAGATCAGCCATGATTGAATGGCGGAGTAGACTTGATGGGAAAAATGGCCTTATTCTGCTCCTAGAATTTATGAACACAATAACAATGAAAGCATTTATTTCCTTTGATCGCTCGGTTTCACAGCATTGTTGCCGTAGTTTTCTTTATTGGTGAGAGTAGATGCTTTTCTAATTGCAGGAGTCTGTTGGAGAGCCATTATTTAAGCTGGTATCTGCCATCAAGCAGCGGATTAACCTTGGCCCAGTGGATGCCGTCAGTGGGAAAGCACTCTACACACTGAATGAAGACTGGTTGCTCTGGCAGGTTACTGACTTTAAAACTCTGGTAAGTACACTCTCAAACGTGGCACTCATTTTAATTAATCACCACTGATCACAAAGGGGTAACCTTTTATTGCTGCTACACTGTAGGAGTTTAAATTGAATTAAATTAAATAAATTTAAAAGAGAGTTAGATAGAGCTCTAGGGGCTAGTGGAATCAAGGGATATGGGGAGAAGGCAGGCACGGGTTACTGATTATGGATGATCAGCCATGATCACAATGAATGGCGGTGCTGGCTCGAAGGGCCCAATGGCCTCCTCCTGCACCTATTTTCTATGTTTTTATGTTTATTTCACTGTTTTAGATCAGGGGCCTCCAAACTTTTCAGCATGAGGGCCACATTAAATATTTGGCACATTTTTGCGAGCCGTAGGAAAAAAGAAAGAAGTGTGAGTTTTATAAATTTAATGAACTCAAAAAAGTTTAGACTAGGTTATGTTAGATTACATTAGGAAAGGTTAAACTAGGTTAGGTTAGATTAGGTTAGTTTACATTAGGTTTATATGGCAACAAATAAATAATATTCAATTTTTAAAAAGAGCTTGAAATATTGGAATATATGTACCGTAGGTATACAATTATTTATAAAACAGAAAAAATACAGTGACCACCACTGGGGAGAGAGATGGGGGGGGGAAGAGAGAGAGAGAGAGAGAGAGTGGAGGGGGGAGAGAGAGAGACAGAGAGTGGGGGGGAGGGGGAGCGAGAGTGAGAGTGGGGGGGAAAGAGAGAGAGTGGAGGGGGGAGAGAGAGAGAGTGGAGGGGGGAGAGAGCGTGGGGGGGGGAGAGATTCGGGGTAGAGGGAGCAGCGGGTGAGAGCGGGAGCGCGGGGTGTGGGAGGGTGTCAGAAGGTCCGGTGAAAGAGCGCCGCCACTTGCGGGGGCTGCTCCCTCCCTCTCTCTCTCTCGCTCTCTCTCTCTCTCTCTCTCTCTCTCTCTCTCTCTCTCTCCCTCCCTCTATCTCTCTCTCCCTCCCTCCCTCTCTCTCTCCCAGCGCCAGCGAGATCTGCGCCGCTCCTCCACTCTCTTCCCCGGTCCCGTCTCCCTCTAACGCAGCGAAATAAGAACAAACACGCGTGTAGTTGTTGTTCAGAAGCCCCGCATCCCCGGGGTGAGCGGCGGCGGCGAGGAGGGAAGTTTTACTTGTATTTTTTTTAATATTTCGCTGCGTTCGAGGGAGACGGGGCGGGGGAAGAGAGTGGAGGAGCGGCGCAGATCTTGCTGGTCTGGGTGAGGGGGAGAGGGAGAGAGGGAGGGAGCAGCCCCCGCAAGTGGCGGTGCTCCTTGACCGCCGCCGAAGAGCTTGCTGCGGGCTGGATAAAATCTGGTGGCGGGCCGGGTGTGGCCCGCGGGCCATCGTTTGGAGGTCCCTGTTCTAGATGACTCTTTTAAAATTTAGCAGTACGTTAAGTTTTAACTCGCTGATAGCCCTGAACTAGTTTAGTTTAGTTAATTGTAACGTGTACCGAGGTTCAGGGAAAAGCTTTTATTAATGACTCAATTAATGACTCAATATCATTCTAGTAAATTATATTATCTATATCTTCACTCTTTAAATAGGCAGAGTGTATCCATTTCATATGAAATCGTGATACTGCTACAAGCCATCACCCTCCACTAAAGAATTTTGAAGGCTCTGGGTTTTTTTTGAAATTGCAAAGCATTATTTGAAATGCAAAACTGTGAAATTGGCCAGTCCAACTTCACTCCAAAGCTTTAAATATTCTGCCTGTTATACGTGTCTGTCTACTTGTTTACCACCTGCGTTTTCTCTGGGCGCTCCAGTTTCCTGCCACATTCCAAAGTTGTACAGGTTTGTAGGTTAACTGGCTTTGTTAAAATTGTATATTGTCCCTAGTGTGTAGGATAATGCTAGTGTACGGGGTAATCACTGGAAATGTAGGTGGAGAGAGCCACGCGCGTCAACAAAGATAAAGAAACACAGGGAAAATGGAGAGGTGGGAGTGTGAGGCTGAAGGGAATGATATCAGCAGTAAATGGGAAGCAGACAGTGAGATGCTCGCACAATAATGGAGATAGGGAGCTGTGTGGTGTTACACCACACATGGTGGCACAGCGGTAAAGTTGCTGCCTTACAGCGAATGCAGCGCCGGAGACCCGGGTTCCATCCTGACTACGGGCGCTGTCTGTACGGAGTTTGTACGTGACCTGCGTGGGTTTTCTCTGAGATCGTCGGTTTCCTCCCACACTCCAAAGTCGTGCAGGTTTGTAGGTTAATTGGCCTGGTAAACGTAAGAATTGTCCCTAGTGGGTGTACGATAGACTGATGTCGGGTGAGTGCACGGTACAGAAGTTAGAGAAGTCAATATTCATACCGCTGGGGTGTAAGCTTATTCTTTTATGCAAGGTTTTATTCATGTATATCATTATCTGGATAGCATGTAAACAAAAGCTTTTCACTGTACCTCGGCACACGTGACAATAATAAACAAAACTAAAACCACTCATAAATTCTTGCTGCACTGTTTTCTCAAAATGTAGGCAAGGAATGCTATTATTTTCGATTTCAGATTAATTTCACGGTGCGTTTGTGAATTGATTATCACAATCAATCAATCACAATAATACTTTATTAGCTAAGTATGTTTTGCAACATACGAGGAACTTCATTTGCCATACAGTCATAACAATAAAAAGCAACAGGACACACAAAATACATTTTATTATAAACATCCACCACAGTGACTCCTCCACATTCCTCACTGTGATGGAAGGCGAAAAAAAGTTCAATCTCTCCCTTCTTTGTCCTCCAGCGGTCGGGGGCCTCTAACCTTCCGTTGACGGGAGGATCTTGACTCCCGTAGCCGGCGGTGGGCCTTCCTCGTCGGGGCGATCCAGCTCCTGCATCGGCGGGGGGGGGAGGGGGAGGGGGGGAATTTCAACTTCCCCGCGCCGGGCGATCGGATCCCGGGTCGGGGCTTGTCGAACCTCATGCGGCTTTTGGAGCTCCTGACCGGTCTCGCTGAGACAGCGAGCTCCGCGATGTTAAAGTCCGCAGGCTGCGGTTATGAGATGTTCTTTCGGCTTTGTGGATCTTGCCTCTGAGTAATATTTCTCTTGGCAGAAATTGGACGTTACGTTTCAACTGAATACTGAGGATGACATCGAACGCGATCAGGACAGCAGCTCCAGATTTGAAGTGGAGGTTTTGGACTGTGACACTATAGGACAAGTAAAGAAGAAGATTTTTGAGACTTTCTACAATAAATATGGTTACTCCCAAAGGTGGCAAATGGAAGATATTGACCTGAGTAATTTATCACTTTAGTTTTCAATATTTTTGTTAAAACAGCTCCAAACAGAAATGATCATTAATAGGTTAATCGGCATGAAAACCATTGCATAAACCAAGTGCAAACCGTGGCCTTCGGTTCTAAGTCTAGTCAGTTTACTTTAGTTCAGTTTAGAGTGGGCGATACGGTGGCGCAGGTAGGCGTGTTTCCGTGCTATATCTCGAAACTAAACTAAACTAAGCTGCAGCACGGAAACAGGTCCTTTGAACCACTAAGTCCGCACCGACCAGTGATCCCCACACATTAACACCATCCTACACACACTAGGGACAATTTACAATTTTTACCGAAGCCAATTAGCCTACAAACCTGTACGTCTTTGGAGTGTGGGAGGAAACCAAAGATCTCAGAGAAAGCTTACGCAGGTCACGGGGAGAACGTGCAAACTCTGTACCCCTTGGACAGCACCCATAGTCAGGTTCGACCCCGGGTCTCTGGCGCTGTAAGTGGTGGAAGGCAGCAACTGTACCGCTGCGCCACCGAGCTGCCCTCGAGTTAATCTCATGGAAATGGAGTTATGGAATTATCCCCACTGATCAGGTTAAGGACATTTCAACGAAGGATATAATAATAAAGGACAACATACATAAAGGATAATAAATATATAGATATATCAATAAATATAATAAACTTAAAGGATAATAAAGGATAATAAGTAAATAAAGGATAAAACAAAAACAGAATGATGAAATGAATTAGTGTGTCATGGGGCATCTGTGGATGGGAAAGGTATATCAATGCTTCGAGTCAAGACCTTGCATCAGGAATGAGAGGGACAGGGGAAGAAGGGTCCTGACCAAAGACGTCAAGTATGTCCATTTTGCTCCACAGATACCGGCGGATGCTCCTTCTTGATGCCTGTTTGTGCCAAATGTGGGCCGACTGTGCCTAAACATGCCTGAGCTGCTGAAACACACTGGGCCAAATATCCGAATGGCCAAATATCCCAAACACACTTGGGACAAATATGAGCCAGATGCCTCCTCTCCTTAAAAAATTGTTAAGCAAAAGCACTTAGTCAGGTTTTGTGATATAAGACAACCTCTATCTATATATAAATAATGATGATACCAAAATATTAATTTAAATGAAATATCTTCCAACTTTTTTGGAGATTACCTTAAGGCAACCACAACAAATCTTGTCTTAATTATTATTAATAACTGACGCAGCAGTAGAGTTGCTGCCTTAAAGTGCCAGAGACCCGGATTCGATCCTGACTACGGGTGCTGTCTGTACAGAGTTTGTACGTTCTCCCCGTGACCTGCGTGGGTTTTCTCCAAGATCTTCGGTTTCCTCCCACATTCCAAAGACGTAGGTTAATTGGCTTGGTATAAATGTAAAAAACATTGCATCTCTGTGTGTATGGAGTAGTGTTAATGTGCGGGGATCGCTGGTCAGTGTGGACTTGGTGGGCCGAAGGGCCTGTTTCCATGCTGTATCTCTAAACTAAACTAAATTTAGCGTAATTTTTTTTTGTTGCATTTGTGAATCAATGCTTTAATGATTATTTCAAACAAACCTGAAACTGCTGGATATTTATATCACACGTTTCTAGGATATCTTCTGATCGAATCAAACTATTTGGTGAATATTTTACAATTCTGTTCTTGCTCTAGAGCTTGTTAAGAATGGAGAACATCAAAGACTAGAAGACATTGATCAGACAACACTGGACCTTGAAGCTGGGATGAAGAAGTTGAACACCATTGGCCATTACCATGTATGTTGAGTGTATGAGGCCCAGACAATTCACCAGTTTGTTTTGAATTTGCAGCAAATGTTTCTGCAAAGGTGCAAAGCAGAATCTGGAGTGGTGGCAAACTGTAGGTGACTATGTGGTGGGAGGAGGTACCAGGGGAGGAGGTCATGGAGGAAGTGTATGGAGAATGCAGGAAGGAACTGCAGATGCTGGTTTACACCGAAGACAGACACAAAATGCTGGAGTAATTCAGCGGGACAGGCAGCATCTCTGGAGAGAAGGAACGGATGCCTGTCCCGCTGAGTTACTCCAGCATTTTGTGTCCATCGTAAGAGTATGGATTAGGTGAGGTTTAGGGGGGGAACAAGCGGGTTATCGAAGGAAGGGAAAGGTGGGCTATTGGGCGGGTTGGTTGGTGAAAAAGGTAATGGGAACAAGAAAGCAAGTAGTGAGGGAATGTGTACGAAGGTCACAGGAGGAAGGGAAAAACTCACAGGAGGAGAGTTAGAGAAGGGAGAATGATCAGCTTACAGGGGGGACACCAGGTCATAGGAGAAAGGAGAGAGGGGGATAGGAGGGAAGGGAGGGAGGTGAGAGAAAAGGTTTATGGCGAAGGTAAATTCATGGGGATCGGAGAAGAAATCATAGTAGTAGGGGATCCGAGTGGTTGAGGTTACAGGAAAAGGGAGTTTGGGGGAAGGGAACTGGCGGTGAGAGAGGGAAGGGGGAAGAGGGAGAGATGGAAGGGGGAAGAGGGAGAGAGGGAAGGGGGAAGAGGGAGAGAGGGAAGGGGGAAGAGGGAGAGAGGGAAGGGGGAAGAGGGAGAGAGGGAAGGTCCAAGAAGGAGCAGGTTGGAAGAGAAGGGGAAAACAGGTAAGAATGAGAGCCACAAGTTCCAGGGAGGGAGACAGTAGTTCTCAGATAAGAGCAGCCCATGGGAGATGGGTAAGGTGACTACATGAGACATTGGTAGTTACAGGTGTGGAGGAGTTATTGAACAAGAGGAAGGGCAGTGAGTGAACAGTGGGGAGGATGAACTGACTATTGGGTGTGAGGACAGCGGGTTATGTAGGGATCGGACATTAGTAGAAAAGGTTAAAGAGGGAGTGAGCAACCAGGTCATCGAAGTCAAGTCAAGTCAAGTCAATTATATTTGTATAGCACATTTAAAAACAACCCACGTTGACCAAAGTGCTGTACATCTGATTAGGTACTAAGGAAAAAAAAAGAAACATACAGTAGCACGCAAACAGTTCACAGCGCCTCCTCAATGAGCCTCAAACGCTAGGGAGTAGAAATAGGTTTTGAGCCTGGACTTAAAGGAGTCGATGGAGGGGGCAGTTCTGATGGGGAGAGGGATGCTGTAATGTTGGCAGTTGGTTGGCGGGAAGTGGAGAGCAGAGTGTGTGGGAGTCAGCTGTAGACGAGGCTATTTAAGAAATAAATAAGGGGATGAGATAGGGAGTTATGGGGTGAGAGGAGAGCAGACATGGGGAACTGATGGGAGCACAGTGTGTGTGTATTTGACACTGTCAGTAACACAATTATTCTTACAAACCATTCAGATTGCAAATGAAGCATCTTTAGTTGTGATTAGAAAAAGAGAAAAAGGCTCAAAGCCAGGTAAGACATACTGCCATTAATTTTCAAAGTAAATGATTATAACTCTTGAATTTCAATAAATATTTCATTAAATAGCACCATGAAAGCTTTTACTGTGTTGTTACCGAATGAAAATTACTCTGGGCTGTTAATCAAATGGTTTTTGACATCTTTTTTGATACATATCTAAAACTCATTAATATCTGACAATTCAAAATGTTACTGAATGCTATTTATTCAAAGAATGTTTGAATAATTCTTTAATTATTCTAATTATTCAATTTGAATACATTTAAATGTTTTATTGAATTATTCAATAATGATAATTCAAATGGAATAAATTGTTCAATCTAGATATTCAATTAAATTTATCAATTTATTTATTAATTGAATGATTGGTAATTATTAATCAACCGTTCATATTGAATGTGAATATTCGAAGGGTTTGAAACTAAGTGCTGATTTATTTTCCACATTGGTATCCCTTCTCTTTTCTGCAAAAGTCAAAATATAATCATTATATACTAGGAAAATACTGACAGTTTTTATTCCCGTTATTCCAGATAGTGAGTGGGCAAACAATCTTTGTCACTTGGTATGTATTTTGTACTTCAGATCAATTCTACTCATCATTTCCAATGATGTGGTCTTTTTTTGACTATATTTTACTCTATTTAGATCTCACCACAGTCAGTATCTGTAGAAACCCCTGTACCAGAACAGGGCAAACAAAAGTTCAAAGTCAAAGAGATGTATCTAACAAAGCTGGTGTCCTCCAAGGTATTGTGACATTCTTGTTTCTTTGCTGTATGGAATCATAGAGTGATACAGTGTGGAAACAGGCCCTTCGGCCCAACTCGCCCACACCGGCCAACAATGTCCCAGCTATTTATTCACAAAATGCTGGAGTAACTCAGCAGGTCAGGCAGCATCTCGGGAGAGAAGGAATGGGTGACGTTTCGGGTCGAGACCCTTCTTCAACGTCCCAGCTACACTAGTCCCACTTGCCTGCATTTACAACTGCAGCATTTATATATCTACAACTGCAACATTTCATAGCCTTTCTAAACTACTTATGAAGACAAGCAAATTCCCTTCACAAATCCAGTTTGGATGAAATTAATTTTCATCACTTTAGGGGCATTCACAATCTCAGGACACAGTAATATACTTCTGCAGTCATGAAATGCATTGCTTTCTGCAGCGTAATAGGTAATTTGTGCAAAGCAAGCATCCACGAACAATAAATAACCACAAATAACCTGCTCTGCTTTCAGTATGTGAGGTATAATATTGTTTTGGTATTGTTTTAGTATTAGATTATATTGTATTGTTAGTATATTAGCATTGTTTTAGTATTGGATAATATTGTTTTAGTCCTTCGGCCAAGACCATGCCGACCAGCGATCCCCGCACATTAACACTACCCTAGACACACGAGAGACAAGTTGCACTTTGACCAAGCCAATTAACCTACAAATCTGTACGTCTTTGGAGTAAACGTACAAACTCCGTACAGATAGCACCCATGGTTGGGATCAAACCCGGGTCCCTGGTGCTGCAAGGCAGCAACTCTACTGCTGCGCCACCATGTCGCCCTGATAATATTGATTAGAACACCAGGAGCAATTTGTTGCTTTACTCCAAAGCAGGGCGGTGGCTCAACGGGTATAGCAACGATACCTGGCGACAAGCCAGCTGTCGCCGAGAAATTTCAAACCGGATGATTTCTCGGCGACCCGCTGAGATCCACTATGATTCTCGGAAGAGTCCTCACGATCATGCCCGCGAAACCTCAGCGAACAGTCGGCGACAGCCTAGTCGCCGGCAGTCGCCTTAAAATCACCTGTGGGACAGGCCCTTTAGACTATCCTACACACACTCGGGACATTTTTTACATTTACCAAGCCAATTAACCCACATACTTGACGTCTTTGGAGTGTGGGAGGAAACCCGAGATCTCGGAGAAAGCCCACGCAGGTCACGGGGAGAACGTACAAACTCTGTACAGACAGCTTCCGTAGTCGGGATGGAACTCGGGTCTCCGGCGCTGCATTCGCTGTAAGGCAGCAACTCGGCCGCTGCGCCACCGTGCCTGTTCCACCTGTTACTCATACTGTTTCATTTCTTCTGCTTCAGGTTGCACTTCAGTCTTTTGTTGAGAACCTATTTCGAAGCATCTGGAGCGTGCACAACGGCAAGCCCCCTATTGCCGTTAGGCATATCTTTGACATATTGCAAGGACATGCCAGCAACAAGAAGATAACCGATCCTGACGTGTTGCATATTTGGAAGACTAATAGGTATTGAATTGTGAACCAATGTGTCCATTGTTGCCGTCTACTCTGTTACCTCTGGGTGTTCAGCCAGTAGCAAATGCACATCATAACTCAACACTGGGAGTCTTCAGCTGCATGGCGAGGCAAATTATATGGTTTTGATCCAAAGAATAAAGATTCAACACAGTTAACATATAATTGAGAGCATTGGGTTAAATCTAGTTAGGGACTAGCAGAATGGAGGGATATGGGGAGAAGGTAGGCACAGGTTACTGATTGTGGATGATCAGCCATGATCACAATGAATGGCGGTGCTGGCTCGAAGGGCCAAATGGCCTCCTGCTGCACCTATTTTCTATGTTTCTATTGGAGAGTAGCCCCGCCGAGCCTTGAGGACATGTGCACAAGAGCAAAGGCCTGCAAAGATGTCCCAGGCATTCATGCTAAGACAAGACCCAGTGATTGCTGAACTGGTCACCACCTCATTCATTCTGTAATCTTCACCAGCCTAGCCTCTCAGAACAGCCTGCAGACAACCTATAGAGTCAAGAGTCAAGAGTGGAAAATGAAATTCTTACTTGCAGCAGCACAACAGAATATGTGAACATAGTACAGTGTAAACAATATGATAAACGAGAGAGACACAAAATGCTGGAGTAACTCAGCGGGACAGAAGGAATTCCTTCTCTCCGGAGATGCTGCCTGTCCTGCTGAGTTACTCCAGCATTTTGTGTCTATCTTCGGTTTAAACCAGCATCTGCAGTTCCTTCCTACGCAATAAATGACATATATATATATACTTGCACACACACACACACATATATTATATATATATATATACTTGCAATGAAATGCAAGTAAGAATTTCATTGTTCTATCTGACATACGACAATATATATATATATTCTGAAGAATGGTCTCCATCCAAAACGTCACCTATTCCTTCTCTCCCGAGATGCTGCCTGTCCCGCTGAGTTACTCCAGCACTTTGTGTCGACCTTCGGTTTAAACCAGCATCTGCAGTTCTTTCCTAGTAATTGAATGGGTTCTATCTTGAGCAAATTACTACATCTGTCAGTTGCCGGGTAGAAATAAACAAAGCCTTCGGCCGACTCCAATCAGTGGTCTGCCCCTGTGTTAGAATACCTTGTCCGATGATGACATAATACCATCCTCTTCCATCCCATCAGTCATAGAGTGATATAGCGTAGAAACAGGCCCTTCGGCCCAACCTGCCCACACCGGCCAACATGTCCCATCTACGTTAGTCCCACCTGCCAGCATTTGGGCCATATCCCTCCAAACTTGATATATCCATGTTCCTGTCTAACTTCTTCTTAAACGTTGGGATAGTCCCAGCCTCAACTACCTCCGTTGGAATTTGTTCCATACACCCACCACCCTTTGTGTGAAAAAGATACCCCTCAGATTCCTGTTAAATCTTTCCCCCCTCACCTTAAACCTATGCCCCCTAGTTCTCAATTCTTACGCTCTGGGCAAGAGACTCTGAGCGTCTACCTGATCTATTCCTCTCATGATCTTATCCACCTCTATAAGATCACCCCTCATCCTCCTGTGCTCGAACTCCCAGCCTACTCAACCTCTGCCTAAAGCTCAGGCCCTCTCAACCTGGCAACACTCGTAAATCTTCTCTGTACCCTTTCCAGCTTGACAACATCTTTCCTATAACACGGTGCCCAGAACTGAACACAATACTCGAAACCTGGCCTCACCAACGTCTTGTACAACTCCAACATGTCCTCCCGACTTTGATACTCGTGAGAGGTCATGAATCCTTAATGTTCTAATCTTTAAATTGACATGGCTACATTTTAACAATGCCTTCTTTTTCTCCCCAGTCTTCCTCTCCGTTTTTGGGTAAACGTTATTAAAAACCCCCAGTTCGTGTTTGACATTGAGAAAACACCGCACGTGGATGGCTGCCTCTCCGTCATCGCCCAGGCCTTCATGGACTCGTTCTCTCTATCATCGCAACACCTTGGCAAGGTAAATATGTAAGGGCTGGTATCAACCTAGCAGTAAATCAGGAGGTAGACACAAAATGCTGGAGTAACTCAGCAGGTCAGGCAGCATCTCTGGAGAGAAGGAATGGGTGACGTTTTGGGTCAAGACCCTTCTTCAGACTGATGTCAGGGGAGGGGGCGGGACAAAGATAGGATAGAGTAGGAGATATGAAGACTAGCGGGAGTATTGGGAAGGGGGAGGAGAAAGAGAGGGGCAGAAGAACTCTCTGAAGTTAGAGAAGTCAATGTTCATACTGCTGGGGTGTAAGAACATTGACTTCTCTAACTTCAGGTAGTCCCTGCTTCCCCTCTCTATCCCCTCCCCCCTCCCAGTTCTCCCACTGTCTTCCTGACTCCGACTACATTCTATCTTTGCCCCGCCCCCTCCCCTGACATCAGTCTGAAGAAGGGTCTCGACCCGAAACGTCACCCATTCCTTCTCTCCAGAGATGCTGCCTGACCCGCTGAGTTACTCCAGCATTGTGTGTCTATCTTCAATGCACTGGTGTCAGGCCTCCCCAATCAGCCTACTGTTAAGTACACTTCTTCAGAAGAACTAATTAACATTGAGGTTCCGTGGGATCGGAGTTGTAAATGACTGATTGATGATCCTTTATTTTGAAGGTGCTTCATTTGTCACGGGGTACAGTGAAATCCATTTTCTGTGTATATTTTGTGTACAAGCTTCACTGTACATTAGCACTTAGATACATCTTACATAAGCATCTCAGGTACAGTACAAGTGTGTAGCAGTGGTACACTGAGACAGTGTACAGAGTGGCCAGATTGGCGGCAGTTTCAAGTTGCAGTTATGAGTGCGGGGATCTTGATCTGACCATGAAGGTGTGTTGCAGGGTCGGCCTGGCCAAGCGTGGTCGTGGTGTCCTCCGTTGAATTTTAATTACTCCCCATCCCATTACGGGCCAAGGAGAATTACAATCACAATCAATGATTTTGTCACAGAGATACAGCGTGAAGACAGGCCCTTCAGCCCATTGAGTCCATGCCGACCCGCGATCCCCACAAACTAACACTATCCTACATATACCAGGGACAATTTACAATTTTACCAAGCCCAGTAAGCCTACAAACCTGTACATCTTTGGTGTGGGAGGAAACCGAAGCACCCGGAGAAAACCCACAGGGGGAACGTACAAACTCCGAAACAGACAGCACCCGTGGTCAGGATGGAACCTGGGTCTCTAGTGCTGTCAGGCAGCACCTCTACCTCTGCGCCACCGTGCCATCCATATATTGCAAACAATGTCAGTTTGTGTTCCTATCATTGCTTGTTTTGGGGAACTGGCCACAAACAAATTGGAAATGTAAAAATAAGATCAAAAAGGTCTATGGTCACGTAAAATCTTACTAAATGCATTTACCAATGAACCAGAAAGTTTGAAATGGAAGAGCTATTCATTTAGGTTAATTCCACCATCTAATCAGATTGTGGCTGGTCTGGTTCATTGGTGGAATGTTTAAATGGCAGGATATATAACTCTCTCAGGACTGGTCAGTGAAAGCACCTTGATGCTTGAGTGGACTGATTGAGGGTTCACACCCCATTTCTGTAAAGCCCAGGCAGATTGTCTAGGCTGACCCTCCAATGTAGTGTGGAGGGACTGCTGAAGATGCCATCTTTCATGTGAGATGTTCCACCAAGATCCATGTGCTGTTGGAGATCCATGGGCACTACTTTAAGTAAGAGCTGTCCTATCCAGGAGCTTGGTGGTGAATCTGTGGAACTCATTGCCACAGAAGGCTGTGGAGGCCAAGTCAGTGGATATTTTCAAGGTGGAGATAGATATGATTCTTGATCAGTACGGGTGTCAGCGGTTATGGGGATAAGGCAGGAGAATGGGGTTAGGAGGGAGAGATCAGCCATGACTGAATGGCGGCAAGAACTTGATGGGCCGAATGGCATAATTCTGCTCCTATCACTTATGAACTATCCAATAGTTACCTTCAATGGCCATCAGAAAATAAACAACATCTCAGGTGAATTCTCTCCAGAAATGCAATCTAATGCCATCTAATTTACTGCGTAATTCCATCATCTGAGTTTTTTTGCTTTTTAAACAAATCAGATGGGAAGGAATTTCTTTAGTCAGAGGGTGGTGAATCTGTGGAATTCATTGCCACAGACCACTGTGCAGACCCAAGTCAGTGGATATTTTTAAGGTGGAGATTGACAGATTCTTGATTAGTACGGGCGTCAGGGTTATGGGGAGATGGCAGGAGAATGGGGTTAAGAAGGAGAGATAGCCATGATTGAATGGCAGAGTAGACTTGATGGGCCGAATGGCCTAATTCTGCTCCTGCCTCTTATGAACCACGTATTTGTCCACCAGCATTATGCTCTAATTTTCCTTCTTTTCAGCACTCTCCCACGAATAAAGTGCTTTATGCCAGAGACGTTCCACATTACAAGGAGGAAGTGAAAGGTTATTACAAATATATTGCGGACCTGGGTATGGTGAGCGAAGAGGAGATGGAGAACTTTCTCACGGAGGAATCCCAGGTACTGAGTTTTAAGTCAAAAATTTCACAGCCAATTCATTTAAACGCCAGAGGGTAACATTCCAAACCGTGTGATTATTTCCTTGCAGAAGCATCAGAATGAATTTAAAGAAAAGGATGCCATGATTGAACTTGGGAAATACATCCAAAAATATTCTGTTCAGGTAAGGGGCTTTGTACCCATGGCAATAGATAATTGCTGTGTTGGTCTCGCCATTGTTAACAGGTTGGGACGAAAAGGTCTTTAGCATGCTGCTCACTGTAGCATTGGTGTTTAACTTTTAGTTTAGTTTAGAGATACAATGCGGAAACAGGCCCTTCGGCCCATCGGGTCCGCGCCGACGTGGCTGGGCGAGGTCACCTGGGGCGCGAGGCGGTGACGCCACCCTTTGTCCCTTATTTGGGAGTGAGGAAGTTGGCAACCCTAGGCTAGGGTGTCTCCATAGTGAATGAGGTTGGAGTTCACGAGTGTGGGGGGAGGTTGACCTCGGGGGGGGGGAGGTTTATCCCAGGGTGGGGAGTGGGCTGATCTCAGGGTGGGGAGTGGGCTGATCTCAGGGTGGGGGGGTGGTTTATCTCAGGGGGGGGTGTTCTCTCGGTGGGAGAGGGTGATCTCAGGGCAGGGAAGGGGTTGTTCCGGGGGTTGGGAGGGAGGGGAGTTGGTTTCTCTCAGAAGGGGAGGGAGTTGATCTCAGAGTGGGGAGGGTTTCATAAGTGCATAAGTTCCAGGAGAAGAATTAGGCCATTCGGCCCATCAAGTCTACTCTACCATTCAAGCAAGGCCGGTCTATCTTTCCCTCTCAACCCCATTCTCCTGCCTTCACCCCATAACCTATGACAACACTCTTACTAACCAAGATCCTGTCAATCTCCACGTTGAATATATCCATTGAAGGCCTCCACAGCCGTCTGTGGCAATGAATTCCACAGATTCACCGCCCTCCATCTAAAGAAATTCCTCCTCAACTTTCTAAAGGTACGTCCTTTTATTCAGAGGCTATTGCCTCTGGTCCTAGACTCTCCCACTAGTGGAAACATCCTCTCCTCATCCACTCTATCCAAGCCTTTCACTATTCGGTAAGTTTCAGTGAGGTCCCCCCTCATCCTTCTAAACTCCAGCAAGTACAGGCCCAGTGCCGACAAACGCTCATCATATGTTAACCCACTCATTCCTGGGATCATTTTCGTAAACAACCTCTGGACCCTCTCCAGAGCCAGCACATCCTTCCTCAGATATGGGGCCAAAAAGCGCTCACAATATTCCAATTGCAGTCTGACCAGTGCCTTATAGAGCCTCAGCATTACATCCCTGTTTTTATATTCTAATCCTCTAGAAATAAAAGCTAGCATTGCATTTGCCTTCCTTCGTACCGATTCGACTTTCAAATTAACTTTTTGGGAATCCTGCACCAGCATTCCCAAGTCCCTTTGCACTTCCGATTCTCTCCCCATTTAAAAAAGTCTACGCCTTTATTCCTACTACCAAAAAGCATGACTCCACACTTTGCTACACTATATTCCATCTGCCACTTCTCTGCCCACTCTCCCAACCTGTCCAAGTCCTTCTGCAGAGTCCCTGCTTTCTCTAAACTACCTGCCCTTCCACCTTTCTTTGTATTATCCGCAAACTTGGCTACAAAGCCTTCAATCCTCTCATAGAAACATAGAAAATAAGTGCAGGAGTAGGCCATTCGGCCCTTCAAGCCAACACCACCATTCAATATGATCATGGCTGATCATCCAAAATCAGTACCCCGTTCCTGCTTTCTCCCCATATCCCTGGATTCCATTAGCCCTAAGAGCTATATCTACTGTAACTCTCTCTTGAATACATCCAGTGAATTGGCCTCCACTGTCTTCTGTGGCAGAGAATTCCACAGATTCAAAACTCTCGGGGTGAAAAAGTTTTTCCTCAACCAAATCCCTCATCCAAATCATGAGTATACAACGTGAAGAGTAGCCCCAGCACCGAGCCCTGCAAATCTCCGCTAGTCACTGGCAGCCAATGCAGGAAAAGCCCCCATTATAACCACTCTTTGCCTTTGCCATCCAGCCAACCTGCTTTCCATCCTGTATGGAAACATAGAAAATAGGTGCAGGATGAGGCCATTTGGCCCTTTGAGCCAGCACCGCCATTCATTGTGATCATGGCTGATCATCCACATTCAGTAACCCATGCCTGCCTTCTCCCCATATCCCTTGATTCCACTAGCCCCTAGAGCTCCATCTAACTCTCTCTTAAATTCATCCAGTGAATTGGCCTCCACTGTCCTCTGTGGCAGAGAATTCCACAAATTCACAACTCTCTGGGTGAAAACGTTTTTTCTCACCTCAGTTTTATATGGCATCCCCTTTATTCTTAGAATGTGGCCCCTGGTTCTGGACTCCCCCAACATTGGGAACATTTTTCCTGCATCTTGCTTGTCCAGTCCTTGTATAATTTTATACGTCTCTATAAGATCCCCTCATCCTTCTAAACATCGGTGATCCCGTGGGATCTCAGGTTGGGGAGGGAGGTTTCTCTCGGGGCTGGGAGGGGTTGTGTTGGGTGGCGGGTCTTTCTGCCAGTCGAGGGGGTGAAGACGCTGGCTCTCCTCACTGACCTCGGCCCGTGTTGCAGCTGGAGAGTGGACCAGAGGGCGAGGACCTGACCGACATGAGGGACGCCGTCGTGCAGATCCGCCAATACTACGTCCAGAAGTCGACCTGCTCGTGGGAGTGAGCATGCTCTCAGCTGCGGCCTGTGGCCCGTGTGCGTTCTCCACGCCCACAGCGACAGTCAGCCCAACCTGGTCATCGGTGGCACTGCAGCCCCCCACCGCTGAGCCACCAGCTGATGGACCTGTCGTATGGACCTGTCGTCCCTTGAAGCTTTAGAAGCAGGGAACTGCAAATGCTGGTTTATACCAAAGATATGCATAGAGTGCTGGAGTAACTCAGTGGGTCAGGCAGCATCTCTGGAGAGAAGGAATACCAATGAACCAGGGAATTGCAGGAAGGCGTGGAGGTGGAAAGATGTGACTGCTAGAGAGGTGGAGGTGAAGGAAATGTTGGAGGATGACGTATTGCACCTCTCCTTACAGTCTGAAGAAGGGCTCCGACCCGAAACGTCACCTATTCTTTTTCTCCAGCGGTGCTGCCTGACCCGCTGAGTTACTCCAGCATTTTGTGTCTATCCCTTTGAAGTTTTGTACATTTTGCTATTTTTGTCTGTTGTGTTTAGGCCTATTCAACCCTAGGAGTCAAGGCAATTATTTCACAGCAGGTGAAAATCCTAAAATAAACTGCAAATCCCAAATGTAAACAGAAAAGCCTGGGGTATACTCAGTAGGTTGAGGCAGCAGCTGTGGGAAAGAGAAACAAAGTTAACGTTTGGCACACTAAAATCAATGGAACAGGTTTTAATTTAGTCTTGGCAAACTCAACGGGTAAACATTGGGCCTGAGTTCTTCTAGCGTTCTGTTTTTGTTCTGTATTATTGCATCTGCAATCTCTTTACTCTACCGAAATAAGTCTGTTGTGCCTGAGAATTATATATGCGTTTTGCACAAATGTTCATTATGTAAAATAAATGGAACCGACAATGTTTACAAAGCAAGTGGTCTACCTTGTCATAGAGTGTGGAAACAGGCCCTTGCCAATATCAGCCCACAACTTGCCCACACCGGCCAAAAATGTCCCAGCTACACTAGTCCCACTTGCCTGCGCTTGGTCCATTTCCCTCCAAATCTGTCCTATCCATGTCACCTCAAGCAAGGGGTGCCAACTATCTCACTCCCAAATAAGGGACAAGGTGACGTCACCCAGCCAGCGGCCATGTACTCCCCCTCCACCAATGGCGGCTGCCCGGGCCAGGAGGCAGGTTGCTATGCAACCTCCGTTAGGCGGCTCCTGCACTGTCCGGACCTACAGCGGCTTCCGGGCCTACGCAGTCCGGACCTACACAGTCCTGGCCTACAGCATCCGGGCCTACAGCATCCGGGCCTACAGCATCCGGGCCTACTGAATCCGGGCCTACAGTGCCCCCCGGGTCTAATACGGGACAAGAGCGGCCCCGTACGGGACAAACCAATTTAGCCCAGAATACGGGATGTCCCGGCTAGTATGGGACAGTTGCCAACCTTACCTCCAGCATTCTCTCCCACCTTACTTTGTAAATCTGTGTCACTACTTACATGTCTCACAAACAGAGCATTAACATTACCAGAAATATAAGTGGACTTTCTAATTGAGTGTCATGGGGTATAGTGGATGTGTACAATGGTGGTACAAAGCACAGGGGCAGCGTCCATTTGCCATTGTACCATCCATCTCAACACTGTCCTTCGTTTTAACACATACTGCATTTGCTGAGATTGTTAATTTTGTTTGCACTAAAATAAACGACTTTTCTACTTTTTACTTCTCAGCCTCATTTTGTGTCTTTCATTCGCACTGTCACTTAATTTATGTCAATGTACAAATTAAATAAATGACATTGCAGCTGTGAATAAGTTGGCACCTTGCAGTATTAAAAAAATCTGTCTTTTGACTGTAATTGTAAGAAATCGCTCATAAAATGCTTTGTCGTGTAACTATCTATTCCTTATGTAGTTACTTGAACATAAAACAATTAATTAATTTTACAGCATTAGGTATTATAACTGGGTTATCAACTATATTATCAACTGTGTAACATATTCTCATCAATCAGGATTCAAGTCCTCCAAATAAATTAGTAAATAATTCACTGGAGGGGAGGAGAGTGGGAGAGAAACATAGAAACAGAAAATAGGTTCAGGAGGAGGCCATTAGGCCCTTCGAGCCAGCACCACCATTCATTGTGATCATGGCTGATCATCCACAATCAGTAACCTGTGCCTGCCTTGTGGGGGTGGGAGCGAGGGAGAGGGAGAGAGAGGGAGGGGAGAGGGAGAGGGAGGGGGAGAGAGAGGGAGGGGGAAGCTGGAAGGGGGAGAGAGAGGGGGAGAGTGTCAGAGAGAGAGAGTGTGTTACAGAGATACTGTTTGGAAACAGGTCCTTTGATCCACCGTCCATATTGATAATCAATGACCCATTTACGCTAATGCTACATTCATTCCATTTTTTATTCTCCCCACATTTTTGTCATCTAAACCCAGTTTCTACCAAACATTTGCACAGTATTTACCAATGAGTCTAAAGCAAGGAACCATTCCATCCTTGATTTTCAAGCCAATTTTGGATTTTATTTCGAGGTTTCAACTGGCAAGATTAGAGACAAAGCTGTTGCCGTGGTACATCTGGATTTTCATCAGACGTTCAGGTTGGGATCCTGTGAGTGATGGGCAGGGTTGCCGACTGTCCCGTATTAGCCAGGACATCCCGTATTGTGGCCTAAATTAGTTTGTCCCGTACCGGTCCGCCCTTGGCCCCGTATTAGTAGGGTTGCCAACTTCCTCACTCCCAAATAAGGGACAAAGGGTGACGTCACCGCCCCACGCCCCACGTGACCTCACCCAGCCAGCGGGAGTGAGGAAGTTGGCAACCCTAGTGATGGAACACTGGAGATTTTAATGTTGCAGCACTGGATATTCGTGATAATTTATGCGAAGAAATTGGGTAAAACTAGACCAAGTGGACCCGTTGGGCCCAAACCCCTCCTGCATTGGTGCAGCACCCTCTCCTCCCACTACATCCCCTCCCTCCCTCCTCCCCTCCACTCCATCCCCCTCAACCCCCGTTATCCTCCCTCCTTAGGAGATAGATTTAAACTTTAAAATGTGAATAACTAAAAATATAACACCAATTTCAATGAAACTTCTTCCATTAGCACCAATGGGACGACGGTGAGTACAGTGGGCCTAAATTTGCGCGCTACCGTGTACCGTTTTGGCTGTAGTTCAGGAACAAACAAACAAACAAACAAGAGTTTTAGTATATAGATATATCCAAGAGAGCTGATGGTACAAAGTTAGATGGTCACATGAGCAAATGGCAGAATGTTTAGCTTAGTTTGGAGATACAGCGTGGAACCAGGCCTTCGATCTACCGCGGCCACGCCGATCAACAAAGGATTAACAACCCTATCAGGAAGGTTGGCTCCGTCCTGGGGGTGGAGTTGGATTCATGGGAGGTGGTCTTGGAGGGGAGGATGCTCCTCAAACTGCGGAGCATCCTGGACAATACAGCTCACCCCCTCCATGACACACTGGTCAACCTGAGTAGAACCTTCAGCAACAGACCTGGTCCCACCAAGATGCAGCACAGAACGCCACAGGAGATCCTTCTTCCCTGTGGCTATCAAACTGTACAACTCCTCCCCTTTCTGTCGGTTAGACAGACTCCCCTCCCCCCCCCCCCCCCCCTCCTCCCTCCCCAATCTTTGCACATCCCCAATTCTATCCTACACACGGGGGACAATTTATATAAGCCAATTAACCTACAAACATTCACGTCTTTGTAATGTGGGAGGAACCCGGAGCACCCAGAGAGAACCCATGCAGTCACAGGAAGAACGTGCAAACTTCAAACAGACAGCACACGTGGTCAGGATCGTACCTGGGTCTCTGGCCCTGTAAGGCAGCAACTCTGTGCCACCCCTGAATATAAAAAACATAGAAAATAGGTGCAGGAGGAGGCCATTTGGCCCTTCGAGCCAGCACCGCCATTCATTGTGATCATGGCTGATCATCCACAATCTGTAACCTGTGCCTGCCTTCTCCCCATATCCCTTGATTCCACTAGCCCCTAGAGCTCTATCTAACTCTATTTTAAATCCATCCAGTGAATTGGCCTCCACTGCCCTCTGTGGCAGAGAATTCCACAAATTCACAACTCTCTGGGGGAAAACGTTTCTTCTCACCTCAGTTTTTAATGGCCTCCCCTATATTCTTAGATTGTAGCCCCTGGTTCTGGACTCGCCCAACATTGGAAACATTTTTCCTGCATCTAGCTTGTCCAGTCCTTTCATAATTTTATACGTCTCTATAAGATCCCATCTCATCCTTCTAAACTCCAGTCAATATAAGCCTAGTCTTTCCAATCTTTCCTCAAATGACATTCCCGCCATCCAGGGGATTAACCTCGTGAACCTACGCAGCACTGCCTCAATAGCAAGCATGTCCTTCCTCAAATTAGGAAGGAGGGATGTAGATAGACTAAGTGAATGGGAAAGGATACACAAGATGCAATATTACATCGGAAAATGTACAGTCATTTGGTGCAAAAATAGCGTAGCTTTTTTAAAAATGGAGAAAGATTAAAGTGCATTTAGAGGGGTCTGTGTCTTTCTACAGCAAATCATTAGGGAGACAAGGAGTAGGTTTGTCTTTATTGTAAGGTTTCAGTGGAAGGGTAAAGAATTCTGACTGAAATTATATAGGGCCACCTTAAGACTACACCTGGAAATGTTTGTATACATCTGGTCATAAGGAATAGTAGAATTAGGCCATTCGGCCCATCAAGTCTACTCCGCCATTCAATCATGGCTGATCTATCTCTCCCTCCTAACCCATTCTCCTGCCTTCTCCCCACAACCTCTGACGCCTCTGATACTTAGGTCTTCTTCCCGAAGTAGAGTTGCTGCCTTACAGCCTAGAGACCCGGTTCGATCCTGACTCCGGGTCCATATGGCACTGTGACCGCGTGGGTTTTCTCCAGATGCTCCGGTTTCCTCCCACACTCCAAAGACGTGCAGGTTTTAGGTGAATTGGCTTCTGCAAATTGGGAATTGTTCCTGGTGTGTGGGATAGTGCAAATGTACAGGATGATCGCTGGTCGGCGCGGACTCAAAGGGCTCGATTCCACACTGTCTCTCTAGTCTACAGATTAGCAGATTGATGGCTGGGGCGGTAGGTATATTGTGTGAGCAAACTGGGCCTACGTAGGAATGTAGAAGAAAATCTCTTTCATCAATCACAGGGTAGATAGGGGAACAAAGCTTCTCTTGGTATTTTGTCTGGAACGAGGAATCACCATCTCAAAACAAACATCACCCATTTAGGACTTTCTTCACCAGGTGAATTTTTGGAATCCTCAATTTAAGAGAAGTTGTGAAGACAGTTGCTGAATATATAATAATTTTTGGATAAGAAAATTGAGAAACACAGGGTTAGCGTAGGAAGATGGTGCTGGGCTACATTGAAAGGCAAAAAAGATATGGAAGTTGGGAGGCCATGTTGCAGTTATACAAGACGTTGGTGAGGCCATATTTAGAATATTGTGTTCAGTTCTGGGCATCATGTTACAGTAAAGATGTTGTCAAGTTGGAAAGGGTACAGAGAAAATTTACGAGGATGTAACCAGGATCGAGGGTCAGAGCTATAAGGGAGAGTAGGCTGGGACTCTATTCCTTGGAGCGCAGGAGGATGAGGGGTAACCTTATAGAGGTGTATAAAAACATGATGGGGTAGATGCACAGAGTATCTTGCCCAGAGTAGGGGAAGAAAATAACTGCAGATGCTGGTACAAATCGAAGGTATTTATTCACAAAATGCTGAAGTAACTCAGCAGGTCAGGCAGCATCTCAGGAGAGAAGGAATGAGTGACATTTCGGGTCGAGACCCTTCCTCAGACTGATGTCAGGGGGCCGGGACAAAGGAAGGATATAGGTGGAGACAGGAAGACAGTGGGAGATCTGGGAAGGGGGAGAGGAAGAGAGGGACAGAGGAACTATCTAAAGTTGGAGAAGTCAATGTTCATACCACTGGGCTGCAAGCTGCCCAGGCTGCCCAGAGTAGCGGTATCGAGAACCAGAGAATATAGGTTTAAGATGAAGGGAAAAAGATTTAATCTGAATCTAAGGGGTAACTTCTTCACACAAAGGGTGGTGGGTGTATGGAACGAGCTGCCAGATGAGGTGGTTGAGGCTGGGACAATTGCAATGTTTAAGAAACATTTAGACAGGGACATGAACAGATTTAGAGGGATGTGGGCCAAACACAGGCAGGTGGGACTAGTGTAGATGGGATGTGTTGGTTGGTGTGGGCCAAACACAGGCAGGTGGGACTAGTGTAGATGGGATGTGTTGGTTGGTGTGGGCCAAACACAGGCAGGTGGGACTAGTGTAGATGGGATGTGTTGGTTGGTGTGGGCCAAACACAGGCAGGTGGGACTAGTGTAGATGGGATGTGTTGGTTGGTGTGGGCCAAACACAGGCAGGTGGGACTAGTGTAGATGGGATGTGTTGGTTGGTGTGGGCCAAACACAGGCAGGTGGGACTAGTGTAGATGGGATGTGTTGGTTGGTGTGGGCCAAACACAGGCAGGTGGGACTAGTGTAGATGGGATGTGTTGGTTGGTGTGGGCCAAACACAGGCAGGTGGGACTAGTGTAGATGGGATGTGTTGGTTGGTGTGGGCCAAACACAGGCAGGTGGGACTAGTGTAGATGGGATGTGTTGGTTGGTGTGGGCCAAACACAGGCAGGTGGGACTAGTGTAGATGGGATGTGTTGGTTGGTGTGGGCCAAACACAGGCAGGTGGGACTAGTGTAGATGGGATGTGTTGGTTGGTGTGGGCCAAACACAGGCAGGTGGGACTAGTGTAGATGGGATGTGTTGGTTGGTGTGGGCAAGTAGGGCCAAAGGGCCTGTTTCCATGGTGCTGTACGCCTATGATTCCAAATATCCTGCTCGTGTTTCTATGTTACAGCAAAATAGCACATGGGAACACACTCTTGCACCCAGAGTCTGCTTCTACTTCTTCTTTCGTGTCCATCATCCATGTTTCAAATGTTACATCACTGTCATCGTCCGTCCTAAAAAGGGTGCAAGCTTCTGGCGACAATCAGTGGGAGCCATCACTTGTACAATAGACGATGGTGGTGGCAGAATTAGCTCAGGACACTTCCAGTTTCCAGCCCCACTACGTGGACACTTCTGCTATGGGGCCCCAGAGTCTGCTGATCATCCAGCGTCCATTTACATTCATTCCGCATGGGTCCATTTTATTTCCCCCACAATACCATCTCCTCAGATTCTACCTCTTACCAACACATTGGGGGTCACCTACAATAACCTACGAACCTTCGAATCTTTGGCATGGGGAGAGAACCGAAGCAGCCGGAGAAAACCCATGCAGTCACAGGGAGAAGGTGCAAACTGCACACAGACAGCGCCCGAGGACAGGATTGAACCTGCACCACTGAAATTGAGGCAGCGGCTCTACTAGTTACACCAGTTATTTTCACTCCTAAAACAACAGTTATTATGAGTCAGAACTACTTTAGTTTCCATGCATTGTTGCTGCGATTGTTCTACAGTGTATAAAGTCAAATTCAGACACAAGGAACTGCAGATGTTGGTTTATAAAAAGAGACACAATGCTGGAGTAACTCAGCATCTCTGGAGAACATGGACAGGTAACATTTCTTCAGACTAATTGTAGTAGGGATCTTTAAGCGGCAGATGGGTGGACAAATGCCAGAGATGGGAAGAAGACAAAAGACTATGATAAGGAGAGACGAAGCTCAAAATGTAGGTGGAAGGAGAAAGAGCAAGAGGATAGTGAGAGCAATGGCTGCAAATCTAGAAGGGCATGAGGAGAGGGGAGAAGGGGACGAAGGATGGTGTTGTAGGTCACCTAATGGTTTAAGTTTATTATTGTTACGTGTACAAGGTACAGTGAAAACTTTTGTTTTGCCTGCTATCCATTCAGATTATATAATACTATACCTGAATGCAATTAAGTCAAACACACGTTCAATAGGGAAAACCAGAGTGCAGAGGAAAGTTTAGTTTAGTTTAGAGATAGTTTAGCGCGGAAACAGGCCCTTCAGCCCACCGGGTCCGCGCCGACCAGCGATCCCCGCACATTAACACTATCCTACACCCACTAGGGACAATTTTTACATTTACCAAGCCTATTAACCTACAAACCTGTACATCTTTGGAGTGTGGGAGGAAACCGAAGATCCCGGAGAAAAACGCAGATTACGGGGAGAACGTACAAACTTCGTACAGACAGCACCCGTAGTCGGGATCGAACCCGGGTCTCCGGCGCTGCATTTGCTGTAAGGCAGCAACTCTAACGCTGTGCCATCGTGACCACCCTTTCACGGCAATGTAGACCAATAGCTCCATCGACAAAGCCCAATGTCTGTGATGAGATAGAGGTGAATTGGACATTCCCCTCACTTAAGGAAGGACTTACAACAGATGGGAAGAAGCCGTTTTTGAGTCTAAAGAGATGGAGAATGTAGTAATATGGTATCAGGACAACAACCTCTTCCTCAATGTCGACAGGATGAAAGTGCTAGTTATCAACTTCAGGCAGCATGGTGGAGTACATGTCCAAATCAGCATCAATGGAACTGAAGTGAAAATGGCTGAAAACTCCAAGTCCCTTGACGTTGTTATTAGCAACCATTAGCGTCATTATTACAATTTATCAGGATGCATCACAGCTTGGTTTGGGAACAGCCCCATCTTGGACCGCAAAGAATTGCAGATGCAGCCCAGACCATCACACAAACCAACTTCCCTTCCATCGACTCCATTTACACCTCACCCTGCCTCGGCAAGGCAAGCAGCATAATCAAGGACCAGTCGCACCCTGGCCATTCCGTCTCCTCCCCTCTCCCATCAGGCAAAAGGTACAGAATGTGAAAACGCACACCTCCAGATTCAGGGACAGTTTCTTCCCAGCTGCTATCAGGTGACTGAATCATCCTATCACAACCAGAGAGTGGTGCTGAACTACTATCTACCTCTGAGATGACCCTCGAACTATCCTTGATTGGACTTTGCTGGCTTTACTTTGCACTAAACGTTATTCCCTTATCATGTATCTGTACACTGTGGACGGCTCGATTGTAATCATGTATTGTATTTTTGCTGACTGCTTAACACGCCACAAAAGCTTTTCACTGTTCCTCGGTACACGTGACAATAAACTAAACGATGTAGTGTGGACCAACTATATTGGTGCAGCAGCCAAGAAGGAACACCGTTGTCACGACTTCCTTAGGAGACTGAGGAAGGATGGCACATCTTCAATGACACAAACTTCTAAATTGAAGAATTCAATGTTGTGAGCTGCCCAAGCGGAATATGAGGTGCTGTTCCTCCATTTTGTGTGTGGCCTCACTCTGGCAGTGGAGGCTACCCAGGACAGAAAGGTCAGTGTAGGAATGGGAAAGGAAGTCTAGATAGTTAGCAATCATTAGATCCTGCAGGCCTTAGCAGATCGAGCACAAATTTTTACGGCGAAATGGTCCCGTAGTCTATGTTTGGTCTCCCTGATGTGAAGGTGGCCACATCGGGAGCACTAAATGCAGCAGATGAGGTGAGAGGAGGTGCATGTGAACATCTGTCTCATCTGGAAGAGCTGCAGGGGTCTCTGGAAGGTGAGGAAGAAGGTAGAAGATCAGGAGTTAAATCTCCTGCGGTGTCGGAAAAAAATAACACGGGAGTGGGTGGTTTGGGATGAGTGAACAAAGGAGTTGTAAAGGAGTGGTCTCTGCAAAATGGGGTGGAGATGGGAATATCTTGACGGTGGTGGGATCACATTGAAAATGGCATACGTTGAAGGTTGAAGTCACATTTACATCTGCGTCCCCATTCACTAAGTCCATCAGTCTTTATAGTTTAGTTTAGAGATACAGCGCGGAAATAGGTCCTTCAGGCCTAGTCCGCACCAACCAGCGGTCCCCGCACATTAACACTATCCTGCATCAGTCACTGAAAGGAAGCATGCAGGTACAGCAGGCAGTGAAGAAAGCCAATGGAATGTTGGCCTTCATAACAAGGGGAGTTGAGTATAGGAGCAAAGAGGTCCTTCTGCAGTTGTACAGGGCCCTAATGAGACCGCACCTGGAGTACTGTGTGCAGTTTTAGTCTCCAAACTTGGGGAAGGACATTCTTGTTATTGAAGGAGTGCAGCGTAGGTTCACGAGGTTAATTCCTGGAATGGCGGGACTGTCGTATGTTGAAAGACTGGAGCGACTGGGCTTGTACACTCTGGAATTTAGAAGGATGAGAGGGGATCTTATTGAAACATATAAGATCATTAAGGGATTGGACAGGCTAGAGGCAGGAAACATGTTCCCGATGTTGGGGGAATCCAGAACCAGGGGCCACAGTTTAAGAATAAGGGGTAGGCCATTTAGGACGGAGATGAGGAAAAACGTTTTCACTCAGAGTTGTGAATCTGTGGAATTCTCTGCCTCAGAAGGCAGTGGAGGTCAATATCTGTTTTCAAGAGATAGAGTTAATGATAACGGAGTCAGGGGATATGGGGAGAAGGCAGGAAATGGGTACTGATTGTGCATGATCAGCCATGATCACGGTGAATGGTGGTGCTGGCTCAAAGGGCCGAATGGCCTACTCCTGCACCTATTGTCTATTACACGTTCTAGGGACAATTTACAATGTAACCAAGCCAATTAACCCACAAACTGGAGGAAACCGGAGCACCCAGAGAAAACCCAAGCAGGTCACGCAGAGAACGTACAATTTCCATACAGACAACACCCGTACTCAGGATTGAGCTCGGACCTTTGGCGCTGTAAGGCAGCAACTCTATCGCTGTGCCACCGTGCTGAGCAGTAAGTGAATGAAATCCTGTAACATGATAGAAAGCAGCAGTTAATATGTCAAAGGCAGCCAATTAGTAGCATTAATGACCCATCTGTTACTGTGCTGTATAACTCCATGAATCTATATAGGACAGAACACTTGGCCAATCTGTTTGTCCACCTGAGGCTATGCGTAGGACCTCACTAACACAGGTTGTGCATGCTGAATGAACACACCCACAAAGGATGAAGCAGGGAGTTGTGCCACCTTGCCCTTGCCAGGCAACTTCAATTAAATATCACTCCAACTCATTGGAAAGACATGCTGCCACTTGGCCTGGCAATCACTGTTTTGTCATCTGGAATAACAAAACTTTAAAAAAGTGATTTCTTGATTAGTTTCAAAGATTATGGGTAGAAGGCAGGAGAATGGGTTTGAGAGGAGAAGCTAGATCAGCCATGATTAAATGGTGGAGCAGACTCAATGGGTCGAATGGCCTAATTCTTCTACTATGACTTATGAACATGATTTCTTTGCAACTTTTTATTCATCCAAAACATAATGTGCTGGAATAACTTAGCAGCTCAGGTAACAACTGTGGAAATAATGGACAGACGACGTTTCAGGTTGGGACACAAAATGTTGCCTGCCCATTCCCTCCACAGATGCCGCCTGACCCGCTAAATTCCTCCAGCACTTTGTGCTTTGCTTAAAATTCCAGCATCAGCTGCCTCTTGTGTCTCTCTTTCTTTCATCCGCTTCCATTGCAATATCCAGTTGGAGGCTTCAGTTAGAAAATGGCTTATTGAAATCTGGAACCACATTTCTGAAGGCAGAAGATGGACACAAAATGGTGCAGTATCTCAGCAGGACAGGCAGCATCTCTGGAGAGAAGGAATGGGTGATGTTTCTTCTTCAGACTGGTAGTCAGGGAAGAGGGTCTAGAGATATAGAAGGGTACGGTGTGAAAACGACTGATCAAAACGGATGTGATAAGGAAAAGTAGAATGGTTCATTGTTAGCTGGGGGGAAGGTGACAATGAGGCATACAATCAGTAATATTTAATCAGGAGGACAGTGGAACTAGTCGGAGAACTAGGGTGGGGGAGGGACGGAGAGAGAGGGAATGCAAGGGTTACTTGAAGTTAGAGACATCAATATTCACACCGCTGGGTTGTAAGCTGCCCAAGCAAAAGATGAGGTGCTGCTCCTCCAATGTGCGTTGGGCCTCACCCTGACAGTGGAGGAGGCCCAGGCAGAGAGCAGCTTTGATAACCTCCACACATGTACACAATATGATCAGGCAAAATGTTTATTTGGTATCATCGATAAAAACTTTCCAAACCCATTGTACTTGCAGGTACGTTAATTAATTAAAAAGGAATTGTACAAACACATTCAATCAGAAATCACTTAAAAGACCAAGTAAGTAAAAATCATGAATGAAAAAACATGTCAAACATCTTAATGGAGTTTATTATAAATTAGATATCCCTTGATAGATTGGAAACAATTACAAATAAATAAAACAAGAAATAGTGGTAAAAGAAATAGCATCTTGGTGAGAGCTCTCCCTGGCAAGGGCCAACACCAACTACTTGCTTCACAGTCAAATTACTGCAGTTATCACCAGACATACAATTCTGTAGTTATGAAAAAAATTAAAGAAAGCAGATAAAGCACAAGATTAAACCCATAGTACATTTCAGAATAAACCTTTAATGCCATTCTGGATAAACTGTATAATTTTTTTAATTCATAAATTGCACAAAGTAAAGTAAATTATGCAAAGGTGTTTCCTCGCATGTTGCTGGGATTATGAGATTGCATTTTAAGCTTTAATTTTCTGTTCCAGCACATTCGCAGGTCTAATACCGTTGGCACGCTCCACTGCTGTTGTGGTGACACTTGGTTGCAGAAGGAAGTTGGTTTGAGTCCAGAATTAGAAACGTGGTTTCATTTTACCAGCAAGTTCACATAAACCATGTGGTTAATGTCCTGGTTGAAACATCAAATTTTGTCCCCTTAACTCCCTCCAACTATTGAAACAGCCTCATTTTAGACTTGAAAACCCCATTAATCCTTTTTTTCTGTATTATTACTTAAAAGGTTGTTTTTTAAAAACTTCTTTCTTTAAGATAAATCAAATTCAGGAAACGCAGGTTGACCACAACTTAATTCATAAAGAGGAATTCAGTTAATGTTTGCACGAGGTCGAGGGAGGCATAAATCATGGCAAAGGAACATTCTGAGCAGGGCGAGGCCATTCTGCCCGACACACACCATTTCACACGGGTCAAACATAGGCAGATTCACATTTTAACTCTGTGTCTCTTGCTATCGTTACCTTTTGTATGATGTTCTTCAGAAAACCTAGTCCCTGGCATTGAGTGGCGATACTCTGTTCCAAGGCTCAATTCTCAAACTGGTTCCCACTATTTTCTTTTGATTCTTGTAAGGACATGTTTCTAAGAATAAAGGGGAGGCCATTTAAAACTGAGTTGAGAAAAAACTTTTTCACCCAGAGAGTTGTGAATTTGTGGAATTCTCTGCCACAGAGGGCAGTGGAGGCCAATTCACTAGATGAATTTAAAAGAGAGTTAGATAGAGCTCTAGGGGTTAGCGGAATCAAGGAATATGGGGAGAAGGCAGGCACAGGTTACTGATTGTGGATGATCAGCCATGATCGCAATGAATGGTGGTGCTGGCTCAAAGGGCCAAATGGCCTCCTCCTGCACCTATTTTCAATTTTTCTATGTTTCCTACTGGAAATACGGGCGTCAGAGGTTATGGGGAGAAGGCAGGAGAATGGGGTTGGGGTAGAGAGACAGATTAGCCATGGTTGAATGGTGGAGTGGACTCAGTGGGCTGAATGGCCTAATTCTACTCCTATCACTTATGATCTTATAAATATCCCAAAACAGTTACGCAATTGATCACCTCAGATCTTGCACAGTGCTATCTGGATGGAAGTACTTGAAGTTACGATTATGCTGAGTAGGCGGTCTTTGAATGGGTGTGCATGTAGATTAAGGAACCAACACACCCAGACTGCAAGGGAATACCAATGACATTCCTGTTGTCAGGTACGTGTTCTGAGCTTTCATGTAATAAAATTCAAAAAACAACTCAAAAAGCACGTGCCATTATACCAAACATGGTCAATATTTCAATTTCTCTAACTTCTTCAAATATAGAGGCAGCAGAATGGCTTCATCATGAAACCATATCTGCAGAGTAGTGTGTGTAATGGAGATAAGGGAGGAATAAATCCGGACTATATGCACGGTATCATGTTATAATGTACAGTTCAGCTGAACAGCATACTGCCCTGTCCACAGCATCACATCCCACCTCTTCAAAAGGCACAAAGCGTTATGCGTAAGGACTTGAGATAGTACGTTGCATTATGTAAACCAGTTTCACATACATTTCCCGACACGTACTCTATTCAAAATCAAATTGTGCAATAACTAGTATCAAATAAATGACAATTATTTGTTCTTTATGACTCAAAAATGCTGTTCCAACATCTGTAAACATCAGGTCAGTCGAGAGCACCGAGCTCCTGTAGTTGCTGCTTTTGATTAGTCTCCAGTTCCTCGAGGCGTTTGCGGATCAGATGCAGCTCGTTCTGATGTTGTTCTTCCTTAAACATGAAGAAAGGCCATACAACTTTTAAAGAATGATCCACGTTTAAAAACACCGGTCAACATTTTCAAAAGACTGTTTTTTTGCGGGTGCTTTTTAATTCTGCACCATACAATAATCAAAATGATGAACTTACCAAAAACAAACTCTTCAGTAAAGGAAAATGACACCATCACCCATAGCTGTTATCAGGCAACTGTACCATCCTACTAACAACTAGAGAGGTTCTGAACTACTATCAACCTCATTGAAGACCCTCGGACTATCTTTAATTGGACTTTAATTGCACTAAATGTTATTCCCTATGTCATATATCTGTACACTGTAAATGACTCGATTGTAATCATGTGCTGTCTTTCCGCTGACTGGTTAGCACGCAACAAAATGTTTTTCACTGTACCTCGGTGCACGTGACAATAAACTAAACTGAATTAAAACTGACTCATGGCAATTTCAGTACCAGATTACCTTGACCAACGAGAATCTTTCTGGGCTGCCTAATTTTCTCCTAAATGTCTTAGCACTTAAAATTTTGATCAATAGATTCTTGTAGGCTTTTCCCTTTGAGAGTGGGGAAGATTCCAACAAGGGGACATAACTTCAGAATTAAGGGACAAAAGTTTAGGGGTAACATGAGGGGTAACTTCTTTACTCAGAGGGTGGTGGCTGTGTGGAATGAGCTTCCGGTGGAAGTGGTGGAGGCAGGCTCGATTTTATTATTTAAGAGTAAATTGGATAGGTATATGGATGGGAGGGGATTGGAGGGTTATGGTCTGAGAGCAGATAGATGAGACTAGGTCAGAGAAAGTGGTCGGCGTGGACTGGTAGGGCCGAACGGGCCTGTTTCCGTGCTGTAATTGTTATATGGTTATATGGTTATAAGAGAACAAAGGGATTTGGAGCAACGTTAAGTAAATAGAGCTGATATAAAGATCACATGCTATTCAAGGACTTGAACACAGAAAGTAGGTGCAGGTGTAGGCCATTCACCTGGCATTCAAGCCAGCACCGCCATTCGACATGATCATGGCTGATCATCCAAAATCAGTACCCCGTTCCTGCTTTTTCCCCATTTCTCTTCATCCTTCCTACCTATTATGTACCAGTCCTCTAGGTATGAAGCCCACCATTCATTAGTCTTGTTAATCATACTTAGTTGCAAGTCCATGATATATCTGCAATCTCTACGCTTGGACTCCCGACACTTCTCGACCTACATTTCCAGCTTTTTTTTGTAGGAAAATAACTGCAGATGCTGGTTCAAATTGAAGGTAGACACAAAATGTTGGAGTAACTCAGCGGGTCAGGCAACATTTCAGGAGTGAAGGAATGGGAGACATTTCGGGTTCTTCTTCGAGACCCTTCTTCAGGGGAGGGGGAAGGGACAAAGATAGGATGTAGTAGGAGACAGGAAGACAGTGGGAGAACTGGGAAGGTCTTCCTATCTCCTACTACATCCTATCTTTGTCCCACCCCCCCCGACATCAGTCTGAAGAAGGGTCTCGACCTGAAACGTCACCCATTCCTTCTCTCCTGAGATGCTGCCTGATCCGTTGAGTTACTCCAGCATTTTGTGTCCAGCTTTTAAAAAATTATTTATAAAGTGTTCCATCCTCTCTAGCTCCAAATTGGAATAGAACATACTTTCCAATATTATCTTTAGTGCAAGACAATATTCCCATGGAAAATCTTAGCAGATCAAAAACATCTACTGATTTCACCAAAACATGTTACCTGAATGTTTCCAAATGTTGCTTCATTGCCTTGCATCACGGTAGGTGGTAGAAAATTGACCGTATTACCCAGACCAGTAGATGAAAGGTTTGCTCCCAGAATAAGCCTTCGGAATTCATTGTGTCTACGCTGCAGATCCTTTAACCTTTTCTGAACTCTGGCATGATTTTCATAAGGAACATTTTGTCTGGAAAAATGGATCATTCAAAAGTTGAACAGCAATGTCAAATATATTATTGTCCTTTTGCCTCTTTCACACTAGTTCTACGGTTTTACTTTCTACTCCCTAATTACTGTGACTTGCTCTGGCTACACTGATTTACAGGACTCAGAGAAAAGCAGCTTTCTGAAAGGGTTTCCTTACAGATCATTATTTTAACCTCCTGAGCCTGCATTAACCATTAATACCGCTCAACAAAAAAACCCCGTTTATTTCAATGGTACTTTATGAATATTGAAGAGTGTAGGGTGAATCCTGGGTCCACGTCCCACGGTGGAACACAAAAGCAGGTAGTCTCTCAAGCCTATTCCACCAAATCAACAAGATCATGCTTTATATTCTACATGCAGCCCTAAAGACCCCCAAAACTTCTGATCTTTACTTTGAATTACACATATGAACTGGGGATTCACCTGCTTTGAACAGAGAATTCCAAAGATCCACAACCACAAAGGTCCCCCCTACCTAGTCCTCAATGAACAATCCGTCAGCCTGATGCCATGATAACTCAGTCTGGACCATCCAGGCTGGCATAACAGCATCCATCCAAGAGTTCTCAAGAATTTTGAACGCTGTAATGAGATTACTTCTCATTCTTATCTTTTGAATGTGGGAGATCATTCTCCTCAAACTCTCCTTTCAGGACAACCCTCTTATCTCAGTAATAAATCAATCTGATCAATCGTCATCGCAGTCTCTATGGGATAACTATACGTCTCCTTTGGGGAGAGGTTCAGCAGGCAAGGACTAAAGCATGGTACCTGAAAGTTTCCAAAGGACTATATTCCATGGAGTGCATGAAGATGAGAGGTGATCCGACAGAGGTGTACAAAATCATTGAGAGGAATAGATTGGGACGATGCACAGAGTCTCTTGCCCAGAGTAGGGGAATCGGGAACCAGAGGACAGAGGTTTAAGGTAAGGGGGGAAAGATTAGTTACTCGAAGGGGTTACTTTTTCACACAGTGGGTGGGTATATGGAACAAGCTGCCAGAGGAGGTAGTTGAGGCAAGTACTATTGCGATGTTTATGAAATATTTGGACAGGTTTATGGCTAGGCAGGTTCAGAGGGATATGGGCCAAACGCAGGCAGGTGGGACGAGTGCAGATGGGACATGTAGGTTGGTGTCGGCAAGTTAGGGCCTGTTTCCACACTGTATGACTCTATGACTTTGGATTAAATTATGTAATGGTTCTGGAGACAGTGTCTCATTGGTTACAGGGACCATCTTCAATTATATCATCATTTATAGAATCAAAGAACTGTTCAGGAATGGTAGGAGCCATACGCCAGGCACATCCCAAATAGAGCAATCCAAGAAATATCTTCTAGGACTTCTGACAATGCGAACTGCCCCAGTAAAAGTCCAGAGCTTCAAATGCTGAGAACAAGAGGGACCGGTGGGGGGGCATTTACGTCCGTCCGTCCGTCCGTCTGTCTGTCTGTCTGTCTGTCTGTCTATGAAAGGTGGTGTAAGCTTGGCATGCTAAAGGGCCTGCACCCATTCCTGCCTCTCAATGAAGCACCTTCGCGGATGTTAAATGATAGAAATAATAGAAGCACACTCACTTATATGTACGGTTCTCAATCTCCAACTCTTCTTTTTTTGCCTCCAGCAGCTGTACCTTTTCCTGTAATCTTTTCTGTTTACTTTCATTCAATGTTTTCCTCTGTCAACAGAAGCAGAGAAGTCAGAATTTCTCACGGCAAACTTGGATTTCAATGAACTAGGCTTCCGAATGAATTAAAATGAAGGGCAAGACCTTCTTCTGAGCTAAGGCTGCACGCTGCAGTCGTTCTTTGGCCTGGCAGTACTTCTCCTCCAGTTCCGTGGTACGATTCTGCAGCTTTTGCTTCTCTTCCAACCACTCTATGCGCTTTTCTTCCACCACTCTGTGCAAGACATAAGACAGATGATCCAGCTACACGGGGGATAATCAAGCAAAATGGATCCCTGAAGCAGACCAAATGGAAATCCCTCTATTACTACCCCATTAATATAATTACCAGATGCTTTAATTGAACACAAGGTACTTCATAAATGCTTCATAAAACCAACATGAGGGAGACCGCCGGGAGCGGCGGGGTAATAAAGGAGGACCTGCCATGGGATATTTTGTAACTTTATCAGTGCCCTTTATGTGCGACTCTTTGCATACCTTGGATATGCAAAACAAAGAATTTAAACAAAGACAATAAAGCATTCACTGCTGGAAGTTAATGAAAATTAGAAAGAGTAGATAAGAAAGTCAGGAGGTAACACAGCTTTCTCCTCCATTCAGACGACCGTCCGGCGCGGCCTGCAACCACAACAGCCTGACTGCGGGAGAAGACGGCAGGAGAAGGGAAAGACATTGTGGCCTTCCATCACAGTGAGGAGAGGACTGGAGGAGACTCACTGTGATGGATGTTTCTTTGATGAATGTTTCTTTTTTTTGTGTGTTTTTGGGGTTGTGTAATTTTAATGCCTATTTAATGCTTTTATTGTTGGACTGTGTTTTTGGGGTTGTGTAATTTTAATGCCTATTTAATGCTTTTATTGTTGGACTGTGGGTGACTGAATTTCGTCCAATATTGGATGACAAATAAAGCTATCTTGAATCTTGAATAACATTTCAAAGAATTAGAAGATTTACAAACATTTAAATGCCATCCGGCAATCCTAATGGAACTAACTGCAACACTGAGGATAATAACATAATGGGTGAGTAATAGCACCTCTGTGCAATCCAGAGAACACCACCTCATTCACCATACTGGGCAACATCTAACTAGAGCAGACGTTGAAATACTGAAAGGACTGCAGATGCTGGAAATCCGAAATAAAAACAGAAATTGCTCCAAATACTCAGCAGATCAGAAGGCATTAGTGGAGATAAAAACAGTGTTAACATTTTAAGTCCATCAAGACCATTCCCCATAATAGCTTTGATGTAAAGTCAGACCAGAAACATTAACCTTTACCCTCTCTCCATAGATGACACCTGACTTCTAGAGTATTTTCTGTTTCCAGGCCAGCTAGAGCAAGCATGAACGATAATTACCCAGGAGTCTTGAATTCCATATAACCATAATAATAATTTATTAGCCAAGTATACTTTGCAACATATGAGGAATTTGATTTGCCATACAGTCGTACCAATAAATAGCAACAAGACACCCAAATAATTTTTTAACATGAACATCCACCACAGCGACTCCCCCACATCCCTCACTGTGATGGAAGGCAAAAGAAGTTCAATCTTCTTCCCTTCTTTGTTCTCCCGCGGTCAGGGCACTTGAACCTTCCGCAGTCGGGGCGAGCTTGGCTCCTGCAACCGGTGGTCGAGCCCTCCACATCGGGGGATCAAGCTCCCGCATCGGGGGATCTCGGCTCCCCACACCGGGCGATCGGACTCCCGAGTCAGGGCTGGTCGAACCTCCTGTGGTTTGGAGCTTCCCGACATCAGCCTCTACCCGAGACTGCGAGCTCCTCGATGGTGAAATCCGCAGGCCGTGGTTGGAGCGTCGATCCCAGGCAAGGGATCTCAGGCTCCGATGGTAAGTCCACACCCCCGCGGTGGGGCTCAAAGTCAGCCACGAGCAAGGCCGCCAGCTCCATGATGTTAGGCCGCAGAGTGACTGGAGATACGATCCGGAAAACAATCGCATCTCCGGCAAGGTAAGAGATTGAAAAAAGTTTCCCCCTCCCCCCACATAAAACAAACCAGAGAACATTAACACAAACTTTTAAAACACACTAAAAATACCAAAAGAGACAAAAGGACAGACAGACTGTTGGCGAGGCTGCCATCGCTGAAAGCGCCACCCGGTGGAATGTTTATCACAGAATGGGGAAAATATATGAAAGCGGAAGAGATAAATTGCCGAAATACAAAAATTATTCAAAGGGAAACAGCATCTTACTTTTCAGCTTCCTGCTGTGCCCGTTCTGCTTGGCTTCTTCCATTTCGAACTTCCTCCTTTAAGCGGTCAAGCATTTCTCGTAGCTTTTTATTGTTCTCCAATAAATCATTTTCTGACTGTGTCGCAGTGTTAGCCTGGATCTGCAGTTCACTGATTTGCTTCAGTTGAGTGGTGGTGGGGAGGGCAAGATGCAAAAGAGGAAAATTTAAATTTAGTTCCTGTTGAAAGTGAAATTTCATTTTGTATTTCAGTTTAGTTTAGAGATAGTTTAGAGATACAGCGCGGAAACAGGCGCTTTGGTGCATCGACCAGCGATCCCCACACATTAACACAATCCTACACTCACCAGGAACAATTTACATTTATGCAAAGCCAATTAACCTATGTCTTTGGATTGTGGGAAGTAACCGAAGATCTCGGAGAACACCCACGCTGGTACAAACCCCGTATAGACAAGCGCCCGTAGTCAGGATCAAACCCAGGTCTCTAGCATTCGCTGTAAGGCAGCAACTCTACCACTACGCACATTCATTTTGCTGATTTTGAATTTAAATTTATAATTCGTCATCTTTGCTTTACAATTTTTAAGATTTTCTAAACCAACATACAGGCAACATAAAAAAGTCTCAATTTAAAATTTACAATCAAGGTTAAAACGTGGTTTAAATCCTCAGAGAAATATGCATTATTGTAACTGAAATGTTGCTGATTATTCAAAATGTGTATTAGCTTTTCATTAATTTCTTAGGAGGAAGGAAAGCAGGAAATATGTTCAAGCTATTTTACAAATAGTCACAAAGGATTTTTTTGGGGCTCAAAGAGAATTTAGAGACATCCATAGATAGACACAAAATGCTGGAGCAACTCGGTCGGCTCGGCAGCATCGCTGGAGAAAGGAACGTGACATTTCGGGTCGGAATCCTTCTTCAGACCCGACCCGAAATGTCACCTGTTCCTTCTCTCCAGAGATGCAGCCTGGCCCGCTGAGTTGCTCCTGCATTTTGTGTCTATATTCGGTATAAACCAGAATCAGCAGTTTCTTCCTACACTTAGAGACATCCATAGTCTGCTGCAAAAAGTGCTGCAGAGTTAGAGGTGCTCTGATTAGTTTAGTTTAGTTTAGTTTAGAGATACAGCGCGGAAACAGGCCCTTTCGGCCCACCGGGTCCACGCTGACCAGCGATCCCAGCAAATTAACACTATCCTATACCCACTAGGGACAATTTTTACATTTACCAAGCCAATTAACCTACAAACCTGCACGTCTTTGGAGTGTGGGAAGAAACCTAAGATCCCGGAGAAAACCCACGCAGGTCATGGGGAGAACGTACAGACTCCGTACGGACAGCACCCGTAGTCAGGATCGAACCCAAGTCTCTGGCGCTGCATTCGCTGTAAGGCAGCAACTCTACCGCTGCGCCACCGTGCCACCCAAATAGATTAGAAAATAATATTTTCAGAGACCATTCAGTGGAGTACCTGTCTCAGTTCATCATTGTCATTCCTTTCTTTCTCAAGTTCTTCTATCTGATGCACTTGCTGTTGAAACTTGGACCTGCAGCATAAAGTAACAACAAACAGGCACCAAAATGTACACTTTGCTGGCTCTTTCTATGCAAGTCCAGTGAACAAACGTTTAGTGGGTCACATTACTGAAGTTTACTGTGCTCTACCCCTCCATTCTCAAGAACCCTTTACCTTTCAACATCTCGACTGGTTCCACATTCCTAATTCCGTTTAAAAAAATTGTTTGCACTTTTATCCTGCCCGGTTTCTCACTGAGAAAAGTGCTTTCCTCCTTCAGCCCCTGCTGTATCACCTTATCTTCAGAGTTCAGCTTCCACTTCATCTTATTACACCTTTTTCCAAAGTTCACAACCACCTTCAACCAGTGCCTCCATACAAATTTGCCTATCATCTCACACGGACTCTCTCTTCCCATCATTTCAATTACAGATAAGGCCAACTCAATTCCTTCCCTTGTGTCAAAGATAGACACAGAATGCTGGAGTAACTCAGCGGGACAGGCAGTAGCTCTGGAGAGAAGGAATGGGTGACGTTTTGGGTCGAGACCCTTCCTCAGAGTTCTCGTTCCCTTGTACCACTCTTAACTCCTACCCCTTCCCCCAAACAACCTCCAAGCCTGCTTTTCTTTCTGTTGACTGTACATCAAGGAAGTTCTCTATCCCAAGTCATTTCCAACATCACTTCCACATTTCCATCTCCCATAGGCACAGGGAATCCTGTTTCAACATGAGGCTAGATCAAAAAGAGTGTTTGATGGATAGAGTGTAATAGGGGAAAAAATAATTATTCCTTAGCCTTGACATTTACCCCCAAAACTTAAAAATCGTTATAAAATAGGCAAGGCATTTTCAGATAACTATGAGAAGTGTGTAAAATAAAAGTCAAGATGTACACCAAGCTCTGGTGCTCCAGTTCAAACCTGAGGTTGAGCACCTCCCTCTTGGATGCCTCCTCTTCTAACAGCACGGCGTGCATCTTCTCGCCCAAATGATCCTTCTCAGCCTGCCACGTCACATCCTGTTCAGCCTTCAGCCTCTCCAGGTCAGCCATTTTATTTTCTATTTCCAATCTTCGAGTAAATAAATGCTTTGATTACTTTTCAACAAGGAAAATCTGGCCAAGATTTATCAGTGTTCAAGTAAAGTCTCCGTGGATGAAATTGGACATGGGTGAGAAGAAAATCAAATATTGGTTTGTTCGAATGACTTTAGATTCCACTGGTCTCAATAAATGTATCGGGCACAGCAAGTAACGAGGGGAAAGAACAACTACATCTTCCTAGGTCCTTCCCCACAAGTAACTTCATCCTCTCCCACTTTGTTTGGAATGATGACAAGGGGAAGGCCATTCAGAAAAACAACCTCAATGTGATGAAAGAAAAGAGTCATGGACCTTCTACTGCAGAAATTATAATAAAATGCATTGATATAGTTTTGTAGGATAACTACAAGATCTATATCTCCAATGGATGACTTTGGAACAATGGTTATTATTATTATTAAAAAAGAAAACTTGGCAGTGGAGCGATCAGTGATCAGTCTGAAGAAAGGTTTTGACCCGAAACGTCACTCATTTCTTCTCTCCCGAGATGCTGCCTGACCCGCTGAGTTACTCCAGCATTTTGTGTCTACCTTCGAAGAAAACTTGGCAGTTCACTTGTGATCATAAGATCATGTGATAGAAATAGATTTAGGCCATTCGGCCCATCAAGTCTTCTCCACCATTCAATCATAGCTGATCGGTCTCTCCTTGCTGTTGTGCACAGCAAGATCCCAACACTAGCAAAAACATAAATGGTCTGATCAACCTGAAGGACCGTGGAACTGTCTCAACATGCAGACATGATTTATGTTTAAAATCTGACCTAAAGATACTAGCTTTGATAGCACTCCAGAACTATATGTTTAAGTCCACGATGGATGTATCATCATTATCTTTTGACTCGAGAAATGATCACCAACTGTGTTAGCCTGATATCTGTTTGACGAGTATTGCACATTGGTATATTCCAGGCCAAGTGTTCTTGTACAAATGCAATTAAAATTGCCTCCCCCAATTGTTCAAGGGAAGGTAATTCAATTTATTAAGTAATCTACCCCTAGTCAATGGGAAAATGAACTAAAAGACCACTGTTTACCAACAACAGTACAGTAAACCCTTTTTTTAACAGACCCCTTCATAACAGACACAAAAAACTGGAGTAACTCAGCGGGTCAGGCAGCATGTCTGGAGAAAAGGAATAGGTGACGTTTTGGCCCGACACCATTCTTCAAACTGAGAGGCAGGGATTCATAATGGATTTTGGTTATAGTGGACAGACCTGGTGAGAAAAAGGTGAGAAAATGGTCTTTGACCACTAGCTCTGGATACATGGAGCTGGATTTCAAGAATACCAAATGTGTTTGATGAAAAGAATTGGCGCTCAATATGCTCACAATTTTTCTTTGAAAAGTTTTAAGAAGAATACACACTTTTCACCCTGCAGTGCTGCGAGTTTCTGGAAATCCTCTTCTTTAGCCGCCTGAACCTTCCGTATCAGCTCTCTTTCTTTTGCTGCCATAAGCTCTTTGTGTCTTTCAATGTTGGCCTTCAGAATTTCATTATCTGACTCCAAACCTGTTGGGCAAAAACAAAAATGAATGCTTAAACATTGTTCATAGGTTCATCAATCCAATAATAAAGATATTTAGAAAGGAAATAAATACCCAAACAGAAGACAGCAATATATATACATACACATATTTTATTTATATATATATGTGTGTGCATGCGTGCGCGGGTGCGTGTGTGTTTATATATAGATATATAAACATACACACACATATTATATATATAAACATAGCACAAAAAGTAAGGAAATTTGTGTTTGGTAGATTATTTCTTTGTTGTAACAATGCTTCTTGGCAATAAATCTTATACCGTTGGAAAGCCTGTTTATTTCCCTTTTAAATGGTGCCACATTTGTAAGGAACATGCATTTGTGGGATGAGCAGCAGAGCTGAGTATATGGGTTGCGCCCATGAAAAATTTGCCAAATCTTCTCTGCCAATGCCAAACAGCTTATTCTGCTGTTGCTATTGACTCTTGTTTTGAGCTTCTGGTACCCCCAGGTGCTGACAATCAGGTGCCTGTTTGGCACCTGATTGGCAGCATCTGTGAGCATGGGCCCTGCTACAGTGGTCAGTAGGTGTCTGCTCCAAGAATCGGCATGCCACGTTTGACTGATCTGGATAGGGCCCGTGCGATAGGGCAACTTCAAGCTGGTGTTCCGCAAAACCAAGTTGCGGCATTATTTGGAGTGAGCCCTTGTACTATCTCCAAAGTGAAGGCCAAGTTCCATATAACGGGGGATGTCAGAGATAGGCCGCGAAGTGGGCGTCCCAAGAAGACGACACCCGAAGAAGACCGTTTCCTCACCCTGTCAGCACTTAGGAACCGTAGGCTGTCTTCTACAGATTTGCAGTCAAGGTTTACAGGACGATATGGCCGACGGCTTTCTGCCCAGACAATTCGGAACAGACTGCACGCAGCCGATCACCGGTCTCATAGGGCTGCCAGGAGGCCTGCCATGACTACCCTTCATCGTCAGGCCCGTTTGCGCTGGTGTCGGCAACACGTGCACTGGAACCTGAACATGTGGAGGAACGTTATGTTCAGCGATGAGTCCAGATTCTGCCTACGGCAGTTGGATCATAGGGTCAAAGTATGGAGAAGACGTGGAGAACGCTATGCTGATTGCTGCACCGATAGAGTAACATCTTTTGGTGGAGGCAGTGTGATGGTGTGGGGCGGCATCTCCCTCACTGGAAAAACGAGGCTTGTCATCATTGGAGGCAATCTCAATACAGAGAGATATCGAGATGAGATTCTGCAACCAGTGGCAATCCCATATCTCCACAGTCTGGGACCGAACTCTATCCTCCAAGATGACAATGCTTGCCCCCACAGAGCAGGGTTTCTCAGAGACTACCTCCAGAATTTGGGAGTGGAGAGGATGGAATGGCCTGCCAGCAGTCCTGACCTCAACCCCATTGAACACTTGTGGGATCAGCTTGGGCGTGCTGTTCGTGCCAGAGTGACCAACACAACCACGTTGGCTGACTTGCGACAAATGCTGGTTGAAGAATGGGATGCCATCCCACAACAGTGTGTGACCAGGCTGGTGACCAGCATGAGGAGGAGGTGCCAGGCTGTTGTGGCTGTGTATGGTTCTTCCACACGCTACTGAGGCTCCTGTTTATTAAATGAATAAATTGCCAATATGTCTTGTTTCTTCAGACTTCAATCATCCAATCCACCAAACAACACCGAACAAGAGTCAATGGCAGAATAAGCTGTTTGGCTTTGGCAGAGAAGATTTGGCAGATTTTTCATGAGCGCAACCCACATACTCAGCTCTGCTGCTCATCCGACAAATGCATGTTCCTTACAAATGTGGCACCATTTAAAAGGGAAATAAACAGGCTTTCCAACGGTATAAGATTTATTGCCAAGAAGCATTGTTACAACAAAGAAATAATCTACAAAACACAAATGTCCTTACTTTTTGTGCTATGTTTATATATATATATATATATATATATAGAGGAAGGAATTGGATATGCTGGTTTAACTGGTTTAAACCGAAGATAGAGACAAAAAGCTGGTGGAAAGGAATAGATGATGTTTCGGGTCGAGACCCTTCTTCAGACCTGAAGAAAAAGAATAGGTGACGTTTCAGTCTGCAGTTTTAGGTATTTATATCATCCAAGTCAGCAATGATTGTAGTTCAGGAATGTCACTTGCATAACCCCAAGACAAACTGTCGGAACGGAATCATTGCACACTAGTAGTGGATGCTTCCTTACTTGCACCATCATTATTGTTCTAATAGGGTTTATCCTGGTCAGTCACTTCAACATTTAACACAGGGCTGTGGCGGATCAGGCCACTCCTCGGGTCAGCCCCCTCGTTACGTGACGGACAGGTGAAAGGGGTTAAAAGCCAGACCAAGGGAAGGCGTGGATCATCCCTAGGAGAACTACGCTGTGGGCACCAGCTCACAGCCTAATAAAGAATCTAACTAAACACTGCCTGGCGTCTTGCCTTTTCTCTGGCCTCCGCCAGGCCACTACATTGGTGACCTCGACGGACATCACACGTAGTGATGTCGAACAATGGGCAACCCGGTCCTGCCGCCCTCGGTCCTGCCGACCTCGAGGCCGTCTCCCTCAAACTCCCGACCCTGTGGACCGAAGAGCCTGAGGTCTGGTTTCAGCAGGCAGAGGCACAGTTTGCTGTGCGAGGGGTAACCGTCGACTTGACGAAGTACTTTTACGTCGTCGGCGCCCTGGACCAGGTGACAGCAAGGCGAGTAAAGCCTTACCTTAATGACCCCCCCGCGGATGACAAATATAAGGGCCTGAAAGAACTCCTTATCAGGAGGTTCGGCCTCAGCGACGCCGAGAGGGCAACTCGCGTTATGAGCCAGGGGGGGCTCGGGGACCGACGGCCGTCGGCCCTTCTGGAGGACATGCTCGCCCTTATGGGCGACCACCCGCCCTGTTTCTTATTCAAGCAGGCCTACACTGCGGCGAACGGTAGCCCCATCAACACTTAAGGGGTCTGCCAGCTCGCCCGTAACTTCGGCGACAGCTGGTTCACGTGGCAGTTCATCATTGCCGATGTTTCCCAGCCGCTGCTGGGCGCCGACTTCCTGCGGGCGCATTCCATGCTCGTGGATGTCGGGCGGCAGCGCCTGGTGCACTCCAGCACGCTGAGGCCGGTCTCCCCCAACGTCGGACACCTGTCGTCCGTGGATGCGACGTACGCGCTCATCCTGGCGGACTTCCCGGACATTGTGGAAACCCACTTCTCCTCCTCCACTCCCAAGCACGGGGTGCAACATCACATCCCCACCACCGGGCCACCCGTGCACGCCCGAGCGCGGCGTCTCGCTCCAGACAAGCTCCGTCTAGCTCGAGAGGAGTTTCATCAGATGGAGTCAATGGGCATCGTGCGCCCTTCCGATAGCCCGTGGGCGTCACCACTCCACTTGGTCCCCAAGGCGGACGGGGGTTGGCGACCGTGCGGGGACTATCGGAGCTTAAATGACGCGACCGTTCCCGACAGGTGCCCGGTTCCGCACATCCAGGACTTTAATGCCCACCTGGCCGGAGCATCCGTGTTCTCCAAGGTGGACCTTTTGCGCGGATATAATCAAATCCCGGTCCACCCCGATGACATCCCCAAGACTGCCATCATCACCCCGTTCGGCCTATTCGAGTTCCTACGGATGCCGTTCGGGTTGAAGAACGCCGCACAGGCCTTCCAACGGCTTATGGACTGTGTGTGCCGTGGCCTAGAATTCGTCTTTGTCTACTTGGACGACGTACTCGTGGCCAGCCGCTCGAAGCAGGAGCACTGCACCCACCTCCGCCAGCTGTGTAAACGCCTCAGCGAGTACGGTTTGTCCATCAACACTTCCAAGTGCCGTTTTGGGGTGACGGCCATCGATTTCCTCGGCCATCGGGTGACCCCACAAGGGGTGGTACCTCTTCCGGACAGGGTCGAAGCTGTCCGCCGTTTCCCCCGACCGACCACTGTCAAGGGCCTGCAGGAATTCGCTGGGATGGTCTCGTTCTATCACCGCTTCCTGCCGTCGGTAGCCCGAACTATGCGCCCACTCTTCCACCTCATGGCTGGTCGCCGCAAGGAGGTCGAGTGGGACGACGAAGCAGGAGCGGCCTTTGAGCAGGCTAAGGAGGCCCTGGCCAGGGCCACGATGCTCGTCCATCCTAAGGAGGATGCCCCAACCGCCCTGACCGTGGACGCTTCGGAGGTGGCGGTCGGCGCGGTGCTAGAGCAGCACATCGACGGGTGTTGGCGGCCACTCGCCTTCTTTAGCAGGCACCTCAGCGGGGCCCAACGGCATTACAGCGCGTTCGACCGGGAGCTCCTCGCCCTCTACCTCGCGGTACGCCACTTTCGGTACTTCCTAGAAGGGAGACCCTTTACCGCGTTCACAGACCACAAGCCACTCACATTTGCGTTCGCCAAGGTTTCGGATCCGTGGTCTGCGCGGCAACAGAGACAATTGGCTTATGTGTCGGAATATACCACCTCAATTCGGTTCGTGGAGGGAAAAAACAACAGGGTGGCCGACGCCCTGTCTAGACCCGCGATCCACGCCGTCCTACAATTGGCCGGGGGGATCGACTATTCCGCCCTAGCAGCCGCACAGCTGGGGGACGAGGAGATGGCCGCCTATCGTACAGCCGTGTCCGGCCTGCAGCTGGAGGACATTGTCTGTGGCCCCGGGGATACAACACTGTTGTGCGACACCTCCACTGGCCTGCCGCGGCCCATCGTCCCTGTCGTCTGGCGTCGCAGGGTATTCGAGGTGCTCCACGAGCTGTCTCACCCCTCCATTCGGGCGACGGTGGCCCTTGTATCCTCCCGTTTCATGTGGCACGGGCTGCGTAAGCAGGTCGCACACTGGGCACGTACCTGCATCCCGTGCCAAACTTCAAAAATCCAGCGACACGTGCGTGCGCCTCTGCAAGAGTTTCGTGTCCCTCGGCAGCGCTTCGACCACATTCATGTAGACATCGTGGGGCCGCTGCCGCCGTCCCGGGGCATGACCCACCTCTTCACTGTGGTAGATCGCTTCACGCGGTGGCCGGAGGCCATTCCGCTGGCAGACACCTCGACGGCCACCTGCGCGCGGGCCTTGGCGGCGCACTGGATCGCCCGGTTCGGGGTGCCACTGGACATTACATCCGACCGGGGGCCACAGTTCACTTCGGAACTGTGGTCGGCCATGGCAAGACTCTTGGGTGTCAGCCTACACCACACTACGGCGTACCATCCACAGTCGAACGGGTTGGTGGAACGCTTTCACCGCCAGCTGAAAGCTGCCCTGAAGGCTCGGCTCACGGGCCCAGACTGGGTGGACGCCCTGCCGTGGGTTTTGCTGGGGATCCGCACCGCACCCAAGGAGGACTTGGCCTCCTCCTCCGCCGAGTTGGTGTACGGGGCCCCCTTGACGGTTCCCGGGGAGTTCATCCCACCAGCGCACGGTCGAGTGGAGCAGCCTTCTGACGCCCTGCAACGTCTTCGGCAGACGGTGGGCAGGCTGGCACCTGTGCCCACATCACGTCATGGGACATTCCAGCCACACGTCCCTGCCGCTCTGGAGGACTGCCAGTTTGTGTTCCTGCGCAGGGACGCACACCGATCACTTCTCCAGCGGCCGTACGAGGGCCCCTTCCGGGTCCTACAACACGGCTCGGCCACATTCGTTCTGGACATGGGGGGTCGCAGAGAGACTGTTTCGATCGCACGGCTGAAGCCGGCACATGTGGACATTGATCGGCCGGTGCCGGTTGCACAGCCCCGCCCGCGCGGTCGCCCCCCGTCCAAGCTACCCCCTCCAGTGTCTGCTACGACCCCTCCACCTGTCGGTCAGTCGCCGGTCCCTGCGCCGGTCATGGTGCGCACCCGGGCTGGTCGCCTCGTGCGCCCTCCTGTCCGTTTTGTACCTCCGGTTCTTGGGGGGGGGGTCCTGTGGCGGATCAGGCCACTCCTCGGGTCAGCCCCCTCGTTACGTGACGGATAGGTGAAAGGGGTTAAAAGCCAGACCAAGGGAAGGCGTGGATCATCCCTAGGAGAACTACGCTGTGGGCACCAGCTCACAGCCTAATAAAGAATCTAACTAAACACTGCCTGGCGTCTTGCCTTTTCTCTGGCCTCCGCCAGGCCACTACAGGGCCAGCTTTAGTAAGCATGCCGACTTCCCATCTCACTCAACAGTGCCGCGGTTAATCCGGGTAAGGCCAATATATCTCAACCCCTCTTCTCCCTCCACCCCCCCCCCCAACCCCCAGCCACCTTCACCTGGAACCATCTGCCCATCAATTGCTCCTTTTCCAAATTCCCCCCTTACCTGCCAGCTCTTGGCTCCCCCTCCCCTCTTTATACTGGCTACCACCACTTTATGCACTCAATCCTGATCTCGACCCAAAATGTGGATGTTCCCGTTGTCTCCACAGATGCTGCCTGATCCACTAGGTTCCTTCAGTAGTTTGTTTTTTATTGCCTTAATTAATGCCACTCTTGGTTAACTTTCTCCACTTCCATCATGGGAGATCTGACATAATGGTGTCTCCGTTATGAATTCAGCTATCTTTCTCCCTGCCCACTAACCCGAACTAAACATAACCATTTCAAACATGGTAATCTTTTTAAAACCCCGAGCTATATGCTTTCCATCAAACCCAGTGCTGCTGAAACCCATGAGGCCCATCACCTCTAAACTCAATGATTGCAATCCTCCTAGCTATTAACTCTCTATTAGCTAAACTACCCACTCTTTATTAACTAGACGTTGTTCAAAACTGTTGCATGTATTCTGTTGTGCAATCTTGTTCTTGATGACTAGATTGGTTCTGCGAACACTGGTACTCTTTGTGCTCTCCTTTAAAATATCTCCATGCAAGTGGCAGCAAAATCGGGAGATGTAAAACAGTTACCATTTCAACAAAAGGTAGACACAAAATGCTGGAGTAACTCAGCGGGTCAGGCAGCATCTCGGGAGAGAAGGAATGGGTGACGTTTCGAGTCGAGACCCTTCTTCAGACTGATGTCGGGGGAGGGAGCGGGACAAAGTCTGACCCGCTGAGTTACTCCAGCATTTTGTGTCTACCTTCGATTTAAACCAGCATCTGCAGTTTTTTTCCTACCATTTCAACAATACCACCCAAAGTCACCACATTTCTGAATTATTTTCTTTGCATTTTCATGAACAACTGAGTAATTAATATGTGTCAGTGTTCAGGATCTTTATAATATCCCCATCAGGAAACATATAGCAACATATAGTTTCTAAATCAAAGAGAATTCAAGAAGGATACCATCCATTAGGCTTTGCATCTTATCTCTTTCTCTCTCAACTTCCCCTTTGGATCTCGCCGCATCTAGTTTGACGTTTGTAACTTCTAGCTTATGGGCATGTTTACATTCTTCTAGCTGTAATGACAAAAAAGTAATTTAGGCTCCACCATCCTTCCCATTTAAACTGTAATTATTGTGCCTGATAAAATGCAAATCATTCTCAGCAAAACAATCAAAATTCCCCCCTGACCAATTCCCCCCTTTTACTGTACACTGTGGAACTAAGACTTGCAAACAGCAATGACACATCTTAGAAAGACACAAAAAGCTGGAGTAACTCAGCGGGTCAGACAGCATCTCTGGAGAAAAGGAATAGGTGACGTTTTGGGTCGAGACCGTTCTTCAGACTGAGTGTCATGGGAAAAGGAAGCGAGGGATGTAGATGGTGATGTAGAGAGATATAGAACAAATGAATGAAAGATGTACAAAAAAGTAACGATGATACAGGCCATGGCTGGCTGTGGCCTAGGTGAGAACGAGTTCAGACAATGAGACTCAACATCTTATGTATGGTTTGCATCTTATCACAATGAGTGTGGCTCTGACAATGCCATTACTTGACTGTAATCATGCTTTATATACTCTTCAATCTGCACAATGTTGGCCACAAAAAAATGGGCATGAGGCTGCCATGACATCACAAACTAGTGACCGCTGGAGCAGAGGAACAAATCTGGAGGACATCAGGAATTTGCAGTTCCTATTAACTTGCTTCTTTACAACCTTTTTTCAAAACAAGAGATTAACACGAATCTGAGGGGTAACTGTCACACAAAGGGTGGTGGGTGCATGGAAGGAGCTGCCAAAGGGGGTAGTTGTTTCAGGGACTATCCCAACGTTTAAGAAACAGTTAGACGGGTACATGGATAGGACAGGTTCGGAGGAATATGGGCCAAACGCAGGCGTGGGACTAGTGTAGCTGGGACATGTTGGCCGGTGTGGGCAAGTTGGGCCGAAGGGCCTGTTTCAACGCTGCGTGACTCCATACATCCAAATATACCAAAGGAAAAATAGTTTTTTCATTCCAATTCATAGATTGTCAAAGAAAGTACAGCTTTAAAATCTGTCCCTAACGTAGTTTTAAGACATGCGAGACTGGTGTGGAACATCATATGGAATATAAATGGATGCAAATAGACTTTATGACAATTTTTATATCGGAAGGCTTTTATCTATCCGTCACTCACATAATGTTATTGTGATAAATGGTACAAATAAGAGCTATAATTGCTGAATAAATGCCAGGTACAATTGTTTAAATACTCCATAGAATCAGATGCAAACATCTTATTTTCTGACTCACTTTGACCGACAAAGCATTGACTTCCCGCTCAGCTTTGTGCAACTTGGTGGTCAACTGTGTGTTCTGTTCAAGAACCAGCTGCAGCTCCTGCTCCAAACGCTCAAGATGCATTTTTAGCGATTGCTTCTCTGCCTAGGAACAAAACAAAACACCGCAAATTGCACCTTTCACATGATGATTACCACCAACGTCACATGAATGGTCTGAAATGTCGAGTGTGGTCAGACCCATGATTGCAGGGTCCACTGTGTTTAATTTTGCCAGACCAAAGCTTTCAACGGCATGTCAGAATTAGATTTATTTCCTTTCACAGTCTCAAAGCTTTAGTTATGGTTAAAGATAATAGAATAGTTGTGAATTTTGGCGGGACGTCCAAATGTTTCCCTCCACAGATGCTGCCTGACCCGCTGAGTTCCTCCAGCACTTTATTTTTTGCTCAACAGTTCAGCATCTGTGGTCTCTTGTGACTTAAGTTCCATAGTGCAAAGTTGGAAAAAAGGAAGTAGGGGTATGCTGAAAGGGAAGCTTGTGTAAAGAATGAAGAACAGACCCAAAGGAGATAATTTAACCTTTATCGTTGGTCATTCAAAATCTCATCAAATTCAAACATTGTCAGTGTAACTGCGAGAACCTGCACATTCTGGGCAGCATGGATCATAGCTCTAGGGGCTAGTGGAATCAAGGGATATGGGGAGAAGGCAGGCACGGGGTATTGATTGGGGACGATCAGCCATAATCACAATGAATGGCGATGCTGGCTCGAAGAGCCGAATGGCCTCCTCCTGCACCTATTTTCTATGTTTCTATGTTTCTATTGCAGGTGGTGCAGCGGTAGAGTTACTGCCTTACAGCGCCAGAGACCCGGGTTTGATGCTGACCATGGGTGCTGTCTGTACGGAGTTTGTACGTTCTTCCCGTGACCTGCATACGTTTTCTCCGGGAGATCTTTGGATCCTCCCACACTTCAAAGACATACATGTTTGTAGGTTAATTGGCTTGATATAATTATAAATTGTTCCTAGTAGTAGGATAAATGTTGGTCGGTGCGGACTCGGTAGGCCGAAGGGCCTGTTTCTGCGCTGTATCTCTAAACTGAATTAAACTAAACAATTCAGGGTACCATGGATCATTGTATGGCAGACAGGCCTAGTGAAAACAGAGATGGCTCAGATATTTACCTGATTGGTAACTTCTGGAGATACCTTCAAAGCTATCACTGCAATAAGCAATGTGACCTTTTTATTTCACTAATTTCATACACTGAACATTAAGCAGTACAGGTAATATACAGAAGAGGCAGGGCTATGCAAGAATCAGAAGACTCCGCAACAAAACAGGTCTCACAATTCACTCCCAAGCCTACAAAGACCACATGCAGCACTACAAAGATGCCCTCTCCCGCGCCCACTCCACCTACTACTCTCAAATAATTCACTCTGGCTCCGGAAACCCAAAAACACTCTTCTCTACAATAAACAAACTCCTCAGCCCCCTGGACACCATCTCCCAATCATTCACAGTTGACAAATGCACCACTTTCCTTTCATTCTTCCAAAGCAAAATAGACAACATCTACAGCACCTTAACCACCAACGCACCTGCTCCCCCTCAAACCACCTGCCCCCCCCTTATCCTGTCAGCCCCTGCCTCAATTCTCCCCAATCTCCACCACCGACCTCTCTGACCTCTTCACAGGAATAAAAGCTGCCACCTGCTCTCTGGACCCCATCCCCTCCAGCTTTGTCAAGGCCTGCCTTCCTGCTCTCTCTCCACTTATCACTGCAACAATAAACTCCTCCCTGTCCACTGGCATCGTCCCGCCATCCCTCAAAATCGCTGCTGTCACCCCCATTCTGAAAAAACCTGGTTTAAACCCTGACACCCCAAACAACTTCAGACCAATCTCCAACCTACCCTTTCTGTCCAAAGTTTTGGAACGTGCTGTAGCTTCCCAACTCAAATACCACCTCTCTACCAATAACCTGTATGAAACTTTCCAATCCGGATTCCGCTCAAACCACTGTACTGAAACTGCGCTCCTCAAAATCACAAACGACATTCTCCTCTCCTCCGACGCTGGCAACCTCAACATCCTCATCCTACTTGACCTCAGCACCGCCTTTGACACCATAAATCACTCCATTCTCCTCACCCGACTTGAAACCTCCCTTAACATCACCGGCACAGCCCTATCCTGGTTCAAATCTTACCTCTCTGACAGACACCAGTTCATCTCCATTAACAACTGTAAATCCCCCACCGCTCCCCTCCCCCAAGGTCCAAGGTGTCCCCCAAGGCTCAGTCCTTGGCCCCCTCCTCTTCATCCTCTACCTGTTCCCCCTTGGTCAATTAATCCACCGTCATGGTCTCAACTTCCACTGCTTCGCCGATGATATCCAGCTCCTCATCTCCACCAAGTCAATCTCCCCCACCACACACTCTACACTGACAAACTGCATCACTGAAATAAAATCTTGGCTTCAATCAAATTTCCTCAAACTCAATTGCAACAAATCTGAAATCATCATCATTGGTCCAAAAACGCTCACCAAATCCACCCAAAACTTCATCCTCAACATTGATGGTCTCCCAGTATCCACCTCACCTCACATCCGGAATCTTGGAATCATCTTTGATCAAGCCCTCTCCTTCGACAAACACATCAAACACATCACAAAGACAGCCTTCTTCCACCTCAAAAACATTGCCCGTCTCCGTCCATCCCTCTCCTCCACAGCTGCAGAAACCCTCATCCACGCCTTCATCACCTCCCGTCTGGATTACTGCAACAGCCTCCTCTATGGCGCACCCTCAAAAATCATCAGTAAACTTCAATACATTCAAAACTCCGCTGCCCGTCTACTCACCCACACCCCGATCCGTGACCATATCACCCCCGTCCTTTATAAACTCCACTGGCTCCCCATCCCCCAGAGAATCCAGTACAAAATCCTCCTCATAACCTACAAAGCCCTCCATAACCTGGCCCCATCCTACCTGACCGACCTCCTCCACAGGCACACTCCCACCTGCACCCTCCGCTCTGCTGCTGCCAATCTCCTATCCCCCCACATCCGGACCAAACTCAGATCCTGGGGGGACAGGGCTTTCTCCATCGCTGCTCCCACCCTATGGAACTCACTACCCCAAAACGTTAGAGACTCCTCCACACTCACCACATTCAAAACATCGCTGAAGTCTCACCTGTTCAGTACTGCCTTCAACCACTGAAGGTCACCTCACCTTCTGTCTCCTTTCTCTGTTCGTTTATTTATTTACTTATTTATCTATTTATTAATTTCCCTATGTTCTCTAAATCTCTGTAAAGCGTCTTTGAGTATATGAAAAGCGCTATATAAATAAAATTATTATTATTATTATTATTAGAAGTACGCAAACCAACAAGTCATTACGGTCATGGATAGATGTCTTTTCACTATAGACAGGCATTTGGTAAAGTTATTGGTGGTGCTTCACTACTTGCAGTAATGGATTTCAAACTACTTTTGGAAGATCCTCTGATTATTTTGGGAAGGATGAAGGTTTTATTGGCCCAATGTTTGACATTGGAATCAGGGCAGAGAGGATATGACCCTCTCTAGAGTCAAGAACCTTTCACATCATCGAGAGTCAAGGAGCTTTTAGGTTCTAATCATCTCAGGGATTGCAATCAATGCAACTGGCCTGCAGTTCAGCAACTCGTGTCGCTGAAGCTGGAGGCTAATTGCTGGAACCTTAGCCATGCAATTCTTTATGTGCGATTGCATACTCTGTAACTGGCTCGATTGTCATGTATTGTCTTTCCGCTAACTGGTTAGCTGGCAACTTTTCACGGTACCTCAGTACAGTAAACTAAACTGAACTGAACTTTAGCAATATAGTGGTGTTCGCTGTTGTAGCATAACAAATTCACAAGCTATTGGAGTAGAATTAGGCTATTCGGCCCATCGAGTCTACTCCGCCATTCAATCATGGCTGATCTCTGCCTCCTAATCCCATTTTCCTGCCTTCTCCCCATAACCCTTGACACCCGTTCTAATCAAGAATTTGTCTACCTTAAAATTTCTCTGCCTTAAAAATATTCACTGACATGGCCTCCATGGCCTTCTGTGGCAATGAGCTCCACAGATTAACTACCCTCTGACTAAAGAATGAAATTTGAATGAACTGGTCACATGTGCTTCCATACGACGATGTAAAAACAAAAGCTTACCTCCAAAGACTTGATGGCACTTTGAAATTCAGCTAACTGTCTCAGTTGAATTCTCTGCACGTTCTCAGCTTGTGCTCCGGAATTCTCTCTCTGAGCCCGGAGCTCTGCCACCTCAGATTCCAGACACTTGATTTTCTGACAGTGTTGGGCCTTTTCCCTCAAGAGTGCTTCGACACGTTTACTATCTCTCGTGGGATCAATACTCATTATCTGGTCATGCAGAGCTTGTTTGTCAGCTTCCAACCTAGCAACCTACCACAGGAAAGAATAAACCCCAGAAATAACAATCTGTTTTTACAGCGTTAGCCACATGGTTTTGTAGAAGCATGTGCAGCATACAAAAAAGCTCAAACGTTTAGGAAAGCATTAGGTTCGACATAGCTGCAAAAATCTGATATACCCATAGTTTAACACCTTGTGGGTTTAGGGGTTGGGGTCAGATAAGCGCTCTCTGTAATTGAAGTACACGATGGTCTTGTACTTCACATGCCTATTTACATACAATGGGACATGGGAAAGACTTTGCAGGCCTTGTGAAAACAAGCAGCAAATGAAAGAAGAAACATTCAGCCACTGTCCAGCACCACCAGCGGGACATGATAAGTGGCAATGCTGACTCACGTTGAGAAACTTGGAGGGGAGAAATGCAAGCAAGGCCCTGCCGTTAAACTTGTGAAACTCAATATCATTTGTTTCTCCCAGCCCTCACGTAAAATATTGCAATCTCTGTGCCGCAAATGGAAAATCTCCATTTCCCTGCACTAGCAAATTAGAAAAAAAGAATATTTGACAGGGGAGAACTTCGAAAATGCCAAAAGACTACAAGCATGTCATCCTTTCATTCCCTTCCACCTGTAAGGAACAGTGTGTCCAATGACATTATTCATTCTTACGTACATAAATGGTGACATGGTGGTGCAGCGGTGAAGTTGCTGCCTTTAAACGCCAGAGACTCGGCCGTGTTCAATCCTGACTACGGGTGCTGTCTGTACAGAGTTTGTACATTCTCCGTGTGACCGCGTAGGTTTTCTCTGGGTGCTCCGGTTTCCTCCCACACTTCAATTTTACCAAAGCCAATTAACCTACAAACCTGTACAGGTTTGTAGGTTAATTGGCTTTGGTAAAATTGTAAATAATCCCTAATGTGTAGGATAGTGCTAGTGTATGGGCTGGTCGCTGGTCGGCGTGGACCTGGTGGGCTGAATGGCCTGTTTCTGTGCTGTATCTCTAAAATGATTACTTAGTCTATTATTTACATACGTATACACGCTCTCCCTGAGACTGTGTGGATTTTCTCCAGGTGCTCTGGTTTCCTCCCGCACTCCAAAGACATATAGGTTTGTAGGTTAATTGGCATTGGTAAAAATTGTAAATTGTCCCTAGTGTGTAGGATAGTCCTAGTGTACGGGGTGATCGCTGGTCGGCGCAGACTCAGTGGGGCGAAGGGCCTGTTTCCACGCTGAATCTCTAAAATCCCCACGGATTACTCCCATCTAGATATACACCCTCCTTCTTGTGCATCTATCTGGTGTGTGTGGTGGAACAGGACACAGCCAGGCACTGTGGTCTGCCATTTTATCTATAATGCATGATGGAATGCAGACTGGCTAGGCTGTGCAATCTCTCACTCAATTTAAGCATCAGTCCTCAGGTGTTTGTGAAGAGGGTTTTGCAAAGTCAACAGGAATATGAATGAATCTGCTGCATCCAAATTCAATGCCAAGGTTGATGCTGGGTTGTCTGACCAATTTGATTATTTTCCTACTTTAACATGGCAGTCATGGTGCACCTGTATCAACCTCATTGTTTTGCCTCTAAACATACCAGTGTCTCAGCCATCAACGTCTTGATTTCTGCCTGAGGCTCCAACTCTCCACTGGAACTCCCTCGACTTTGACCAACTGACTGCATGCATCATGGTCTGCAGGAGATCCTCTGCATCTCTGCCTTTGCAGAGTGAGCAAAGAAACCACAGATCAAGATGATGCAAGGCCTGTTCCTCTGCATTCAAAACCTCGGACCCCATGTGCAATAGAGTTTTGCAATCAGGGTCCTTGCATAAACTCACTGTACAGTACCAATTTCCTTTGCAGATCATTACATTTTCTAAGTCAATGTCTTTCCGATTCCCCACCCACTTCATCTCTCTTTTTACAGGAACAGAAACCAGTTTTAAAAAATTGGAAGTTTGAACCTCTTTACCACACTCCTGCCTTTTTATTTCTGTCAAATAAGGGAGGAATCTTCAATGGAGAACAGACTGAGGCTTGCGATTTTATTAAGGACAGAAACATATTGCAAAAGATTGTCGGGTCCCGAAAGATCCCCCCTCTGTTTAAATAAGAGAGGTGAAAGCAGAACAGTGGTAGCCAGCATAATGCATGGCCAGTGGAAACAACACTGACAACAACAGCATGCAGGAAGAAAGGTGGAATGATGAATGCAAAAATACTTGGGCATCCTACGATTCAACTGGCAGATAATATTTATGGGCAGGCACAACAGGTTAGTGGAAGAGTGGCAAGCAAATTAGTTCATAACACGAAAAGACACAATGTGCTGGAGTAACTCAGCGGGTCAGGCAGCATCACTGGAGAATATGGACAGGCGACGTTTTGGGTCGGGACCCTTCTGAAGAACCAGCACTTTGTGTCTTTTTGTTGCAGGCCAGCATCTGAATTTCCTTGTTTCTACACATCATGACAGGAATTCATCATCAACTATTCTTACCTCAGCTTCAAATTTGATCGCTTTGTCACTCAGGATTCGTTCATTCTCTTCCTTTTGATGCTCAATCTCTGATTTTAGGAACGTGTATTCATACCGCATTTTATTATATTCAGCTCTGTATCTTTCAGCTTCCTAAAACATTAAAAAATGGTCTTCAGTTTCATACAACAAACTAACTTTTTTTTTTTTAAATCACTCAAAATTGTTATTAATAAGGAAGGATTTTCCTTGGCATTATTCTCACCTCTTCTTGTTTCCTGAAGCGCTCCCTCATAGGTGCCTCAAGATCTTGTTGTATTTGTGCTTTTAATAACTCCAGTTTTTGAGGTGTTACTATCTAGGCAAGAAAATAAGAAAGGTCATCAACTGCAGAAACAATTTCATCTCATTTTAATTTCATCAAAGTCTGTCTTTTCCTTTGCTTCCAAGTGTATAATCCACGTACAACTTTGTAGGTTAATTGGCTTCTGTAAATTATCCCTTGTGTGTAAAGTGGTGCACACTGTGGTAAAGAGGGCTGCATTATCACCAGTGATGCTGCCCAACCACGTAACAGCCAGTTTATAGTATTCAGCCCTTGCCACAGTCAATGGGTACACTGGGAGTCAAATTTGTAAGAAGGAGAACTGATGATGACGTGATACCACTCCGGCTTTGTGGATTTAGATTGAATGATGAGGCCAATGTAGGAACAGCACATTCTTCCAAAGATAGGACAGGTGCTCACGGGATGGTGGGAGTGGGGGGTAGTTTGAGGTCCTTATGGAGGGTTCTGTGCGTTTCTTCTGGCTATGGTGTCTAGAATCTGGGATCACAGTTCTCCTTCCTCCTTCAAGGCACTCCATTCAATTTATCTCCCAAGTGGTGATCACTGTTTGACGTGGCCTCGGTGGACTAAAGGCCCTGTTTCCATGCTGTATCTCTAAAGTAAAGGTAAAGCCCTACACTGCATAGGGTCCAAGGAATCCCATGGACTGAGACTGCAGAGGACCAGAGGTGAACATTTACACGATTCCCCTGCCACCCCCCCATGTGGGGCTGGTCCACGTACCCCAACAATTGTCAAGCCTGGTTTCAAATACAGAATCAAGTTTGCAAGGGTAGCTTACAACTGGATGCACTCTGATAATCTCTCACTGTTCAATTACTCATGAATTGCAGCATAAAATGAGGCAATTCAGCCCATCAGCCCCGTGTTAACTCACACATCCCAAATCTTCATGTTACCTTCTCCTCTGTAGCCCTACTGCATATCGTCTCTCTTTTACTGATCAAGACCCCTTTCATTATTTTGCCACTTATTTGCTTTAAGGGGTGATTTACAGTTACCAGTTGGCCTCCCGGCATTTGGGAGTGGGGACACCACCTGCTGGAAACTCATGCCACCATGGACAGTACAAGCAAACTCCACACAGACAGCAATTGAGGTCGTGGACAAAGGCACGCCCCTGGAGCTGAAAGGCAACAAAATAACACCTGTGCCACTGTGTTTTGCTATTTTCCCTGCAGATTTCTGAAAGTCCCTAGCAAATCAAAATCTTTATCTCAAGGTTTCACTCTGTACAATAACTCGTGTGACAACTGAAACAGTTGGGGTATTTTCCACACGTTTTATTTTTCTACTGAATAGCTTGTAATTCTGAAAACCATAATTGATTTTTGAATTTCACCAAAAGGATTAAATCCATCAGCATTTTTGTTAAAATAAACACGCTTAAAAACATTTATAAAAACTTGGAACAATCAATGTTAATGGGCAAACTTAGATGAATGAGCTCTAATATATAATCTTGTCACTGAAATCAAAATCAGCATACCGTTCATCACATGAGGCTCATGTTATGGTTCCCATTAGCTTACAATATAGGAAGGAAGGTAACATTTGATGGCGTCTCAGTTTGGCACAGTGGCGCAGCAGTAGAGTTGCTGCCTTACAGTGCCAGTGACCCAAGTTCGATCTGGACCATGGGTGCTGTCTGTACAGAGTTTGTACGTTCTCCCCGTGACGGCTGTTATTTTCCCAGGTGCTCTGGTTTCCTTTCACGTTCCAAAGACATGCAGGTTTGTAGGTGAATTGGCTTTTGTAAATTGCCCCTCGAGTCTATGGATGCGAAACTGGGATGACACAGAACTAGTGAGCGGGTGAACGTTGTCGGTGTGGGCTTAGTGTGGCCCGAAGAGCCTGCTTCCACGCTGGATCTCTAAATTACAGCAATTAACTACATTTAAGACTTCTGTCTCGATCACTTCAATGTTCCAGATTTAACTTTCTTATATTTACGACAGAACGTGTCTTTCACAATCTCAAGATTTCACCGTCCATTATACACCCAAGCTGGGTAATGTAGGAAAACATAACAGCCAACTCATCAAGCCTCCATTCATTACAATGCAATAAGTGATTACAAAGCATGTGTTCAACGATCAAAACACAAAGTGCTGGAGCAACTCAGCATGTCGAACAGCAAAGGGATGATGTGGAGGCAAAGGGATGATCAAGTGTTGAAGTTTATCATAGAGGATGATTTGTCACCTATCCTCTCCGATTGTGGTCTGTTGGTCAGGAAGTCAAGGATCCCGTTGCAGAGGGGAGCACTGATTACAAGTTCCACGAGTTTGGAGATGAGCTTGGTTGGGATAATGGTATTGAAAGCAGAGTTGTAGTCTATGAATAGGCATCTGATGTAGGCGTCCTTCATATCCAGGTGTTCCAGGGATGGGTGTTGGACCAGGGAGATGGCATCAGCAGTGGACCTGTTGTTGCGGTAGGCGAACTGCAGTGGATCTGGTAGGCTGGATTTAATGTGTGCCATAACCAGCCTCTCAAGTACTTCATGATGGTGGATGTCAAGGTCACTGGACAGTAGTCATTAGAGCATGAGATGTTGCTTTTCTTTGGCACTGGGATGATGGCAGTCTTCGTGAAGCAGGTGGGTAGCTCAGAAAGGAGTAGGGAGAGATTAAAGATGGCCGTGAAAACTCCCCCCAGTGCAGTTTCCAAGGATGCAGCCAGGGGCTCCAGACAGTTGCTTTCCTTGTATTCACTCTCACGAAGGCCAATCTAACTCCGACAACCGTGATTCCGGGAAAAGGCACACTCGAGTCTGACTTCTGCTCAAAGCGAGTATAGAATGCATTGATCATCAGGGAGGGCTGTAATATCACCAGTGATGCTGTCCGACCACGTTACAGCCAGTTTATAGTATTCAGCCCTTGCCACAGTCAATGGGTACACTGGGACTCAAATTTGTAAGAAGGAGAACTGATGATGACGTGGTACCATTCCGGCTTTGTGGATTTAGATTGAATGACGAGGCCAATGTAGGAACAGCACATTCTTCCAAAGATAGGACAGGTGCTCACGGGATGGTGGGAATGGGGGGGGGGGGAGGTAGTTTGAGATCCTTATGGAGGGTTCTGTACGTTTCTTCTGGCTATGGTGTCTAGAATCTGGGATCACAGTTCTCCTTCCTCCCTCAAGGCACTCCATTCAATTTATCTCCCAATGCTGTTTTTTGATCCCTATTGTCTCAACATGGCTGAACACAATTTATGTTTGAAAAAAACTCAGTTAGAGCAACTTGGGATCTATTGCCACTTTAAATTTGTTAGGCATTTGCTTAGATTACAATTTATGCAAACTATAACGTCACCTGCATTTTCAGTTCCTCTTGTTCCCTTGTTTTATCTAGCAATTCCCCACGAAGTTCAGCAAGAAGTAGTTGGAATTTCTCCTGAGTACTTTGTTTGTCTGTCAGCATCCGCGTCAGTTCATTCTGGGATTTTGTGTATTCATTCTGCAACCTGCAGCAATAGTCAAACATTTTTACATGAGTATTGCCATTCAACCCGTTTAATAAAAAAAGATAGTTCTATAATTCAAAAGATTGAAGTGCATATTTCATAAGTTCATAACTTCTATTGTGTTGTATACTGCTTGAGTTACAAAGAACACTTTTCTGACAAGGCTTTTAAAAAATATCATAAGCAATCGCCAAGTTTTTCTCTCGTTTTGACGGCACTGAGCCTGTACTCGCTGGAGTTTAGAAGGATGAAGGGGGGCCTCACTGAAACTTACGGAACAGTGAAAGGTCTGGTTAGAATGGATGTTGAGAGGACGTTTCCACTAGTGGGAGAGTCTAGGTCCAGCGGTCTTAGCCTCAGAATTATAGGACGTTCCTTTAGGAAAGGGATGAGGAGGAATTTCTTTAGTCAGAGGGTGGTGAATCTGTGGAATTCATTACCACAGAAGGCTGTGGAGACGGTCAATGGATATTTTAAAGACACAGATAGATAGATTCTTGATTAGTACGGGTGTCAGGGGTCATGGGGAGAAGGAAGGAGAATGGGGCTAAGAGGGAGAGATAGATTGAATAATGGAGTAGACAAAGGGTTAAATTGCTAATTCTGCTCCTATCTCTTGTGACGTTTAACTGGTAATCAGTCTGGCTATCCACTCCTTGCACCTGACCTCCCTTGTTATAGAACGGTGAATAGAACCAGCCATACTAATCCACGCTAGTGACGTCCTACTGAGATTTCTCCCCGCATCTGGGGAGATGTGTACCATGCTCAGTCTGCAGTAACTACCCAATTAAATTTTCTTGCAACACCCAACACATTATATAGTGTAAAAAGGAACTGCAGATGCTGGTTTACACCAAAGATAGACTCAAAATGCTGGTGTAACTCTGCGGGTCAGGCAGCATCTCTGGCAAAAAGGAATAGGTGGCATTTTGGGTCGAGATGTTTCGGTCTGATGAAGGATCTCGACCCGAAGCGTCAACTATTCCTTTTTCCCAGAGATGCTACCTGACCCGCTGTGTTAATCCAACATTTTGTGCACATTATCTTGCTTGCTTCAGAGTACAATCAGTAAATAGGATTGGAAACCTCTCCTAGTGTCCTGCAGTCAGGAATAAATTCACGTTATTTGCCTAGAAATTCTAATGAAGTGAGCATTTGAATGATTATATTTAACATGTTGGCCCAATGTATCAAGTTTCAGTTATGTCCAAGGTCTCACATTTTTGCAGACGAACATGTGCTGTCCAGTCTTTCTCTTTGTTTTATAGTATTGTAAATATTATTTTTAATAATTGAATACATTTTCTTATTTAGAAAAAAGGGATTCTCACACGCCGTTGTGGTGGCTGTTTATGTTTAATCTTTATGTCGTTTTGTATCTTGTTGCCTTTTTGGTATGACTGAATAATAAATCAAATGTGCTGTCCAGCCTTTCTCTTGCAAACCTATGGTGGTAAAGTAGGCAGATGCCGAATCTGGGTTCGGTGGTGGGAAGATGTTGGAGCTCAGCATGTGGTGGGGATGGGGTATGGTAGGATCGCAAATGGACACTGCCTGTATTGACTTTGGCAGAGATGGTTGCAGTCAGAAACATGGTTTGGCTTGGGTTGGGAGTAGAAAGCAGGGAATGGAATTGGAAAGTGTCATACTGACGTGAGAAGGTTAGGAGTAGGAATGGCGATCAGAGAACATCCTGGAGCCATGAGAACATCCTGAAATCTGGTGCGAGTGTGGACGGCTGACTGTTCGGGTGGACAGGGACTGCAGAGAGAGTGACAGCGGTCGGTACAACTCTGGTCACATCATGGTGAAGAGCAAGTGTGTGGCCTGGACATTGAACTGATGGCTGTGGGTCTGCGCTGTGCTCTAGGGATTCTCAGAGACTCTGCCCGAGCCAGCTGCCTGCCCCTTTTCCGGGGTTACATCCGTGCCCGGGTGGGGTTAGAGAGGGACTATGCAAGGTTCACGGATACCCTGGGGGATATCCGGGACCGCTGGGCACCGCGGGCGGAGTTGAATGCATCCTGGACAAGGATTGTAACATAGTTGTATAGTAATTCATTTAATATATTTGTTTGCCTTGTATTATGGTGGTGGGTTCTGTTTTGTTTTATAGTATTATAAATATTATTTTTAATAATTGAATAATTTTTTTGATTTAAAAAAAAGGGATTCACACACGCCATTGTGGTGGCTGTTTATGGTTAATCTTTATGTAGTTTTGTATCTTGTTGCCTTTTTGGTATGACTGTATGATAAATCAAATTTCACTATACCTCGGTACACGTGACAATAAAGGTCTATTGAACCATAGAGTAAGAGTGAATTATTCTGAGAAAACATGCAATGTGGTTTAAAATCCCCTGCAATGTTTCCAAATAATTTAACCACAGAAAAACATAAGTATAACTGGCAGGTCCCACAGTGTGCTCATATTTCCTGTTTTCTTTCAATAATTAGTTTTATAATCAAAGGTGAGAGTATTGGGCCGCACAGTGGTGCAGCGGTAGTGTTGCTGCCTTATAGCGCCAGAGACTCGGGTTCAATCCTGACTATGGGTGCTGCCTGTACGGAGTTTGTATGTTCTTCCCGTGACCCATGTGGGTTTTCTCCGGGATCTCCAGTTTCCTCCCACACTCCAAAGACGGGCAGGGTTGTAGGTTAATTGGCTTGGCATAATTGTAAATTGTCCCTAGTAGTGTGCGCAGGATAGCATACGTGTGCGGGGATCGCTGGTTGGTGCGGACACAAGGGGCTGAAGGGGCTGTATTTCTAAACCAACTAAACCATTTTTACTTCTCCTCCTTTTTCACATTTATATTTGTTATTTCATACAAATTTGTATCTATTTGTTTTAAACTTACTAATTTACTCGTAAACCTTTACTTCTCCCATCATCAATTTTTTGGCCATATGTTGCCACCCCTTAAACTTCCGACAAGTCTCAATCTTACCACCTTTCTTGGCAACATTTTAAACCTCTTCTTATAATCTAGAATTACCCTATGCCTCCTTGGTTAACAGTGGATGGATCACTTCCCTGTGAATATTATTGAACTCCATCCCCATTGAAACAGGACAGTACCAATCCACAAGGAACTAGTTACAGTCCTATAGCATACGTGTGCGGGGATCGCTGGTTGGTACGGACACAAGGGGCTGAAGGGGCTGTATTTCTAAACCAACTAAACCATTTTTACTTCTCCTCCTTTTTCACATTTATATTTGTTATTTCATACAAATTTGTATCTATTTGTTTTAAACTTACTAATTTACTCGTAAACCTTTACTTCTCCCATCATCAATTTTTTGGCCATATGTTGCCACCCCTTAAACTTCCGACAAGTCTCAATCTTACCACCTTTCTTGGCAACATTTTAAACCTCTTCTTATAATCTAGAATTACCCTATGCCTCCTTGGTTAACAGTGGATGGATCACTTCCCTGTGAATATTATTGAACTCCATCCCCATTGAAACAGGACAGTACCAATCCACAAGGAACTAGTTGCAGTCCTATATTGAATGATCTGGGACAGTATTTTTCAAATATAGTGCACATTTTTACTACAGGGCGGCATGTTGGTGCAAAGGTAGAGTTGCTGACTTAGTGCCGGAGACCAGGGTTCGAACACAACTATGGGTGCGGTCTGTACAGAGTATGTACGTTCTCCCCGTGACCGCGTGGGTTTTTCCCCAAGATCTCCAGTTTTCTCCCACACTCCAAAGACTACAGGTTTGTGGGTTAATTGGCTTGGTATAAATGTAAATTGTTCCTAGTGTGCAGGATCATGTCAACGTGAGGGTCACTGGTTGGTGCGGACTCGGTGGGCCGAAGAGCCTGTTTCCTCGCTGTATCTCTAAACTAAACTAAACTAAGCATTTGTTCTGAAGTCACCCAGGCCTCTATACACACTTCCCTCCAATTCCTCATCCTCGCACATTCACTTCTGTGTGTTCGTCAGCAAAAATGCACAGCATTTTAAGATTTGCATCGTTTCTATCAAATGAAATTGCTGACAATACCTTGTGTGCTCAGCCTTCAGCGTTTGATAGTTGTTCTTGTGATGTTCACATCTCATTCTCTCATCAATTAACATCTTTTGCAGCTCTGAATCCGCCCCATACAGATCTATCCCCACATTTAGTGGAGACGGCTGTCGGGTAAGATCTTCCATTGCAGAGCACCAACGAACAGATGTCAGCGCTAAAAAAGGATTCAGGAACCAGCTTACAAGAAACTCTCTTCTGAAAAACACTTGTCACGTGCCTGGAAACCTCACTCCTGAAGCCACCTGAAATAAACTGTCACGCAAAATGTCATGATCACAAGTTCTCACTCAATTAACCACTCTGATTTGTTGCAACACACATACTAATAAAATTATTCTCATTTAGTTTGCTGGAGGAAAAAAAAATCGTTAAAATATTAAAATACCAGCTAACTCTACAGCAGGACAATGCAAAGAACTGTACTTACACATCCCAGGATCCTAAATATGATGTTTGATCTGTTTTTAATAGGTAATTTTGATTTTATTTTATCATTCGATGGCAGCCTTGCCAACGGTCTGTCTGTCTTTTCGTCTTTTTTTATTATTTTTACTGTGTTTTAAAAAATTTGTGTTAATGTTCTCTGGTGTGCTTTATGTGGGGGGGGGGGGGGAGGGAGGGGGAAACTGTTTTTTAATCTCTTACCCTGCCGGAGATGCAATTGTTTTCTGGATCGTATCTCCGGTCGCTCTGCGGCCTAACATCATGGAGCTGGCGGCCTTGCTCGGGGCTGACTTTGAGCCCCACCGCGGGGCCGTGGACTTACCATCGGAGCCTGAGATCCCTTGCCTGGGATCGACACTCCAACCGTGGCCTGCGGATTTCAACATCGAGGAGCTCGCAGTCTCGGGTAGAGGCTGATGTCGGAAAGCTCCTAGCCACAGGAGGTTCGACCAGCCCCGACTCGGGTGTCCGATCGCCCGGTGTGGGGAGCCGAGATCCCCCCGATGCGGGAGCTTGATCCCCCCGATGTGAAGGGCCCGACCGCCGGCTAGGGGAGCCAAGATCGTCCCGTCAACGGAAGGCCCGAGGTCCCCAACCGTGGGAGAACAAAGAAGAGAAGCAGATTGAACTTTTGTTTTCGCCTTCCATCACAGTGAGGAACGTGGAGGAGTCACTGTGGTGGACGTTCATGTTAAAATGTATTTGTGTGTTTTGTTGCTTTTTATTGGTATGACTGTATGGCAAATCAAATTCCTCGTATGTTGCAAAACATACTTGGCTAATACAATATGATTATGATCTGTTTTTAATTAGATAGAGTAATTCGTCAGCACGATTTGAGCAGATCCAATTGCCTCCTCTGTGTTTCTGCTACATTTTGGAGATATAAAAGTCATGGTTATGCTGTAAAATACTAAGAGCTCCTAATCTGAAGCCCAGCTAAAGTTTAATCCTCTTTAAAAGTGGCTACAGATGAACATCGGGCATATACAACACGAGACTTCACAGGGACGTTCTTCAAGGTCAAATCCCAGCTGGGATTTTTTCTAGTTGTGTCTAAGTTTGCAGATGACACCACTACAGTGCAGGAAGGAACTGCAGATGCTGGCTTAAATCGAAGATAGACACAAATAAGCTGGAGTAACTCAGAGGGTCAGACAGCTTCTCAGGAGAAAAGGAGCAGGTGAATTTTTGCGTCGAGACCAGATCTGTGTTTAAGAGATCGGACCAGACCAGACCAGAGTGCCAATCCAGAGCATGAGCATACCTCAATCAATGATGAGGTAGAATACAGGGAGGAGATAGAGAATATAGTAACATGGCGTCAAAATAACAACCTCTCCCTCACTCAGAAAAACGAAGGAGCGAGCCATGGACTTTAGAGAGCAGAGTGGAATACAGAATCAAGAGATTTGAATTCCTATGCTTAAGTATCACCAACAATTTATCTTGGTCTAATCACATTGACGGTTTGGCCAAGAAAGCACACCAATGCCTCTACTTCCTCAGAAGACTCTTGAGATGTCTTCAATGACCCTTTGATTTCTATAGATGCACCATGGAAAGCATCCTATCAGGATGTCTCACAGCTCGGCTTAGTAACTGCTATGCCCATGACTGCAAGAAATTGGTGGTGCAGCGTTAAAGTTGCTACCTTACAGCGCCAGAGACCCAGGTTCCAACCTGACTACGGGTCTGTATGGAGTTTGTACGTTCCCCCTGTGACCACGTGGGTTTTCTCTGGGTGCTCCGATTTCCTCCCACACTCCAAAGACGTGCAGGTTTGTAGGCTGATTGGCTTCTGTAAATTGGAAATTGTCCCTAGTGTGTAGGATAGCGCTAGTGTAGGGGTGATCGCTGATTGGCGCAGACTCGGTGGGCCTAAGGGACTGTTACCGTGTTGTATCCCTAAACTAAAAATAAATTGTAGACATTGACGAACAGTAGAATATCTGCAGATCTATCTAGTACATCAAGCAGGCCAACCTCTCCTTCTCCCCCCACCCCACCCCCCTAACCCCATTAACTCTATGCATGCTTCATGCCACTAACATAAACAAGGACCACTCACACCTCAGTTATTTCCTCTTCTCTCCTCTCCTATCGAGCAGAAGGTCCAAAAGCTTTGACGCAGGTAGCGCCAGATTTAAGGACAGCTTCTTCTCCATTGTTATCAGACTCTTGAAAGGACCTCTTAGAAGCCAAGTATGTATTCCTGAGCCCCCAATCTACTTTGTTGTGTCCATTGCACTATTTCTTGTATCTGCACTTTAGCGGTAGCTGTAACACTACATTCTGCACGGTTAGATTGCATTCATTTTTGGTTGACCAACCTGAACAGAACACAAAACAATGTATCTCAGGTAGACACAAAATACTGCAGTAACTCAGCAGGTCAGGCAGCATCTCTGGAAAGAAAGAATGGGTGACGTTTCGCGTCGAGACCCTTCTTCAGTAGTATCTCAGTGCACATGTCAATAATAAACACATGCCAAACCTTAAGTAAATACCATTTTGACACTCGAGAGCTCCTTCCTGGTTATCAAAACCCTACATTCCTGGAAGAATTAACGCAAAGATCATACTAACCTTTAGAATTGCACCTCTTAAAGTCTATCCCAAGTCAAAAATAAGATGGATTTTCAGACATTCTGCTGCCAGTTAATGTTGCCAATTGTGGTTTTGACTAGGGCATTGCAATGAACAAATGAGCTAAGAGCCTTTATTTTCTCAACCTGTGAGTGCTCAGCCCTGACTTTCCATCAGTTTACTCACAGGCTCATAAGTCTGCAGAAAGTGACAACTTCATTGTTCCGGTTTGGGCAGCACAAATGACAAATGAACATTGTTGACTCTGGAGGCCAGGACCCAACTTACTATGGTGGTGAAAATAGCAGAAGCTACAATGCAGCAACATTTCTTGTGCGAGGGAAATAATCTAAATTGTAAATGCCTGAGTACTGGCCTTCCACCCCAACCCTCTGTCTTCCATCAGTAAGCCAGTTCTGAATTCACAAGGTCAGAGATAAGATTAAGCCCAAAAAAGCCTCAATTGAAAATTATAGCTGTAGGATTGTGTCCTAGTTTACATTAAAATGATTTCTTCTACCCCCATCCCAGCCATGGTATTTTGTTTAAAATCACATTACACTTAGGAAACAGTCATTCCGTCTTCTCCCCTCTCCTGTTGGGCATACGATACAAATGCTTGAAAGCATATACCACTGGATTTAGGAACAACTTCCTTCCGTCTGTTATCAGAATACTAAATGGTCCTCCAATAAACTAGGGTATAGTCCCGATCTTCCATCCAACATCATTGAGGGCCTTGGACGTTTTCTCGATAACTAACACTATAATGCAATATTCTGTACCCTGTTATTTTTCTCTTTGCACGATCTGTTGCATGTATCATATTATTTGATTGGATAGCATGCAAACAAAGCTTTTCACTGTAACTCAACTATAATCACTCTGTAACCTTTCACACCATTATTAAACAAGAACCAATCAATCTCCCCTTTAAAAATACCCGAAGCCTTGGCCTCCACAGCCGTCTGTGGCGATGAATTCCACAGATTCACCAGGTTAGGATCGAACCTGGGTCTCCAGCGCTCTGAGGAAGCAGTTCTACCAGCTGTTGATGCATCATTTGGCAATTATCTTTGAGGATGCTTCGAGAACATCCTTGAAGTCGTTTCTCTGTCCTTTAGCAATGTCTTGCCATGGGGGAGCTTATTATTTGCTTTTAGCCACCAAAGTGAAAGCAGTTTCTTCAGAATGGAATGTTATCCAGGTCACTCCACCAAATGGGAGAAGTGACTGAGGAAAGGCAGGGAATTATTAACCTAACATTTTTTTTCAGAAAATTACTCAACTCACAAAGAAGCAGGTTCAAATGGGCCCTTTCGGTTCATCTTCTCCAAGCAGCTGATGCCCGTCTACACTAATCTCTGCTTGCATTATGCCTGTATTCCTCTGCATCTTTCCTATTCAAGTACCTGTCCAAATATCTTTTAAACGTTGTACAACGTATGGACAAATCTGCCTTGTCCATATTTTCTGGGAATTTGTTGCAGATAAACACCAACTGTGTGAAACTTATCCCTCAGATGTCCTTTTAGTTTCTTCTTTATCACCTTAAACCTGTGCACTCTAGTTCTGAACTCCCTTGTCCTTTTGGTGAAAACAAAATCATGACTCTCATAATCTCATAAAAAGGTGATCTGTCAACCTCCTATATTCCTGTGCAAATAAACCCAGCTGATTGGATTTCTCATAACTGCAGCCCTCACTTCCAGACAACATATTGGTGAATCTAAGGTAGACACAAAATGTTGGAGTAACTCAGTGGGACAGGCAGCATCTCTAGAGAGAAGGAATGGGCGACGTTTCGGGTCGAGACCCTTCTTCAGACCCCTCTCTCCAGAGATGCTGCCTGGCCCGCTGAGTTACTCCAGCATTTTGTGTCTACCTTGAATTTAAACCAGCATCTGCAGATCTTTCCTACACATATTGGTGAATCTCTTCTGCACAGTTCATAAGTTAGGCCATTTTGCCCATCCAGTCTACTCCGCCATTCAATTATGGCTGATCTATCTTTCCCCCTCAACCCCATTCTCCACCCCATAACCCCTGACACTCGTATTTATCAAGAACCTATCAATCTCCACCTTAAAAATATCTATCAATCTCCACCTTAAAAATATCCATTTAGGGCCTCCGCAGCCTTCTGTGGCAATGAATTCCACAGATTTACCACCCTCTGACTCAAGAACCTCCTCCTCATCTCCATTCTAAAGGTACTACCGTCCTTTTATGCTGAGGCTGTGCCCTCTGGTCCTAGACTCTCCTGCTAGTGGAAACACCCACTCTACATCAACTCTAACTAAGCCTTTCACTTCTCAGTAGGTTTCAATGAGATCCCCCTCATCCTTCTAAACTCCAAGCTTTCCAGACCCAGAGCCTGCATCAATTAGCAATATATTTCAATAGTTTTTAGAAAGTTAAAATGTAATTTGATGTTTCAAATATTATGGATAGATTAAAATAATTTCTGTTAGTTGTAGTGTGTAGGAAGGAACTGCAAATGCTGGTTCAAACTGAAGATAGACACAAAAAGCTGGAGTAACTCAACAGGACAGGCAGCATCTCTGGAGAGGAATGGGTGACGTTTCAGGTCGAGATCCCACTTCAGACTCTGAGTACGGTGTTTGTAGAAGGGTCTCGACCCGAAATGTCACCCATTCCGCCTCTCTCCAGAGATGCTGCCCGTCCCACTGAGTTACTCCAGCTTTTTGTGTCTATCTTCTGTTAGTTGTAAAATCTATGACAAGGTTTAACAATATTAATATTAAACCCAGACAATTAGGAAACATTACACACCTTACACACTGGAATTATTTCTGCAAAAGTCTACTAATATTTGGTCTATTATTAATTTTAAATTCAAGACTATTGGATTTCTATTACAGAAGATATTAAGAAAAAAGTGGCAAATTCATAAATAAACTCTGATTTGTGTTAATGGCAGGTCTGATTCAAGTTAATCAATATCTAGTCTGTCCTCTTGAGTGATGAACTTTGTTTTGCAGGTAATCCAAAGAGATCACATATACTCTTCAGAACTACAATCAAGGCAAATTGAAGTACAATAGATACAATAGAAAGGGGGAATTTACAGAATGCAGAATATAGTGTAGGAAAGAATGACACAAAATGCTGGAGTAATTCAGCGGGATAGGTAGCATCCCATTCCTTCTCTCCAGAGATGCTGCCTGTGCCGCTGAATTAATCCAGCATTTTGTATCTATCTTCAATAGTGCAGAATATAGTTCTCAGCATTGTAGCGCATCAGTTCCATGGACAAAGTCCAATGTCCACAATGTGATGAAGGTGACTTGGACAGTACCCTAGCTTATGTAAGGACTGTTCAGAAACCTGATTACAGAGGGAACTAAACTGTTCCCTAGTCAGTTGGTACACGCCTTTATGCTTTGTACCTTCTAGCAGTCAACAGGGAGAAGAATGACCGGGGTGGGACATGTTTGTTTATGTTCGGTTATTTTCCGAGGCAGCATGAAATGTAGATGGAGTCGATGGTTGCAGGTCTGGTCTGTGAGATGGACTGGGCGACATCAATAACTCACTACAATTTCTTGAAATTCCAGAAATGTTGCCTGAACCAGTGAGTTACTCCAGCTTTTTGTGTCTGACTTTGGTTTAAACCAGCATCTGCAGTTCTTTCCGACACAGTTTCTTGTCGTCCTTTCCTGAATCAAGCTGAGATGTAACTTGACAGAATGTTTTCTATGGTGCATCTGTAGAAGTTTGTGAAAGTCATTGGAGACATGCCGAATTTCCTCAGCTCTCAGGAAGTAGAGGTGTTAGAGTGCCTCCTTGGCTATCACATCAATGAGATGCGGAGGTTAAAAAGTATAATTTAATCTATGTAATTAAATATAATTATTTCTCGATCTGTACACTTTGCTTTATTTTATCTTCCTTCAATGATACTTTTCAAATGTCCATCGCTGGACATTCATGAATAGGTTAATGTGTAGATAGGGATTAAAACAATATTGCAGCTTTGGTCACAAGGACCAAACAACGGCCTACTTCTGCGATTTCTACCGTTTGTTATATTGTGGTGAAATGCGACAACTGTCTTTCGCGCCGAGGAATCTGCAGTGATTGCAGCCCTGATTGCGCCCACACCCGGTCAACCTCCCTCCGCAAACCCCAGAGATGGAGTCGGGCCCTACCGTCTGCGGTCCGGGCTTCCAATGAAGCGGGGTAGACCTTCACGATCAGCCCGCTGGCAAAAGCCGACCCTCTCCCTCTCCCTCTCCGCCGCCCTCCGGCCTAGTCCGCCCTCGCCGCTCCTCCCGGTTGCCCGGGCAACGGCGAACGCTCGTGCACGGCGGCGGGCGGCCGGGCTTTTGGCGGGCTCGGCCTTCCTCTCCTGCCGAGGGAGCGCTGTTGTTGTCTGCAACAGGCAGATCCGAGCTGCAACCCGCTGTCGTAGCTCCCCCGGCCACAAGCCGGCACCGTGTGTGTGGAGGTGGGGGGAAGCCGGGCGCCAGCGGCGAGAAAAGCCCGAGGCCGCAGGCGGCGGGAGCGAGCAAATGGCGGCGGGAGGAGGAGGCGGGCTCTCCCCAGGCACTTTCCTCAGCAACCGCAGGAGATGCAACACCTGCCCCAACACTTCAGTCTGAAGAAGGGTCTCGCCAGAGATGCTGACCCGAAATGTCACCATTCCTTCTCTCCAGAGATGCTGCCTGTCCCGCTGAGTTACTCCAGCATTTTGTGTCTATCTTTGGTGTAAACCAGCATCTGTAGTTCCTTCCTGTACCTCCTTCCTCGACTCTGTCCAGGGACCCCGACAGCCCTTTCAGGTGAGGAAGAGGTTCACTTGCACTCCCTCCAACCTCATCCACTGTTCCAGGTGTGGACTCCTATATTTGGACAAGACCAAGCGTAGACTGGCTGATCATTTCGCTGAACACCTCCGCTCAGTCCGCCTGGTCTTTACGATCTCCCAGTTGCTAAACACTTTAACTCCCCTTCCCATTCTCACACTAACATTTCTGTCCTGGTCTTCCTCCATTGTCAGAGTTAGTGAGGCCAGACACAAATTTGAGGAACATCACCTCATCTTTCGCTCGGGTAGCTTACAACCCAGCGGTACGAATATTGATTTCTCTAACTTGGTAACCCTTGTTTTTCCTCTTTCCATCCCTTCCCCATGCTAATTCTCCGACTAATTTCCCTGTCCTTTTGATTAATTTTTATTGATTGTAAACCTTCTTGTCACCTTCCCCTCAGCTAACAATGAGCCATTTTACAACTTCTTGTCAGCGTCTGCTTTGATCTGTCCTTTTCACACCTTACCCTTCCATATCTCTAGACTCCCTCTGCCCTGACTCTTAGTCTGTGGTCTGTGGCAGTGTCTCGACCCGAAACGTCACCCAGTCCATTTCTCCAGAGATGTTGCCTGTCCCACTGAGTTACTCCAGAATTTTGTGTCTATGTCCTGAGGTCTGCTGGCCTTGTCCTTTATCCTTGATCGGCAGTTCTGGAGCTTTGCGGGCTCAAGTGCTGCAGTATTGGAGGTGCTGTGGGTTGGACATATTCAAATCATCTTCATGAGATACATCAGAAAAGTTAGTTTACAACATGTTATGACTAACTACATTTTAGTTACAGGCCGCTGTATGGAACATAACTCTAAAGCGTTGGAAACACTGATGTCCCCACTGGTCAATGATCCTTGACTTCACTCCACAAGAAAATACATGCACCACGACATTTATCCAATATTTTTCCCAACTCATACAGATTTTCTGCCTTCTGAAAATGAAAAAATATATATTAAGCTGGAAATAAAAGCCAAAAAATCTGGATATACCCAGTAGGACCAGCTGCGTATGTGGAGAGAAACGAAGACATTCACCCTAGACTACATCTCCACCCACCCTGTCAATTGTAAGGATGCCATCGCTTTGTCTCAGTTTCTCCACCTCCATTTGATCTCAAGATGAGGCTTTCCACTCCAGGTCTTTCAATAGTAAAAAGTATAGACTAATCGGGATATTGATTAGTGCACGATGCAGAATTAATGCCAAATTGCTATTTTGGAGCTCAATACTCTTCTCTAAACTCACACAGCTGCGCAAAAATTAAACTATTGACAAAAATCCTACCAATTCCATTTAAATGTAGCATCCACAAATTGTAGATCAGTTAATGGCGACAAATACAATTGTGTCATTGCTCCAACATTCCCCAATCTTTCTCATCACAAGGTTGATCCATATTTCCAATATGCGAATAGAACCAATCTTCATAGCTAATGGGATGGCTCAAGGTGATTACTTCAGAACCAAAGTCAAGCCGAATAATAATAGTCGAACTGCAATATGCAGATAACACTTGCACTTATGAGCACTCTGAGGCCAAGCTCCAAGATAAAACTGACATGCTTGAGGATGGTCCTGATACTCCCAGTGCATAGAACAGTACAGCACAGGAACAGGGCCTTCTGCATGCTACATCTGTGCCGAACATGATGCCAGTTAAACTAATCATCTATGCTTGCAAGTGATCCATATCCCATTCATTCACTGCACATCCAAGCACCTATCTTTAAGCCTCTTAAGCACAACTACTGTATCCACCTCTACCACTCTGGCAGAATGTTCCAGGCACCCAGTACTATCATTTAAAAAATGTGCCCCACGCATCTCTAAACTTTTCCTCACTAAGCTATACCCTTTAGTTTTTGACATTTCCTCCCTGAGAAAAAGTTCTGATTACCAGCATCTGAAAATAACCGTGTTCGTAATGAAAAGTGATCAGACATTTGCTATCAATAGTTCCATGATGCAAAGGGTATTGCTTTCATTTGATAATGAACCTGGGTCATTCTGGTAAGGGATGATATGCACTGGAAGATCATAGTTGAGTGGATTAGACAATAGACAATAGGTGCAGGAGTAGGCCATTCAGCCCTTCGAGCCAGCACCGCCATTCAATGCGATCATGGCTGATCACTCTCAATCAGTACCCCGTTCCTGCCTTCTCCCCATACCCCCTCACTCCGCTATCCTTAAGAGCTCTATCCAGCTCTCTCTTGAAAGCATCCAACGAACTGGCCTCCACTGCCTTCTGAGGCAGAGAATTCCACACCTTCACCACTCTCTGACTGAAAAAGTTCTTCCTCATCTCCGTTCTAAATGGCCTACCACTTATTCTTAAACTGTGGCCCCTTGTTCTGGACTCCCCCAACATTGGGAACATGTTTCCTGCCTCTAATGTGTCCAATCCCCTAATTAGCTTATATGTTTCAATAAGATCCCCCTCATCCTTCTATATTCCAGTGTATACAAGCCTAATTGCTCCAGCCTTTCAACATACGACAGTCCCGCCATTCCGGGAATTAACCTAGTGAACCTACGCTGCACGCCCTCAATAGCAAGAATATCCTTCCTCAAATTTGGAGACCAAAACTGCACACAGTACTCCAGGTGCGGTCTCACCAGTGCCCGGTACAACTGTAGAAGGACCTCTTTGCTCCTATACTCAACTCCTCTTGTTATGAAGGCCAACATTCCATTGGCTTTCTTCACTGCCTGCTGTACCTGCATGCTTCCTTTCAGTGACTGATGCACTAGGACACCCAGATCTCGTTGAACATCCCCTCTTCCTAACTTGACACCATTCAGATAATAATCTGCCTTTCAATTCTTACTTCCAAAGTGAATAACCTCACACTTATCTACATTAAACTGCATCTGCCATGTATCCGCCCACTCACACAACCTGTCCAAGTCACCCTGCAGACTTATTGCATCTTCCTCACAATTCACACTACCCCCCAGCTTAGTATCATCTGCAAATTTGCTAATGGCACTTTTAATCCCTTCATCTAAGTCATTAATGTATATCGTAAATAGCTGGGGTCCCAGCACCGAACCTTGCGGTACCCCACTGGTCACTGCCTGCCATTCCAAAAGGGACCCATTTATCCCCACTCTTTGCTTTCTGTCTGTCAACCAATTTTCTATCCATGTCAGTACCCTACCCCCAATATCATGTGCTCTAATTTTGCCCACTAATCTCCTATGTGGGACCTTGTCGAAGGCTTTCTGAAAGTCGAGGTACACCACATCCACTGACTCTCCCCTGTCAATTTTCCTAGTTACATCCTCAAAAAATTCCAGTAGATTTCCCCTTCGTAGATCCATGCTGACTCGGAATGATCCTGTTACTGCTATCCAAATGCTCAGCAATTTCATCTTTTATAATTGACTCCAGCATCTTCCCCACCACTGATGTCAGACTAACTGGTCTATATTTACCCGTTTTCTCTCTCCCTCCTTTCTTAAAAAGTGGGATAACATTTGCTATCCTCCAATCCACAGGAACTGATCCTGAATCTATAGAACATTGAAAAATGATCTCCAATGCTTCCACTATTTCTAGAGCCACCTCCTTAAGTACCCTGGGATGCAGACCATCAGGCCCTGGGGATTTATCAACCTTCAGTCCCATCAGTCTACCCAAAACCATTTCCTGCCTAATGTGGATTTCCTTCAGTTCCTCCATCACCCTAGGTTCTCCGGCCCCTAGAACATTTGGGAGATTGTGTGTATCTTCCCCAGTAAAGACAGATCCAAAGTAACGGTTTAACTCGTCTGCCATTTCTTTGTTCCCCATAATAAATTGATAATGGTTAGACAAGGCTTATTGACAGAGCCTTGAAGTCTGCTCGAGCCTTGGAGTCTGAAGAAGGGTCCCGACACAAAACGCCACCCATCCTTTTTCTCAAGATGCTGCCTGACTGCTGAGTTACTCCAGCACTTTGTGTACATCCAAGGCTTATTGACAGTAAGTGCTGGTTTGATGTTTTATGTAAGAATATTAAATGCTAGGAATATAGATGCTGAGACTTGGAACATACCAACTTACAGACTTGGCTTTTACCAACAGTAGGATACTGAGTCAACCTGAAAAACTCTACATCAGTCACTGAAAGTAAGCTTCAGGAAACGGGGCTTCCCCTCCTCCATTATAGATGAGGCTCTCACTAGGGTCTCTTCTACATCCCGCAGCTCCACTCTGGCTCCCCCTCCCCCCACTCTCAACAAGGACAGAATCCCCCTCATTCTCGCCTTCCACCCCACCAGCCAACGGATCCAACATATCATCCACCAACATTTCCGTCACCTACAACGGGACCCTACCACTGGCCATATCTTCCCATCCCCTCCCCTCTCTGCGTTCCGTAGAGACCGTTCCCTCCGTAACTCACTGGTCCCTTCCTACCCAAACCACCCGAACCCCGGACACTTTCCCCTGCAACCGCACGAGATGCAACACCTGTCCCTTTACCTCCCCCCTCAACTCCATCCAAGGACCCAAACAGTCTTTCCAGGTGAGACAAAGGTTCACCTGCACCTCCTCCAACCTCATCTATTGCATCCGCTGCTCTAGATGTCAACTCATTTACATCGGCGAAACCAAGCGCAGGCTCGGCGATCGCTTCGCTGAACACCTGCGCTCGGTCCGCATTAACAAAACTGATCTCCCGGTGGCCGAGCACTTCAACTCCCCCTCCCATTCCCAGTCTGACCTTTCTGTCATGGGCCTCCTCCAGTGCCATAGTGAGGCCCACCGGAAATTGGAGGAACAGCACCTCATATTTCGCCTGGGCAGCTTGCAGCCCAGTGGTATGAACGTCGACTTCTCCAACTTTAGATAGTCCCTCTGTCCCTCCCTTCCCCTCCCCCTTCCCAGATCTCCCTCTATCTTCCTGTCTCCACCTATATCCTTCCTTTGTCCCGCCCCCCTGACATCAGTCTGAAGAAGGGTCACGACCTGAAACGTCACCCATTCCTTCTCTCCCGAGATGCTGCCTGACCTGCTGAGTTACTCCAGCATTTTGTGAATAAATCGATTTGTACCAGCATCTGCAGTTATGTTCTTATACTGAAAGTAAGCATGCAGGTAAGCAGGGAGTGAAGAAAGCTAATGGCATGTTGGCCTTCATTGCAAGAGGATTTGAGTTTAGGAGCAAGAAGGTCCAACTGCAGTTGTACAGGGCCCTCATGAGACCACACCAGGAGTATTGTGTGCAGTTTTGGTTTCCTATTTTGAGGAAGGACATTCTTGCTATTGAGGGAGTGCAGCGTAGGTTCACCTGGTTAATTCCTGGGATGGCGGGCTGACATATGAGGAAAGAATGGGTGGACTGGGCTTTTATTCACTGGAATTTAGAAGGATGAGAGGGGATCTTATAGAAACATATAAAATTCTTATGGGATTGGACAGGCTAGATGCAGGAAAAATGTTCCCCAGGGCTAGCGGAATCAAGGGGTATGGGGAGAAGGCAGGAAAGGGGTACTGATTGTGGATGATCAGCCATGATCACATTGAATGGCTCGAAGGGCCAAATGGCCTACTCCTGCACCTATTGTTTATGTATCTATGTTGGGGGAGTCCAGAACCAGGGGTCACAGTTTAAGAATAAGGGATAGAACATTTAGGATTGAGATGAAGAAAAACGTTTTCACCCACAGAGTTGTGAATCTGTGGAATTCTCTGCCACAGAAGGCAGTTGAGGCTAATTCACTGGATATTTTCAAGAGTTGGATTTAGCTCTTAGGGATAACGGAATCAAGGGATATGGGGAAAAAGCAGGAACTGGGTACTGATTTTGGATGATCAGCCATGATCATATTGAATTCTGGCTCGAAGGGCCGAACGGCCTACTGCTGCACCTAATTTTGATGTTTCTATCCACACGAATTGAGCTACTGTGGAGATGGTGACCAGCTTTAGGCTCCTTGGCATCCACATCACCTGGTCCCTTCACACTGATATGGTGATCAAGTAAACGCATCCTCCTATTTATTTCCTTAGGCATCTGAGAAGACTCAATATGTCTGCGTTCTCTCGAACTTTTACAGATGCACAATAAAGTATTCTGACGAGATGCATCTGAACAATCTTTCTGCTCTTTTAACTTACCTGACCCTGCAAAGAGTGGTGACTTTGCTCGTCGCTTCCTTCCATCCAGTCCATCTTCATGACGCATTCTATCAGGAAGGCTGAAAATATCAGCCTGCCACCCTGGCAGTTCATTTTTCTCTCTACTACCATTTGGGAAAAGGTACTGGAGCTTGAAAGCTTGTCCGTTCAGAACTGACTCCTCGAGCAATCACCTCTTTCACACCCCCTTTCCTGAAGTGCTGCCACACACTCTTATTCTTATTAATCCACCGGGTGGCACCGTCAGCGATGGCAGCCATGCCAACGGTCTGTTTGTCTTTTTTGTTATTTTTAGTGTGTTTTAAAAGTTTGTGTTAATGTTATCTGGTTTGTTTTATGTGGGGGAGGGGGGTCGGGGAAACTTTTTTTCAATCTCTTACCTCGCCGGAGATGCGATTGTTTTCCGGATCGTATCTCCGGTCACTCTGCGGCCAAACATCATGGAGCTGGCGGCCTTGCTCGAGACTGACTTTGAGCCCCACCGCGGGGGTGTGGACTTACCATCGGAGCCTGCGATCCCTTGCTACGCTCCAACCACGGCCAGCAGATATCACCATCGAGGAGCTCACAGTCTCGGGTAGAGACCGATGTCAGGAAACTGCAAAGCCGCACAAGGTTCGACTAGCCCCGACCTGGGGAAGATCACCCCGATGCAGGAGCTTGATCGCCCTGACATGGAGGGCCCGACCACTGGCTACAGGAGTAAGATCGTCCTGTCAATGGAAGGCTCGAGGCCCCTGACCATGGGAGAACAAAGAAGGGAAGTAGATTGAACTTGTTATCGCCTTCCATCAGTGAGGAATGAGGCAACACTGTGGTGGATGTTCATGTTAAAATTTGATTTTTGTTGCTTTTTATTGGTATGACTATGGCAAATGAAATTCCTCGTATGTTGCAAAACATACTTGGCTAATAAAGTATGATTATGATGATGAGGTTATAATGCTTTAATTATTTTTGTATTATTTGTGATTTTGCATGATAGTCTTGTATGGTCTGTGGTTTTGTACTCGTATTTATTGTTTTATTTATCTCATGTCCACAAGAAATTTCAATGCACGTTGGTGTATACGACAATAAAATATAAATATTTTTTCAAAAAAATGATCATTTAATTTGAGGCCTTTATCTGAGTCACCAGTGGATTTTAGTTCACAGCAAACAGGCATCACATAACAAGTTTAATACAAATCTCATTCTGAATCAAGTGATAGGACTAACAGGATCATTGTGTCGTCAGTGTGGAATCTCAAAAGATGGCTCACATAACAAACCTTTTTGCACTATCCCCAACCGTGGCCTCTTTCTGGTCGCGTTTTACATTAATAGTTAAAAACCCTGCAAAATATCTCCCAAAAAAGTATAGCGTTCTTCATCAGTAATGCCTGGACAAATTCAAACCCATGATTAAATGTGACCTATTGTATTAGTTATGGTTGCATTTCAGCAGTGTAACAGCCCTGGTCCTAAGCACTTCTGGTGAGAGATAGATTGCACTTTTCCCCCCACATAAATATACATACATTTAAACTCATAAATTCTTAGAGATAAATTCTTTAAGACCCGTGATAAATGTATCTCGTGGTGAGATATGAAAAGATGACTATACAGTACTACAGTGTTTAAAATTGTTCTCTTTCAAAATAATCACATACGACCAATATTTAACAAACACGTGGATCATAGAAATGAACTCCAGGGAGGTCCACAGTTACAAATTGGAATAGAAACATTGGCTGGTAACATTTACCTCAGAGATGGCATTAAAGTGTTCATTTTTCAGGACTGGTTTAATAGACCAAGTAGCATGGTGGAAGTGATCAATGGCACAGAGCCCAACAAAGACAGTCATCGTGTGAACTTTCTACAATCGGCACATTGAGCTTTGCGAGTTTTTGAGAGTTTTCTCTCTCTCTCCCTCTTCACGAACAGGTTTTAGGTAGACATAAGGTGAAGGCATTCAAGGAAACAAAATGCGACATTCTTGTACTACTCTTCTCATTCCATCTTGCTGTTTTCCAGGTGGTCTATAAAATAATATGTAATCAAAAAAAGTGATCCCTTCATCAGTATTCTTTTCAAAAAATCATCTCATGCAAGGAATGACACAGCATAAAGTCAAAGGAAAACAATGGGTAATGGCTCTGGACTGTAGCAGCAAAAGAAGATGAGATGATTTTGCAACAGAATAATTTATTGGACACAATTGACAAAATCCCGTTTAATGTTGGTATACAAGGTGGAAGTCATTTTATAACTCAGCAGGTCAGACAGCAAAAGGAATTCCTTTTCTCCAGAGATGCTGCCTGTCCCGCTGAGTTGCTCCAGCTTTTTGTGTCTATCTTCGGTTTAAACCAGCATCTGCAGTTCCTTCTTCCTACGCAAGTAATTTGATAAATTCTTTTATCATAGAATTTTCCTATTTGAAAATAATATCAGCCTGACAAGAACAACATCATAACGGATATATAAAAATATGCTCTGTCAGACACTGAAGCTGATCCCATTTCTTCCAACAGATGAAAATGAACATCACTGCGCAGATTGTACACATGATGTGCAAACGGCTCTTCATGAGAGGAATGGTGAACTTGGCGACTGTGGAGACGCAGACAAGGATGACAGTCATGATGGCCAAAAGGATGTTGATGCATTTGGCCAGCAGCACCTTGGCATTGGCATTTTCAATCTGCACCACTTGCTGCTGCTGCTGATGTAACTCCAAGGTGGCGAGGCGTGTCTGGCACGATTCCAGCGCTTCCTGCAGAACACACAACACAGGGATCGTCAGCGGGTGTGGCTGAAGTAGCCAGGTAAGGTAACACATGGGATTTATTTTAAGCAGGAGCCATCTGCGTTGAATGAGACAATTAATGATTCAACCTGACACCTTTCATCAACTCCACGCTAGTTTGTTTCGGTTTCAGTTTAACTTATTGTCATGTGTACAGTGAAAAGCTTTTGTTGCATGCTAACCAGTCAGCGGAAAGACAAGACATGACTACAATCGAGCCATTCACAGATGACAGATACAAGATAATGGAATAATGTTTAGTGCAAGGTAAAGCCAGTTAGGTCCAATCAAATGTGTAGGAAGGAACAGCAGATGCTGGTTTAAACCGAAGATAGACACAAAATGCTGGAGTAACTCAGCGGGACAGGCAGCATCTCTGGAGAGAAGGAATGGGTGACGTTTCGGGTCGAGACCCTTCTTCAGACTGATGACGTTTAGAGTCGATACCCTTCTTCAGACTCATCGACCTGAAACGTCACCCATTCCTTCTCTCCAGAGATGCTGCCTGTCCCGCTGAGTTACTCCTGCATTTTGTGTCTATCTTGGGTCCGAGCAAAGGTAGTCCAAGGGTCGCAGATGAGATAATAGTAGTTCGGGACTGCCCTTTGGTTATGGTAGGATGGTTCAGTTGCCTGATAACAGCGGGGAGGAATGTCTGTGGGCAAAACACGATGGTGGCCTTGACTGACCTTTTAAACCTGACCTATTTTTTAAATCACTGTGCTCGGATAACGGGAAGATTTTTCTATTTGCTAGCTCAGCAGTCTTCTCAAGACCTTTTGCAATCTCACTTCCTTCACCCTAGTCTGATCCACGTGCTACTCTCCATAAGCAGTTATTCTATTCATACATATCAAATAGTTAAAAAAAATGTAAAGTCTCAAAGCATTTCCCAAAATAATGAATTCAAAAGGGAAAATGCCAGAAATACTCAGCAGATCAGGCAGGTAGAAAGAGAAACAAATTAACGTTCACAGGCATTTTATTTCAGATTTCCAGCATCTTCAGTTTTCTGATTCTCAAAATAATGAACTGCCTTATTTTATTTGGAAGTGTGCTGAATTTTCTAACATGACTTTAGAGAAACATCGGAAACAGGCCCACAACAACCTTACTTTGTTCTCGGCATGATGCCAACCAGAATAGGATTTCCCTGCAGATTCCCATTGACCAGTTTAGCCAGGGCTCCGTGAAGCCATACTCGGCCAAATGCTGCCTTGATATCAAGGGCGGTTACTCTCACCTCTTCTCTGGAGTTCAGCTCTTCTGTCCATTTCTGAACCAAGGCTGTAATGAGGGCAGGAGCCATGTAACTTTGAGCTTCTGTAAGCAGGTTGCGCAAAGCAAGTGTTGCCTGATGGCACTCTCAATGATCCCTCCCTTCGGTTTGGTGATAATCAAGAGTGGACTAATGGGGTGGTTATTGGCCAGGTTGGATCTGTGCTGCTTCTTGTGGATAGGACATACCTGGCCAATTTCCACATTGTTAGGAAGATACCAGTGTTGCCAAGGGCACAGCAAGTTCTGGAAAACAAGTCTTCAGTACTATTGCTGGAATGTTGACAGGACCCATAGCCTTTACTGTATCCAATGCATGTAGCTATTTCTTGATATCATGTGCAGTGGATCAATTTAGCTAAAGACTGTTGTGCTGAGGGAGCCAAGCTCACATCCACTCAGCACTTCTGGCTGCAATGCTTCAACTTTCTCTTTGGTATTGATGTGTCTGGCTCCTCCACCATTAAGAAGGGGAATATTTGTGGAGCCTTCTCCTGCAATGAGTCATTTAATTGTCCACCACCATTCATGACTGGGTATGGCAGGTCCGTTGAGCTGATTTGGGTTGTGGGATGGCTTAACTTTGTCTATTGCCTGATGATTATAAGTTCATAAGTGATCGTAGCAGAATTAGGCCATTCGATCCATCAAGTCTACTCCGCCATTCCATCATGGCTGATCTATCTTTCCCTCTTAACCCCATTCTCCTGCCTTCTCCCCATAACTCCTGACACCTGTACTAATCAAGAATCTATCTATCTCTGCCTTAAAAATATCAATTGACTTGGCCTCCACAACCTTCTGTGGCAATGAATTTCATTGATTCATCACCCTCTGACTAAAGAAAATTCTCCTCATCGCCTTCTAAAGGAACGTCCTTTAATTCTGAGGCTATGACCTCTGGTCCTAGAATCTCCCACTAGTGGAAACATCCTCTCCACGTCCGCTCTATTTCAATGAGGTTACCCTTATCCTTCTAAACTCCAGCAAGTAGAGACCCAGTGCCGTCAAAAGCTCATCATATGTTAACCCACTCATTCGTGGGATTATGTTGTTTGGCGTGCAAGACGTCCTGTCCTGTGGGTTCACCCCCACTCTGAGATATGCCTGGTGCTATTCCTGACCTACCCTTCCACACTCTTCGATGAACCAGGATCGATCCCCTGGTTTGATGGTGATGGTAGAGTGGGGTATCTGGCAGATATGAGCTTGCAGATTGCGGTTGATGACCTGAGCACTTCGTGGATGCCCAGTCCACAGTTGGTAGATCTTTTGAAGGCTGCCCCATATGGCAATGTGGTGCCACATGACATTGGAAGTGAGATGGAAGTCACAGAAGGATTTGAACAAGGGAATAAGAGTTTCTAAGATGAAAAATTTGTTGTTGAACATATGGCCGAGAGTGACCAAAGCTTGATTAGAGTTGAAAACACTCAGATTCAACAATGCACCAATATGTCAGAGTGGAATCAATGCTTGAACCGGGTTATGGGGTGAAAACGCTTTAGACATGCTGAGAGTGTATAATTTATTTGTCTTTAGGAAATCCTTTTTATATCTGATTCATCAATAACTAAATTGTGTTCGTTAATAACGTTTGCTCAATTTAGGTGGACTCACACATTACTTCCTCCTTTCACATCCTTTTTCTCTTCTGTATGCGCATGGGATATGGCAGCACTGAGGGGCGGGGAGGGGTTGGGAAGGGGTTAAGATTGTTTAACTAACCTCACATTCAGAAGCTGAACAAGGATGTGAAAGATGAAGGGATGTCAAGGGTCATCAAAACTAGCTCCCATGTTGCTCCTGATTATGCGTATGCCTAATCAAATTTTGGAAAATTGAATATAATTAAACCAAGTCAACATGCGCCGACCAGTGACAATTGACAATTTACCATTTTTTCAAGCCAATTAGCCAACAAACCTTTACATCTTTGGAGTGTGGGAGGACACCAGAGCATCCTGAGAAAACCCACAAGGTCAAGGGAAAACGTACAAACTCCGTACAGACAGCACCCATAGTCGGGATTGAACCCGGATCTCTGGCACTGTAAGGCAGCAACTCTACCGTTGCGCCACCGTGCTGCTCTTTCTGTCTGACGTTTAAGAGAAAAGTAGCAACTTTATAGAATATCCTCTTGATAACAATGTACTCTCTGTTAAAATGGCACAGTCCTGAAATAATTGTAAATTATCAGTGATAATCGCTGCAAAATGATGAAAATCACAGGCCAGCCCATTCAATGGGGAAAGCAAGTTAGACTCTGGGTGTGAACTCCTTCCATCACAATTAAGGGAACAAAAAAACCCATTCGGGAAAAGAATGAAGCATCTGCACACCCACCTCACAGCACACACCCATCACAGCACACACCCTTCACAGCACACACCCGCCTCACAGTCACAGCACACACCCGCCTCACAGCACACACTCACCTCACAGTCACAGCACACACCCGCCTCACAGCACACACCCGCCTCACAGCACACACCCGCCTCACAGCACACACCCGCCTCACAGCACACACCCGCCTCACAGCACACACCCATCACAGCACACACCCGCCTCACAGCACACACCCATCACAGCACACACCCATCACAGCACACACCCATCACAGCACACACCCATCACAGCACACACCCGCCTCACAGCACACACCCGCCTCACAGTCACAGCACACACCCGCCGCACAGCACACACCCGCCTCACAGCACACACCCGCCTCACAGTCACAGCACACACCCGCCTCACAGCACACACCCGCCTCACAGCACACACCCGCCTCACAGCACATACCCGCCTCACAGCACACACCCGCCTCACAGCACACACCCATCACAGCACACACCCGCCTCACAGCACACACCCATCACAGCACACACCCATCACAGCACACACCCATCACAGCACACACCCATCACAGCACACACCCGCCTCACAGCACACACCCGCCTCACAGCACACACCCGCCTCACAGCACACACCCGCCTCACAGCACACACCCGCCTCACAGCACACACCCGCCTCACAGCACACACCCGCCTCACAGCACACACCCGCCTCACAGCACACACCCGCCTCACAGCACACACCCATCACAGCACACACCCATCACAGCACACACCCGCCTCACAGCACACACCCATCACAGCACACACCCGCCTCACAGCACACACCCGCCTCACAGCACACACCCGCCTCACAGCACACACCCATCACAGCACACACCCGCCTCACAGCACACACCCACCTCAGTCACAGCACACACCCGCCTCACAGCACACACCCACCTCAGTCACAGCACACACCCATCACAGCACACACCCACCTCAGTCACAGCACACACCCATCACAGCACACACCCGCCTCACAGCACACACCCATCACAGCACACACCCGCCTCACAGCACACACCTGCCTCACAGTCACAGCACACACCCGCCTCACAGCACACACCCGCCTCACAGTCACAGCACACACCCGCCTCACAGCACACACCCATCACAGCACACACCCGCCTCACAGCACACACCCGCCTCACAGTCACAGCACACACCCGCCTCACAGCACACACCCGCCTCACAGCACACACCCACCTCACAGCACACACACACACCTCACAGCACACACACACCTCACAGCACACACCCACCTCAGTCACAGCACACACCCGCCTCACAGCACACACCCACCTCACAGCACACACCCACCTCAGTCACAGCACACACCCATCACAGCACACACCCGCGTCACAGTCACACATCTGCAGAATGTGCATTTTGCTGAAATAGTAGGTGGTGACATATGCTTGCTTCTATTATTAAAAAAGGGAACCTACACTTAAAACTAATATCAGCATTCTAAAACAAGCAGGTCTTCTGCACTAATTAGGCTTAAACAAAATCCCCAGTCATTGGAAAAACAGCTTTTACCCACACTGTTGTCAGGCTTATGTACTAATCATGAGTGTGGAGGCCAAGGCAATGGATCTTTTTAAGACAGAGATAGATAGATTCTTGCTTAGTACGGGTGTCAGGGGATATGGGGAGAAGGCAGTGTAGATCAACCATATTTATCTCTGTCTATATAACCTTCATCACATATCCTATGCATGATACACATTCCACTATGTAATCCAGTCCAGGATTTAGGTAGGACTGGAGTCACTGATATAGTCAGCTTGTTGCTTGTTCCCTTAGTGGTTAGTACTAAGATTGTACAATGTATTAAAGTGCTTTGGAGGAATGTCTTTGGTCGTATTGCATCCGACTGGCTGACCTGGGAGATATTGAGAAAAAAATGTTCGGAAGAAAATTCCCAAAGCTTGCAGCTGAAGGTACAACTGCAGTGGGGCCGCAAATAAAGTCCGAGGGGTCAGAATTGGAAGAAGGAGCGAGGGTTGCAAGGCCAAAGAAAGGCAACAGAAAGTGGGGAGGATTGTAGTTAATCAAGGGCCTTGCACACAAACGTAGTGTTAGTGGGAGTAGGGGAAACAGGTTCTTTACAGAGAGTTGTATCAGAAAGCTGCCGACCTGAATGTCACGTGCTCTCTCGTACGACTGGTAGGCTACTTTCTCCTCAATGCTTGCCAGCTCCTGCTTCAGATCCATCGTCTCAAGTTGATGAAGCTCAGAGAGGTCATTTAACTGATCTTCCAAACACGCCAACCTGAAACATTACAATTGATCCTGAGATCTAACACGTATTTATGTAATGAATTGTCTTTCAGTTTAAGACTTGTAATTATGCAATCTGAGTATACCACCTTGAACAATTACAAGAGATTCCAAAGCATTTTATATACAAATACAATTTGTGGGGCGGCACGGTGGCGCAGCGGTAGAGTTGCTGCCTTACAGCGCTTACTGCGCCAGACCCGGGTTCCATCCCGACTACGGGTGCTGTCTGTACGGAGTTTGTACGTTCTCCCCGTGACCGCGTGCGTTTTCTCCAAGATCTTCGGTTTCCTCCCACACTCCAAAGATGTACAGGTTTGTAGGTTAATTTGGTTGGTATAAATGTAAATTGTCCCTAGTGTGTGTAGGGTAATGTTAATGTGTGGGGATTGCTGGTCAGTGCGGACTCGGTGGCCAAAGGGCCCATTTCCGCGTTGTATCTCTAAATTAAACTAAACTAAAATCTATTTATTCACAGAATGCTGGAGTAACTCAGCAGGTCAGGCAGCATCTCGGGAGAGAAGGAATGGGTGACGTTTCGGGTCGAGACCCTTCTTCAGACTGATGTCAGGGGGGGCGGGACAAAGGAAGGATATAGGTGGAGACAGGAAGATAGAGGGAGATCTGGGAAGGGGGAGGGGAAGGGAGGGACAGAGGGACTATCTAAAGTTGGAGAAGTCGACGTTCATACCACTGGGCTGCAAACTGCCCAGGCGAAATATGAGGTGCTGTTCCTCCAATTTCCGGTGGGCCTCACTATGGCACTGGAGGAGGCCCATGACAGAAAGGTCAGACTGGGAATGGGAAGGGGAGTTGAAATGCTCGGCCACCGGGAGATCAGTTTTGTTAATGCGGACCGAGCGCAGGTGTTCAGCGAAGCGATCGCCGAGCCTGCGCTTGGTTTCGCCGATGTAAATGAGTTGACATCTAGAGCAGCGGATGCAATAGATGAGGTTGGAGGAGGTGCAGGTGAACCTTTGTCTCACCTGGAAAGACTGTTTGGGTCCTTGGATGGAGTTGAGGGGGGAGGTAAAGGGACAGGTGTTGCATCTCGTGCGGTTGCAGGGGAAAGTGCCCGGGGTTGGGGTGGTTTGGGTAGGAAGGGACGAGTGGACCAGGGAGTTACGGAGAGAACGGTCTCTGCGGAACGCAGAGAGGGGAGGGGATGGGAAGATATGGCCAGGGGTGGGGTCCCGTTGTAGGTGACGGAAATGTTGGTGGATGATATGTTGGATCCGCTGGCTGGTGGGGTGGAAGGTGAGAACGAGGGGGATTCTGTCCTTGTTGCGAGTGGGGGGAGGGGGAGCAAGAGTGGAGCTGCGGGATGTAGAAGAGACCCTAGTGAGAGTCTCATCTATAATGGAGGAGGGGAAGCCCCGTCTCCTGAAGAACGAGGACATCTCGGAAGCCCTAGTGTGAAACACCTCATCCCGGGCGTAGATGCAGCGTAGACGGAGGAATTGGGAGTAGGGGATAGACATTTTGCAGGGGACCGGGTGGGAAGAAGTGTAGTCCAGATAGCTGTGCGAGTCAGTGGATTTATAGTAAATGTCCGTCACTAGTCTGTCTCCTGTGATGGAGATGAGCATCTGCAGTTATTTTCTTCAACTAAAATCTATCAGCCTGAAGTTTAGATAGACACTTGTAAAACAGGAAAGAACTAATTTTTACACTGCTAGTTCCAATGACCTGGAATGTGGCCAGCTCCCAGCCTTGGATTGTATTCCACTGTTACCATTTGTGGACCTCCTGCTGTGAACTTCAGACTTCACTGATCAGCATTACACTTCTTCTCCTGCATACTGTGAAGGTGTCAAAGAAAATTGCCACATCTATATACCAAACCTCTCATTTGTTTGTTTGTTCGGTTATGAACTACAGTCAAAACGGTACACGATAGCGCAACAATTTTAGGCCCACCTTACTCATTGTTGTCCATTTGGTGCTAACGGAAGAAGTTTCATTGAAATCGGTGTTATATTTTAAAAGTTATTCACATTTTAAACTTTAAATCTATCTCCTAGAGAGGGAGGGGGAGGGAGGGAGGGAGGGAGGGGGGAGGAGGGAGGATAAGGGGGGTTGAGGGGGATGAAGTTGGGGGGAGGGGAGGGGAGAGGGGGAGGGGGGCGGGGGGGAGAGGAAGGGGAGGGGAGGAGGGGGAGGGGGAGGGAGGGAGGGAGGAGGGTGGAGGGAGGGATCGAGGGGGAGGAGAAGGGGGGTTTAGGGGGCTGAAGTTGGGGGGAGGGGAAGGGAAGGGGCGAGGGGAGGGGAAGGGGAGAGGGGGAGGGGGAGGAGGAGGGGGGAGAGGAGGAGAGGAGAGGAGAGAGGGGGAGGGGGAGGAGGAGGGGGAGGGGGGAGCGGGGAGGGGAAAGAGGGGGGAGGAGAGGGTGCTACACCAAAGCAGGAGAGTTTTGGGCCCAATGGGTCCACTTGGTCTTTCTGAGCCTGGAGAGAGGAGCGTGTTGATGGTCAGATCCAGATCATGGGCTGGGGAGGCAGGAGTTGAATTTAGTTTTATTGCGGCATGTACTGACGTACAGTGAAAAGCTTTTGTTACATGATAACCAGTCAGCGGAAAAACAACACATGATTACAATCGAGCCATTCACAGTGTAGATACATAGATACACGATAAAGGAAATAATGTGAATAAGGTTCAGTGCAAGATAAAGCCTGCAAAGTCTGATCAAAGATAGTCTGAGGGTCACCAGTGAGGTAGATAGTAGTTCAGGACCACTCTCTAGTTGTTGGTAGGGTGGTTCAGTTGCCTGATAACAGCTGGTATGAAACTGTCCCTGAGTCTGGAGGTGTGCGTTTTCACAGGTGTACCTTTTGCCCGATGGGAGAGGGGAGAAGAGGGAGTGGCGAGGGTGCGACTCGTCCTTGATTATGCTGGTGCCATCGGCAATGAGACGCTGGTAAATGGGTGGTCACGGGCAGGAGTGCAAGTTTGGTTAGTTAGGGGTTTAATACTATGAGAGAGGAGATGGGTGGGGCTGGGTAAAGCACTCAACATTAGACTGGTGTTTATTGACTACAGCTCGACATTCTACATCATTATCCCCTCCAAACCTATCATCAAATTCAGAGAATTGGATCTCTGCTCTTCCTTCTGCAATTCGATCCTCGGTTTTCTCATCGGCACACCACAATCAGTGCAAATTGGCAACATCGCTTCCTCCTTGATAACAACCAGCACAGGGGCACCTCAGGTTCTGTGCTCAGCCACCTGCTCTACTCGCTCTATACCCAAGAACGTGTAGCCAGACACAGCTCCAACATCATCTTTAAATTTGCCAACAACACCACCATTGTTGGTTGAATATCGAGTAATGATGAGTACAGAGTACAGGAGGGAGATTGGAAATCTGACCCAATGGTGCTACAACAACAATCTTGCTTTCAACATTAGCAAGACCAAGGAGCTTATTGTTGACTTCAGGAGGGAAAGCCAGTGATCATGAACCAGTCTTCATCGATGGGATGGCAGTGGAGAAAGTTACCTGCTTCAAATTCCTGGGCAAGTACTTCTTGAACATGAAGAACCTTTCAGGCTCCTGTACTTTTGCCCGATGGTCATGGAGAAATGAGAACTTGGCCAGAGTGGTGTGGGCCTTAGATCAAGTTGGCTGCCTTTTTCAGATTGGCTCACCTTCAATTTTGGGGAGATCAGTACCTCTGATGAACATTGTAATGCCTACCTCTCTCTGTATTCTCCTTCGGTCCTGGATGTTCACGTTGCCGAAGTAGGCCGTGATGCAAACAGTCAATATGGTCTCTACCTACGGTTGCAAACTGTCCCGTATTAGCCGGGACATCCCGTAATTTGGACGAAATTGGTTTGTCCCGTACGGGACCACCCTTGTCCAGTATTAGGGCCGGGGGGCGCTGTAGGCCCGGGCACTGTAGGTCCGGATAGTGTAGGACCGGACAGTGTAGGCCCGGGGGCCGCTGTAGGTCCGGACAGTGTAGGTCCGGAGGCCTGCGCGCCGCCAACGGAGGTTGCATAGCAATCCGCTTCCCGGACCACCAATGGGCAGCCACCATTGGTGGAGCAGGAGTACATGGCCGCTGGCTGGGTGAGGTCACGTGGGGCGCGGGGCGGTGATGTCACCTTGTCCCTTATTTGGGAGTGAGATCGTTGGCACCCCTATCTCTACTGTGCATCTAAAGAAGTTCGATTGAGTATACGTCAACATACCAAATCTCTTCCATCTTCAAAGGAAGTAGTAGAGGCGTTGACGAGCTTTCTTTGTGATTGTATCAATGTTTATTTAGTTGCACTATGTAATTTGTTTTTGCCTCATCAGGGTTACTTTAGACTTTAGAGTTAGTGTGGAAAAAGGTCCTTTGCCCACAGAGTCCACACTGACCAGCGATCACCCCATACACTTGCACTATCCTGAACACTAGGGACAATTTTATAGAAGCTAATTAACACACAAACCTGTACTCCTTTGGAATGTGGGAGGAAACCGAAGCACCCAGAGAAAACCCACACGGTCACGGGGAGAACGTACAAACTCCATACAGACAGCGCCCGTAGCCGGGATGGAATCCGGGACTCTGGCGCTATGAGGCAGCAACTCTACCGCTACGCCACCCTGCTAATACTGCCTAGTACTACAATTGCAAATTTATTGTGTCGTTGATTATTATATATTTAACTGTGTGTTATTGTATGTATGGGCCTGTAAAGCTGCAGAAAGTAAGAATTTTGTTCTTTCATTGCCGGTATTAATGCCAATTAAACACATTTGACTCTCTTGATTCTTGACTCTTAACTCATAAAGGCAGCATCCACCTCAGTACATGTACCCCTAGATTACATGCTCATGCCATGGGGGGCAGACCTGACACCTTCACAACCATGGCTGATACTTTCATCTGTAACATTTACATTCACTTTTGCAGTACAGCCTGAAATAACTTCAATATTATTCAAAAGGTTTAGGGATGGCACAGTGGCGCAGTGGGAGGAGTTGGCTGCGCCTAACGGCTGCGGCTCTCTGGCAGTCTGTTGTCTTTTTTTCTTTTTTTTTGTTTGTGTCGGTGTTGGGATGGTTTTTGTTTCTGTTTTTGGCTGTGTATGTGTGGTGGGGGTGTGTGGTGGGGGTGTGGGGTGGGGTGGGGGGGTGGGGCGGGGGGAAACCTTTATTTTATTAGGTCTCTTCCCCGGGGCGCGGCTCGGCTGCGGGCCTTAACATTGCCGGCGCAGCTCGGCTGCGGGACGTTTCAGTGCCCGGTGCGGCTCGGCTGCGGGCCTTAACATTGCCGGCGCAGCTCGGCTGCGGGACGTTTCAGTGCCCGGTGCGGCTCGGCTGCGGGCCTTAACATTGCCGGCGCAGCTCGGCTGCGGGACGTTTCAGTGCCCGGTGCGGCTCGGCTGCGGGCCTTAACATTGCCGGCGCAGCTCGGCCGCGGGACGTTTCAGTGCCCGGTGCGGCTCGGCCGCTGGACTTAACATCGCCCGGTGTGGCCGCGGGACGTTTCAGTGCCCGGTGCGGCTCGGCCGCGGGACGTTTCAATGCCCGGTGCGGCTTGGCCGCTGGACTTAACATCGCCCGGTGTGGCCGCGGGACGTTTCAGTGCCCGGTGCGGCTTGGCCGCTGGACTTAACATCGTCAGCGCTGTTCGGCCGCGGGACGTTTCAGTGCCCGGTGCGGCTCGGCCGTTGGACTTAACATCGCCCGGTGTGGCCGCGGGACGTTTCGGTGCCCGGGGCGGCTCGGCCGCGGGGCCTTCCATCCCCTTGCGGGGGCTGTGCGTGTCGTTTGCCTCGGTAGGGGTCGAGCTGCCTGTCCGTGGGTGCGGGGGGAAGAGAGGGGAAGTTTTGTTGCCTCCATCACAGTGAGGGGGTGTTTGGAGTCACTGTGATGGATGTTTGTGTTGGGGTCGGGTGTCCTGTGTTCTTTTCTTTTTTGCTGTATTTTGTGTGACTGCTGAAATTTCGCTCGGTGTTGTGCCGAGTGACAATAAAGTGTTGTTATGGTTATGGTTATGGTTAGAGAAGCTGCCTTACAGCGCGAGAGACCCGGGTTCCATCCTAACTACGGGTGCTGTCTGTGTGGAGTTTGTACGTTCTCCCTGTAACCTACGTGGGTTTTCTCCGGGTGCTCCGGTTTCCTCCCACACTCCAAAGACGTGCAGGCTTGTAGGGTAAATGGCTTTGGTAAAATTGTAAATTGTCCCTCGTGTGTAGAATAATGCTGCAACAATGTACGGGGTGATCGCTGGTCGGCACGGACTCGATGGGCCGAAGGGCCTGTTTCCGCAATGTATCTCTAAAGTCTAAAGTAAGAAAATAACTGCAGATGCTGGTACAAATCAAAGGTATTTATTCACAAAATGCTGGAGTAACTCAGTAGGTCAGGTAGCATCTCAGGAGAGAAGGAATGGGTGACGTTTCGGGTTGAGACCCTTCTTCAGACTGGTGTCAGGGGGGCAGGTCCCACCTCCCCTGACATGACCCGAACCGTCACTCATTCCTTCTCTCCTGAGATGCTGCCTGACCTGCTGAGTTACTCCAGCATTTTGTGAATAAATACCTTCTAAAGTCTAAAGGTTTGCCTTGTATTGTGCAGAATATTTGTATTATCGTTTAGCTGAGTGTGATGCAGTACCATCCAGTGGCTAGATGGCATATTACATGTGGCAACTTTGCTAAAAAATAACCCGTTCAAAACACTGAAACCGACAACAGAGGTGTATTCCTGCTCCTGAGAGACGATCATATTCAGGCCAGTGAATCAGCATACAATGCAATGGCTGAATTTAACTCCTTGCTGACATTGGACAGCACAAGCCAGGGTACCTCTGGCATAATAAACATCCCTCGTGACAAGCACCTGGCTCTAGGGTTGCCAACTTCCCCACTCCCAAATACGGGACAAGGTGACGTCACTGCTCGGCGGCCGCCATTGGTGGAGCGGGAGCACGTGGCCGCTGGCTGGGTGGGGTCACGTGGGGCACGGGGCGGTGACGTCACCTTGTCCCGTATTTGGGAGTGAAGAAGTTGGCAACCGTACTAATATGGGACAAGGGCGATCCCGACGGGGCAAACTAATTTAGCCCAAAATACGGGATGTCCCGGCTAATACGGGACAATTGGCAACCCTACCTGGCTCCCAGCAGGTTCCCATGGAGCAACTTACAAAGTACTGGAGTAAGCCAGTGGGTCAGGCAGCATCTGTGGATGGAACTGCCCGGTAGGAACATTGTGTCAATTTCTGGTGAGGAGGGGAGGCAGTGAATTGTGGACGCAGCCCAGACCATCACACAAACCAACCTCCCTTCCATTAACTCCATCTACACCTCACGCTGCCTCGGCAAGGCCAGCAGCATAATCAAGGACGAATCGCACCCTGGCCACTCCCTCTTCACCCCTCTCCCATTGGGCAAAAGGTACAGAAGTGTGAAAAAGCACACCTCCGGATGCTGGGAGTTTCTGCCCAGCTGTTATCAGGCAACTGAACCACCCTACCGCAAGCAGAGAGCAGTGCTGAACTACTATCGAACAATCTTTGATCAAACTTTACTGGCTTTACCTTGCACAAAACATTATTCCTTTATCATGTATCTGTACACTGTGAATGGCTCAATTGTAATCACTGTATTTTCTTTCCGCTGACTGGTTAGCACGCAACAAAAACTTTCACTGTACCTCGGTACATGTGACAATAAACTAAACTGAACTGAGGTATGGGCAGGACTCACATATCACATCTCACAGATTGGAAAGTTGCTATTCCACTGACTAACTTTGCAGATTTCAGGTGATTTGAAGAAGGGACTGGTGAGGAGATCCTTTTCCCCTCAGGAAGTCATGGGATTATGGCGTGAGCTTCGACGCTGTAAGCCTTCGGAGAGCCAAGATTACAGCCTCTGTCTGCATGAATTTTAGTTTAATTTAGAGATACAACGCAGAAACAGGCCCTTCGCCCACCGAGTCCGCGCCAACCAGCGATCCCCGCACACTAACTCTAGCCCACACACAACTCGGGACAATTTGCAATTATACCAAGCCAATTAGCCTACAAACCTGTGTGGCTTTGGAGTGTGGGAGGAAACCGGAGCACCCGGAGAAAACCCACGCAGGTCACATATAACATACAAGAACATACAAACTCCGTACAAACAAGTAATCAGGATTGAACCCGGGTCACTGGCGCTCTAAGGCAGCAATTCTACCGCTGCCCTCCCTGCTCGTGGGTCTGCTCAGCCTTTCATCGCCAAGAGAATACACCTGATTTAATTCCCCTATTCTCCTTGGATTTTCAATCCCCCTCCTCAGAGGATATGGTGGCTCTTACGTACAGGCTGTCTAATTATAACGCCAACATCTGCCATGGAGAGACAACATATTGCTCATATTTTCTTTGTTTAAAATACAGCCAAGATAATCAAGAACCATTATTACCTGGTAGAAACATAGAAAATAGGTGCAGGAGGAGGCCATTTGGCCCTTCGAGCCAGCACCGCCATTCATTGTGATCATGGTAGATCATCCACAATCAGTAGCCTGTGCCTGTCTTCTCCCCATATCCCTTGATTCCACTAGCGCCTAGAGCTCCAAACTGGTCTTTTAGTTTAAGTTTAGTTTAGTTTAGTTTCGAGATACAGCGCGGAAACAGGACCTTCAGCCGATTGAGTTTGCACCAACCAGCGAACCCCGCACACTAACAATATCCTACACCCACTAGGGACAATTTACAATTTTACCAAGCCAATGTGGAGTGTGGGAGGAAACCGGAGTACCCGGAGAAAACTCAAGGAGGTCATGGGGAGAACGTACTAACTCCCTACAGATGTGTAGGAAAAAAACTGCCGATGCTGGTTTAAATCGAAGGTAGACACAAAATGCTGGAGTAACTCAGCGGGTCAGGCAACATCTCTGCATAGAAGGAATGGGTGACGTTTCAGGTCGAGTCCCTTCTTCGGTCTGAAGAAGGGTCACCTATTCCTTTTCTCCAGAGATGCTGCCTGTCCCGCTGAGTTCCTCCAGCATTTTGTGTCTATCTTCAATTTATACAGCTCTTGACCCAGCCCCGCTAGACTTGAACGAGTAATCCCGCGTGACTCAGTGTACAAGTCCAAGTAGTTCTGCTGAAACGTGCATTTCCATAATGCGAATTAGATATAACTTGATTCATAAATTAGTGGACCCTATTTGTATTGCATGAGCCAAATTGGTTATAACAAGGGAGAAAAGAGTGTTGGGGCAAGAAAGTTTCAGATTTACCATGACAATATTTTCTCGCAGGATTTTCAATCGAACTACTAGTTTTCAAGCAAACTACTTAACCGTTGCTTTGGAAAATGACACAGAAAAAAAGCTGACGGGGAGAAAACAGTCTAGAGAAGAAAAACTGTTTTCATGTAACTTCCCGGCAGCAATCAAACACCAGTGTCTCTTAAGAGCACAGCTTGTCGATTTCACCACAGGTAGTCATTGAAATTGACAAGCAATCACTTGCATTATACTGGGCCATGATTCTCTTATTAAACAATGTAAGGTACAGCCTTTATTATTTTTAGATTGCAGTAACACAAATAAGCTCAACTATTAAAAAAAATCTTTGCTTTTGAAATCCTGCAAGAAAACATTGTCATTGTGAATATGAATCTCTCCATCGCCGAACCCCCTTTTCCCCATTGATGTAATTATTTTCATTTAAAATGCAATCTTATTAATGCAACTAATGCGTAATAGCAGGACTACCCTGTTTAGAGAGAACTCTGGGCAATCAGAGTTACCATCTTGTAAACCCTGTCTGCCCTCTTGTAAGAAGTTGTAGCTACATCCGTACTCTAGCACTATCCTTCACACTAGTGATAATTTACCTTTTTTACCAAAGCCAATTAACCTACAAACGTCTCCTAACCTGCTCCACGTCTTTAGAGCGTGGGAGGAAACCAGAGCACCCGGGGAAAACCACGTGGTCTTGGGGAGAATGTACAAACTCCGCACTGACAGCACCCATAATCAGGATCGCAGCCACTCTACTGCTGCGCCACCATGCCGCTCTTGAACCATTGAACAAGTATCATACAACAATTTACCTGTTAAAAGATATGAGAATTCAATGCACTGCATATATTGTTACAGGAGGATGATCGTAAATATATCTAATGTTCCAGGTGCTTTAAGCCTTAAGGTGTCATCCAACCTGATTACCTGTTTGCTGTTTGTGGGGTCTTGCTGCCTCTGAATCTGCTTGTGTGTTTCCCATGTGAGCATGTAAAGATACTTAATTAGCTGCAGTGTACTCAGGGGAAGCTGAAAGGTCATGAAAGGTGCTAAATAAATCTGTTTAATCTATTTGCATCTGATTGTTTGAGTCAACCAGAAAGTGTTTCGTAAAGTCTAGAAAAAAAAGCCAGTCATTTCCTTTTCCTTGATTTCCCTGATCTGACGATCTCTCTGTCTAGTCACTATTTAGCCGAATCCCCACATGAAAAGCTTGGCAATCGTCCAAAAAGAAGAGGTTGAAAAAGGCAACAGTAAACACTTACATTTACATACCTCCCTTGACACATTTACACATCCTAAAATGCTTCACAGAGAGATTACCAACAATTTGCCCTGAATCAAATGTGGGGGTGAGGGGAGGGTGGGGACAAAGGCAACAGCATATCTGCTGAAAAGTTTGATTAGTTTAGTTTAGTTTAGAGATGTAGCATGGAAACAGGCCTTTCAGCCCATCAGACCATGCCAGCCACTCATCACCAAATCACGTACTCATCCACTCCCTGCACACTAGGAACAATTTACAGAAGGCAATTAACTTGCACGGCCTTGGGATGACGGGGGAAACCCATGGGACCACAGGCGGAACGTGCGAACTCCACACAGGATTCAACCCGGATCTTTGGCTGTGAGGCAGCGGCTCTACTTTAGACTTTAAACTTTAGACATGCGGCTCTGAAAAAGGCCTTTCAGCCCATCGAGTCTGCGCCAACTGGTGTTTACCCCATACACTAACACTATCCTACAATTTACAATCTTACCAAAGCCAATTAACCTACAAATCTGTACGTCTTTGGAGACTGGGAGGTAACTGGAGCACCCTGGCGGTCACGGGGAGAACATACAAACTCCATACAGACAGCACCCGGCGCCAGGATCGAACCCAGGTCTCTAGCGCTGTAAAGCAGCAACTCTATCGCTGCGCCACCATGCCACACTCTACCTGCTATGTGAGTTTTGAAAGAGATTCTTAAAGTAGGAGTGGTGAAGGGAGAGGGAGATTTGGGGGGGTAATTTCTGGTCTTGTACTCAAGATGACTGAAGGCACAGCCACTGTGGCCCGGGGAAAGGTTACATAAGAAATGCTGTACAGGTGGAGAACATCAGGAAGAAAGAAAATAGACTGGAACAATGAAATGTTTAAACTGGCAGCTTTCCAGAAAAGATAGGAGTTCAGGTTCAGCAAGCAATGCATGAGTTGTAGAAGCACAGGGGGAAGCTCGGAAGCCCTGAAGTGTGTGGGAGGAGGGTGGCGCTGGTGGGGACGGACGTGAGGAGTGGGCCGGTATAAGAGGGTCCAGGGTGTTGCCTCCAGCGCCTTCACGATCAACTGCAGGAGGTTCCCCCGGGACACAGAGACACACACGGTTGGTCAGGCAAGGAGAGGGACATCAAGTCTTGGGCCTGCAGCAGCCTGGGGCTTACCTGGGCTTACCTGGATCGGGGGCGCTCCAGTACTTCCAGCACCTGGACTGGACTTTGAACTGTTTTTTTGTAAAGGGCGTCAAAATATGTCAACTGTGCATTTGTGTGTTGTGCAAAAGAACTTCATTGTGCTGTGCACACGTGGCGATAAAGAACCGCCATTGGCAACAGAGTTTTGCTTAAGCTAAAATGCACAGTATTTGAGGAAGATCAGAAGAACATTGGAATAGTTGTGACTGGAGGCAGTGGCTGCAGAAGTAGCAGTTTCAGGAGCCAAAGGGCAGCACGGTGGCACAGCGGTAGAATTGCTGCCTTACAGCACCAGAGACCAGGGTTCCATCCCGACTATGGGTGCTGTTTGTACGGAGTTCGTTTGTTCTCCCCGTGACCACGTGGGTTTTCTCCGATATCCTCGGTTTCCTCCCCCACTCCACAGACGTACAGGTATGTAGGTTAATTGGCTTGGTATAAATTTAAATTGTTCCCAGTGTGTGTGGTGTTAATGTGCGGGGATCACTGGTCGGTGCGGACTAGGTGGGCCGAAGGGCCTACTTCTGCGCCTTATCTCTAAACTAAACTAAAGCAAGAGGTGGTGAGGCTGGAGATACAATCTTACCCCAGGCTCAGCCCATTTCCCCTGAAGAGCGTGGTTGGAGAGAAAGCTGAGAGCAAGGTTTATGTTGTGGCCACAGAGGATGTATCATTCTCCCTGCAGGAAACTGTGGCTCCACTACCTGATGTTCTCCACCTGTGACAGTCACACCACAGGCTACACGTGAGCGAATCATCTCGCCTCCGACACAGACTGCTGGTCAGCTGTGACATTATGGGGGGTGAGGAGAGAAGGGAGAGGGATTATATTGTATACTTTTGTAAACTTTGCTCTTGTATAGTTGCACAGCGGTAGAGTTGCTGCCTTACAGCGTCAGAGACCCGGGTTTGATCCTGACTACGAGTGCTATCTGTACGGAGGTTAATTGGCTTGGTATAAAATGTTAAATTGTTCCTAGTGTGTTAACGGTAGTGTTAATGTGCGGGGACCCGGTGAGCCGAAGGGTCTGTTTCCGCGCTGTATCTCGAAACTAAACTGGGGGAAAGGGGGTGGTGGGGAAAGGGGGGAGAGAGTGAGAGTGGGTGAGGAGAGAGTGGGACGAGGGGGAGAGTGGGACTGGGGAGGGGGACAGCGGGGTGTGGGGGTGGTTGGGGGAAGCGGAAGTGGCGGTGGGGGTGGGGGAAGGGGAACAGTGGGGGTCAGGGAAGCGGTGAGACTGGGGGGGAGGGGGAAGTTGGGAGGAGCAGAGTGTGGGGGTGGGAGGGAGTGTGGGACTGTAGACGGGGTGGTGATGGGGGGAAGAGAAAGTGGGGGTGGGGGGGAAGGGGGACAGTAGGGATCAGGGAAGAGTGGGGGTAGGGAAAGGGGAGAAGGTGGGTGGAGGGAAGAGGACAGTGAGAGTGAAAGGGGGAGGGGGTGGGAAGGGAGGAGGGGGAGGCTGGGGGGAGTAGGGGGTGGGGAGGAGGGAGTGTGTGATGGAGGAGGGGGAGGCTGGGGAGGCTGGGGGATGAGAGAGGGGGTAGCGGGTAGGCGGGGTGGTGTTGGGGGGAAGAGAGTGGGGGTGGGGGGAAGGGGGACAGTGGGGGTGGGGAAGCGGGGACAGTGAGATGGGGAGGGGGACAGTGAGAATGGGGGTGGGGCGAGTAGGTATAGTGGAGGGTGGGGGTAGGAGGGGGTGAGGGTGGGGAAGGAGAGGAGCGGGGGTGGGGGAGAGTGAGAGTGGGGCTGGGAGAGGAGAGAGTGGTGGAAAGGGGGGTGGAGGGGAAAGGGGGGGTGGGGGAGAGTGGGGTTGGGAGGAGAGAATGAGGGGTGAGGGGAGGAGAGAGTGGGGAGTGGGGAGTGGGGGGAGGAGAGAGTGGGGGAAAGGGTGGTGGTGGGGAAAGGGGTGGAGGAGAGTGCGAATGGGGGTGGGAGGGGGAGTGGGACTGGGGAGGAAGGCACAGTGCGGGTGGGGAGGAGGAGGGGTGGGGAAGGGAACAGCAGGGGGGGGGGATAGTGGTGGGGGGATGAAAGAGTGGTGGCGGGGGGTAGGGGGACAGTGGGGGTCAGGGAAGAGGGGAGAGTGGGGGGGGTGGGGTGGTTGGGAGGAGCAGAGAATGGGGGTGGGAGGGAGAGTGGGACTGGGGAGGGGGCAGCGGGGGAGGAGGGATGGTGGTAAGGGGAAGAGAGAGAGGGGGTGGGAGGGAGTGAGGGGAAGGTGGGTGGGGGGAAGGGGACAGTGAGAGTGAAAGGAGGGGGAGATTGGGGGAAGGAGAGAGGGGGTGTGGGGGGAATGTAGTGGTGGTGGGGAGAAGAATGTGGGGGTTAGGGGGAAGGGGGACGGTGGGGGTCAGGGGAGAGTGGGAATGGGGGGAATGGGACAGTGAGAATGCTGGTGGTGAGAGTGGGTGGAGGATAGGGGTGGGAGAGGGATGAGGGTGGGGGAAGGAGAGGGTGGGGGAGGCGGGGGTGGGTGAAGAAGGGTGGAGGAGAGAAGGGGGTGGGGCAGAGTGAGAGTGGGGCTGGGGAGAGTGAGAGTGGGGCTGGCGGAGGAGAGAATGTGGGGGGTGGGGGAAAGGGGGGTGGGGGGAGGAGAGAGTGGGAGAAAGGGGGGCTGGGGAGAATGAGAGTGGGGCTGGGGGAGGAGAGAATGGGGGAGGGGAGAGTGGTGGAAAGGGGGGTGGTGGGGAATGGGGGAGTGGAGGAGAGTTCGAGTGTGGGTGGGAGGGAGAGTGGGACTGGGGAGGAGGGCAGGGTGGGGTGGGGAGGAGGGGTGTGGGGAAGGGGACAGCAGGGGTGGGGGAGGAGGGGTGGTGGGGATGAGAGAGTGGGGGTGGGGGAGAAGGGGGACATTGGGGGTCAGGGAAGATGGGAGAGTGGGCGGTAGGGAGGGGGGCGGGGATAAGGGTGATTGAGTAGGGGGTTCTGGTGCTACACCAATACAGGAGAGGCTTTGGGTCCAAGGCTCGGTCACACCCTCTCCCCTTCCCTGTACCGCCTTTAATTGCATTCCCCCTCCCCTAGAGGAGCACGGCACCACAGTGAAGGAGAAAAAAGATGGGCCGATGGCAGGACGATGTCAGTGGCTCCCTCTCCCCTTTCCCCTCCCCACCCCATTACTCCTCCCCCACCCCATTCCCCCCTCCTGAGGAGGGGTGGAGGAAAGAGGGGGGTTGAGGAGAGTGAGAGTGAGAGTGGGGGCTGGGGGAGAGTGAGAGTGGGGCTGGGGGAGGAGAGAATGTGGGGGGTGGGGGGGAGGAGAGAGTAGGGGAAAGGGGGGGTGGGGGACAGTGAGAGTGGGGCTGGGGGGGGGAGAGAATGGGGCAGTGGGGCGAGGAGAGAGTGGTGGAAAGGGAGGTGGTGGGGAATGGGGGGGGGTGGACGAGAGTGCGAGTGGGTGTTGGAGGGAGAGTGGGGCGGGGAGGAGGGTGGGGTGGAGCGAAGAGTGCGGGTGGGGAGGAGGGGTGGGGGAAAGGGTCAGCAGGGGGGGAAGGAGGGTTGGTGGTGGGGGATGAGAGAGTGGTGGTGGGGGGCAAGGGGGACAGTGGGGGTCAGGGAAGATGGGAGAGTGGGGGAAAGGGAGGGGGGATTGAGTAGGGGGTTGAGGGTGCTACACCAATACAGGAGAGGCTTTGGGTCCAACGCTCCTTGGTCACACCCTCTCCCCTTCCCTGTACCGCCTTTAATTGCGCTCCCCCTACCCTGGAGGAGCACGGCACCACAGTGAAGGAGAAAGAAGATGGCCGCTGGCAGGACAGTGTCAGTGGCTCCCTCTCCCCTTTCCGCTCCCCCAGAGTGGGACTGGGGGAGGAGAGAGTGGGGGAGAAGGGGGGGATGGGGGAAAGGCGGGGGATGGGGGAGAGTGAGAATGGGGCTGGGGAGGAGAGAATGGGGGTGGGGGTGGGATGGGGGAGAGCGTGGGGTATAGGGGGTGGTGGGGAAAGGGGGGAGGGGGAGGAGAGAGTGAGGGTGGGAGGGAGAGTGGGACGGGGTGGTGGTGGGGGAAGGGGACATTGGGGGTCAGGGAAGATGGGAGAGTGGGGGGTAGGGAGGGGGGATAAGGGGGATTGAGTAGGGGGTTGAGGGTGCTACACCAATACAGGAGAGGCTTTGGGTCCAGGGCTCCTCGGTCACACCCTCTCCCCTTCCTTGTACCTCCTTTAATTGCACTCCCCCACCCCATTCCCCCCTCATCACCCACCCCTCCACTCTCCACCCCCCCCCCCCATCCTCTCTCCCCCCCCCTCCATTGAGATTCATTTTATTTTGTTTAACAGACAAATTATTTTAAAAGAAAAATGCGATTTCCCCAGGTCGTAATGGAAACCCTACGAGGAACGGGCCCAATGGGCCCACTTAGTCAGTCTGTCTGTCTGTCTGTCTGTCTGTCTGTCTGTCTGTCTGTCTGTCTGTCTGTCTGTCTGTCTGTCTGTCTGTCTGTCTGTCTGTCTGTCTGTCTGTCTGTCTGTCTGTCTGTCTGTCTGTCTGTCTGTCTGTCTGTCTGTCTGTCTGTCTGTCTGTCTGTCTGTCTGTCTGTCTGTCTGTCTGTCTGTCTGTCTGTCTGTCTGTCTGTCTGTCTGTCTGTCTGTCTGTCTGTCTGTCTGTCTGTCTGTCTGTCTGTCTGTCTGTCTGTCTGTCTGTCTGTCTGTCTGTCTGTCTGTCTGTCTGTCTGTCTGTCTGTCTGCCTGCCTGCCTGCCTGTCTGTCTGTCTGTCTGTCTGTCCATCTATCTATGATATTTTCATTTAATTTGGTCGTATATTTTTTAAGTTACAGAGGTTTTAAAGTTAAAACATTTGATTTCTAACTGATTTATTGAAGGTCTTCAGCGTGTGACGTCACAATGCCCCTGTGAGATAAGCTCGCGCTGCCCCTCCCCCCCCACAACTCAAGCAGATATATGTATAACATGTGGACCTGCAGCCACAACGGTAAACCACAGCGCCACAATGTTAGCGCCACCTTAATCACAACTGTCCTGGCGACTGTTTATATCAAGTTTTACTTAAATTGGTCGAATATCTTTTAAGTTACAGACATTTTAAACTTTAAAACTCTCATTTCTAAACACATTTTTCCAAGTGCTGTGCGTCTGACGTCAACACGCACGGCCTCTCCTCACTCGCACAAACAAGATGGACGCCGTTAGTGGAACCGCCCGCCCGCAATCACCGCCTCCCCTCCTCTCCCCTCACTCTCCTCACTCTCCCACACCC